>NC_141685.1:1368521104-1368653604 GCF_964263255.1 Lissotriton vulgaris | reverse complement strand
ACATAGCATGATGCCCCTGGGACTACCTAGGGCCTACCTTAGGGGTTACTGATATGTGATAAAATTGGAGTTTAAGGCTTGGCAAGTAGTTTTAAATGCCAAGTCGAAGTGGCAGTACACTGCAGCACAGGCACTGCAGTAGCAGGCTTGAGACAGGTTTGAAATGCTATTTCTTTGGGCGGCACAATCAGTCCCTGGGTATATGGTATACCACTTTACAAGGGGCTTTTAAGTAAATTAAATCTGTCAGTCAGGTATACTCCAATTATACACATGATTAGGGACGAAGCACATGCACTACAGCACTGATTAGTAGCGCTAAAGTGATCAGAGTCCTAAGGCCAACAAAAAGATACAGCAAAATACGGAGGTGAAAAGCAATAAGGTGGGGTTGGGACCACCTTAAGAATGCAAGGTCTAACAAAAACGAACTAAGGATAACATGAGTAAAACATCAGGTTTCTCTACAGCATTTGGTGAGACAAGTGAGCCTTCTTTTATCTTCCATAAATGCAATCTTTACCGGACCCCTTTATTATATAGCTCTTCAAGAAAAAAATATAAAGCACTTACAAAGGAGCCTCAAATACTCAAAGATGGTAGATTTCTGTAATATGGGCCATATACTAAAAGCAGCACGAAAACAGAGTGCAATAGGGTCCAAAAAACTTGAGTGACCCATGAGAGTATGCATGCAAGCCTATGGTATTCCAAACTAGAGATATACGCATGCAATTTTTGTTTTTAGGAGAGAATGTGCCTGCTGAAAAAAACATTATTTTTAAAAAGTGCATTGCAGAATATCAGGAATTTTCTGTGGGACACCTTGAAAACTTGCATACAGATTATGTGCACACACCTTACAGTCAGTTGTTGTGGCCGAGTGGTTAAGGCGATGGACTAGAAATCCATTGGGGTCTCCCCGCGCAGGTTCGAATCCTGCCGACAACGAGATTCTTTTTAACATCGGCTACAATTTCAGAAGTTAACCTTTAGTATTTCTTCCATGTCAGTTTTATAAATAGGTGGCTTATTTTGGTGTCACTATTGCCATATCACATATTTATTATCGCTCCCCCTTTCGTATCTTTGCTATAACTCTCGTCCTTCATTAGCGCTGGTGCAAACGCTTCAAATTATTATACCCTGGCTCTCTCGGTCATACCTGTGCATGCACTTGAAACTTACTTTACCAATAAAAGAAGCAAATAGAGAAATACAATATAAGTGCTAGCTGGATTAGGCAAACACACTTCATAAAACTGCATTTTCTTTTCTATTCTCCCCCGTGTTACAAGCTTAACTGCTCCCTGTGTAATTTCTCTTAACCTGCTGTTCCTGGAAGAGAATTTCATCTACAAGCTCTTTCTGTGTTTTTTCCTAGTCTTTTCTTTCCCTTTTCTTAGATTTGTAACTGTTCCTTTACGTGCTCTATTTAGGCGCCATTAATCTCATTTGAGCTCCTTGTACCTGCTGCTGTTTTCTCCACACCTCATACTGTCTTTTCCCTCTTTCTCTCTTTCTCTGCGGTTGGTGGCTACTTTCCAAAGCGTCTGATGCCCCAATGGTCCTTCGTCTTGTTGTCAGACGTGAATTTGAAAAGCAACAAAATTAACAAGCCTTTACCACTCACACATGGCAGAAGTTTATACTTTAATTCAATGAGCTAAGAAAAGTGTGTTGTGGGGCCCCTACGAGCCATGGTGCTTGCTTCATCATAATTAGGCATGCAGTCATTAGCCACAGCTCTGATTATGGGTCACTGAAGTCAGTTTCAATAATTCCTCAAAAACCTAACCATGCAGTCCCCCCTAACTGTGTAGTTATCTTGCTTTACTGCTGTTTGTGTGATTAGCTGGGAGGAGCTCACGGCAGCATCCTCCAATAAAAGTGTAGATGGACCGTTCCTTAACTCTTTCTTGCTTCACATACAGATGGCTTGAAGAGGTACAGGGGAGATGCAGGTCTAATAAACAGAATAGAATATCTGCGCCAGGTGTGTTTCTCTGCATTGGTGTCCCATCACAGGCCCACCAGTGTATGTGTGATCTTTGACTCCTGCCAGTTCACAAGCAGGCGGCCAGGAAACGGTTTCAGCCTATCAACCACTGAGGAGATAAAGCCTTTGTATAAGGAATGAGGAAGCAATGAACACATTCAGCCTAAAACAGGAGTAGCCCTGAGTGTTCCGAATTATGATTTCTTCATGTCACTGTACGTTATTGAGCCCAAGTAGCTCGCCGTGATCGTATAGTGGTTAGTACTCTGCGTTGTGGCCGCAGCAACCTCGGTTCGAATCCGAGTCACGGCATTGTGGTTGGCAATGTCACGGCAGTTGGGTTTTTCCTTTACAGAATTCCCAAATGTACCAGTTGTTTTTGTAAAATGTCTTTTAAAAACAGATCCTTTTCAATATTTAAACGATCTAACGACAAATTATTTAAACACACATGATTATAAGATGTAGGTATACTGTACTTACTGACATAAATTATCGTTCTTGAACATATTTGCAGTAAGGGGAGCGGAGCTCTCCCCCAGGCCAATCAGAATGCAGATGAATGCAGTTGCAGTTGAGTGACCGGTGTTGTGGCTGTCTACAGGGAATGCACATATGTAGCTGTCTCGCAGCCCAATCCAGACGTCAATTGAAGACAGGTTTTCATGCAAATAGAGCAGTAAGTGCAGAGAAATGCTCACTCTCTAAAAATGGCATTTATAGAATAGTAAGATTAAATCCAACCTCACCAGTAGATAGGATTTATCAATAAATAAATAAAGCTTCTCCTCTCTGATATGGAATTACCCCCCAAAAAGTATAAGGGAATACCCAATGCTAACCTATGAGAGGGGCAGACCTCACAGTAGTGAAAAATGTAATAGACTGTTTTATACTACTAGGACATACAAACTACCACAGTACATGTCTTACCTTTTACTTACATAGCATGATGCCCCTAGGACTACCTAGGGCCTACCTTAGGAGTTACTGATATGTAATAAAATTGGAGTTTAAGGCTTGGCAAGTAGTTTTAAATGCCAAGTCGAAGTGGCAGTACACTGCAGCACAGGCACTGCAGTAGCAGGCTTGAGACAGGTTTGAAATGCTATTTCTTTGGGCGCCACAATCAGTCCCTGGGTATATGGTATACCACTTTCCAAGGGACTTTCAAGTAAATTAAATCTGTCAGTCAGGTATACTCCAATTATACACATGATTAGGGAAGAAGCACGTGCACTTCAGCACTGATTAGTAGCGATAAAGTGATCAGAGTCCTAAGGCCAACAAAAAGATACAGCAAAATGCGGAGGTGAAAAGCAATAAGGTGGGGTTGGGACCACCATAAGAATGCAAGGTCTAACAAAAACGAACTAAGGATAACATGAGTAAATCATCAGGTTTCTCTACAGCATTTGGTGAGACAAGTGGGCCTTCTTTTATCTTCCATAAATGCAATCTTTCCCGGACCCCTTTATTATATAGCTCTTCAAGGAAAAAATATAAAGCACTTACAAAGGAGCCTCAAATACTCAAAGATGGTAGACTTCTGTAATATGGGCCATATACTAAAAGCAGCACGAAAACAGAGTGCAATAGGGTCCAAAAAACTTGAGTGACCCATGAGAGTATGCATGCAAGCCTATGGTATTCCAAACTAGAGATATACACATGCAATTTTTGTTTTTAGGAGAGAATGTGCCTGCTGAAAAAAACATTATTTTTAAAAAGTGCATTGCAGAATATCAGGAATTTGCTGTGGGACACCTTGAAAACTTGCATACAGATTATGTGCACACGCCTCGCAGTCAGTTGTTGTGGCCGAGTGGTTAAGGCGATGGACTAGATATCCATTGGGGTCTCCCTGCGCAGGTTCGAATCCTGCCGACAACGAGAATCTTTTTAACATTGGCTACAATTTCAGAAGTTAACCTTCAGTATTTCTTCCATGTCAGTTTTATAAATAGGTGGCTTATTTTGGTGTCACTATTGCCATATCACATATTTATTATCGCTCCCCCTTTCATATCTTTGCTATAACTCTCGTCCTTCATTAGCGCTGGTGCAAACGCTTCAAATTATTATACCCTGGCTCTCTCGGTCATACCTGTGCATGCACTTGAAACTTACTTTACCAATAAAAGAAGCAAATAGAGAAATAAAATAAAAGTGCTATCTGGATTAGGCAAACACACTTCATAAAACTGCATTTTCTTTTCTATTCTCCCCAGTGTTACAAGCTTAACTGCTCCCTGTGTAATTTCTCTTAACCTGCTGTTCCTGGAAGTGAATTTCATCTACAAGCTCTTTCTGTGTTTTTTCCTAGTCTTTTCTTTCCCTTTTCTTAGATTTGTAACTGTTCCTTTACGTGCTCTATTTAGGCACCATTAATCTCATTTGAGCTCCTTGTACCTGCTGCTGTTTTCTCCACACCTCATACTGTCTTTTCCCTCTTTCTCTCTTTCTCTGCGGTTGGTGGCTACTTTCCAAAGCGTCTGATGCCCCAATGTACCTTCGTCTTGTTGTCAGACGTGAATTTCAAAAGCAACAAAATTAACAAGCCTTTACCACTCACACATGGCAGAAGTTTATACTTTAATTCAATGAGCTAAGAAAAGTGAGTTGTGGGGCCCCTACGAGCCATGTTGCTTGCTTCATCATAATTAGGCATGCAGTCATTAGCCACAGCTCTGATTATGGGTCACTGAGGTCAGTTTCAATAATTCCTCAAAAACCTAACCATGCAGTCCCCTCTAACTGTGTAGTTATCTTGCTTTACTGCTGTTTGTGTGATTAGCTGGGAGGAGCTCACGGCAGCATCCTCCCAATAAAAGTGTAGATGGACCGTTCCTTAACTCTTTCTTGCTTCACATACAGATGGCTTGAGGAGGTACAGGGGAGATGCAGGTCTAATAAACAGAATAGAATATCTGCGCCAGGTGTGTTTCTCTGCATTGGTGTCCCATCACAGGCCCACCAGTGTATGTGTGATCTTTGACTTCTGCTCTCGTAATTGGCATGGCCGCGTTAGCGATTAGCTGAAACTACACGTTGTCCTCCTTAACTTGGCTATATATGAAAACGCCATTTTGAATGTTGCGGCGGCCATCTTAGACCATAAGCGGCCTCGTGGCCGGCGTGCCCTTTAGTCCGTTGTCCGTACCACTGACCACTTCAGTTTGCCCAGCAACAGGCTATTTTTAGTACTGGTCAAGCTTGCACATGCGCAGTCCCAACTGACCAGTCGTCCTTCAGGAATGTGCGCCAAACTGACCAGCGGAGTTGTGCCCCCTCCAATGAGCTGGCTGTGTTCCAAAACATGACCATATATGTACCTAAATGTGTTCTAACTTGTGCCGCCTATCTTTTATTGCCCCAAGACTGTATATAAATCGGGGTCACACCGGTGTTCGATGTGATACCTCTTGCATTACCGAAGGGTGCTGTTTGAGTGTACCACCACCCCATGGGGTCTTAATAAACTTGTTCTTTGCCTTTTACAGTTTCCGTGCCAACAGTTCTTGAGTGTAAGTGGGTTATCTTCGGAGCATGTAGGCCTTGGGAACCCTGATTACTACAAATTGGCGACCACGAAGGGACTCATCGGCGACTCGGATGCCCGAAGGAGAGGTCGTGACGAAGGCTTGGAAACTCGCCATGGACGCGCGCTGCCACTGAGTGACCCGAGTCTTGGCTCCCACGGTGTTTCTTCCTTTCCTTCCGATCTGACCTTCCAGGTGGCGCCGGTCTCCGACTGAGTTTTCGAGTGTCTGCGTTGCTGGGAAAGTGCCATTTGGCTGATTTGAATTACAAGACCTTGGCAGTTGGAATCTGGACATTTGAGAATTTGGGTAAGATTTGTGTTCGGTAAGGTAGTCTTCGGACGCTTACTGAAGTTCTATGATTTGTGATCGGTAAGGTAGTCCTCGGACGCTTGCCGAAGTCCTACGATCTACGTTTTGATTTGAGTTAGCTAACATTGTGACTTTGTGATCTTTGAACTTATATGTGTAGTGCACTTCACATAGGCAGGCATGTAGAGATGTTTCTCTAACTTTGTTTTTTTTCCTCTGAGCGGCACATTTGTGTGAAGTACTGTAAGTGCCATTTTGTACGGTGTCACGCTTTCGTGATACTTTTTGAACATGCCTGTTTTCAGCACACTCCAAGGGATGTGCTGTCTTGGAAATGGTACCACAATTAGGTTAGCGGAAGCACAGCCGGCTCCCCCAGAAGGAACACCAAACCGCGAGATTTACATAAAATTTGGCCTTCCCCCTATTATGTACAGTAAATTATGGCATAAGTATACAAAGGCTGATCCTGAATTGCAATGGCCTCTACATGGGTCGTTCGATTTACGAAAAGTACAGTTTGTGGAGCAATGTTTGTTTCAACGCAGGTCTAGACAAAACATGTTTGATTGTGTGCGAATGTGGGAGAAAGTGGTGCGTGAGCGAATGAAGCGTGAAGTTGCCTTGGCGGACAAAGAGCAGCGCAAGGCTGCTCGGGATAAGGCTTTACAGCTGGAGGAAAAGGAGGCTCAGGAGAAGAAAGAGAGGGAGGAACGGGAACGTAAATTGCAAACGACTGGTCAATTTCCTATTCGCCGACCGCTTTATCCTGTCCTTAATAATGAAACTGATGATTTCTCATTGCTAGATCGGTCACTGCCTCCGTACGTTTCGCCAACGGCTCCAGCTGAAGATTCGGGAGATGATGGGCAGGATAAGTCAGAACAGAAGGGTATATCCGCTCTCAGGTTCTCTGCGGACAGGTCTGCACATTTACGTAGTTGGGCTCGTAAAGTGAATAAGAAATGTGTTTCACAGGATGAGGTGATTGCGGAGAAGCGTAAATGGTCGGATCTTGAATTAATGTATTTCTTGTCTAGTTTGGCGGATGAAGTTGTTACCGCGTATCGAGAACTTTCAGACACGTTAGAATCTAAATCTGTGTCAGTGCATCGTGAGAATTTGGATAAAGGTTTATTTGCTCTTTCAGATGTTGATGACCTTTTCAAGCAACTGATCCAGCTACGGGATGAAACGACCAGATTGCGGGAGGAGCGAAAGAGGAGGCAAAATGCGGCTGAGGCGGAGCCTGACGAGCAGATTAAACAGTGTTCTCTCCGGGGTTCAGATAAGAGTTCTGCGTTGCATGTTATGCCTATGCGTGAAGCTGCACCTTTGTATGTCCCTCCTAAAGGGCTAGGTACAGATGAGGATAAATTGTCGAAGGATGCGAAGGGGTATTTTGTATACAATTGGGTGTACACGCCCTGGAATAGAGCAGATGTTATGGCATTGAAAAATTCTCTACCTGACCTTCGGAAAAATCCGGCGGCATTTTATGAAGGGGTGGAAGGGGCTATTTCGTCTTGTGTGATGACTCTTGTTGATATAGATTTGTTCTTTGGGCTAATTCTACCACCTGATATGTGGAGGCAAATTCGTAAAAATAATGATGAAACAATATTGGGGGGCACATGGAAAGAAATAAATGCTGCCGATTTAGATAGGGAACCGGCATGTAAGCCTTGTCAGTTAATTCTAGAGCTTCCGGCAGCTATCTTGATTAAATTAAAGACGCTTGTTCCCTCTAAAAAGATCGATTGGACTATGCTAACTTCGTGCAAACAGAAACCCGATGAAACGGTTTCAGATTTCTTTACACGCTTCGAGGAGGCATTCCATGATTACAGTGGTCAATCTTTAACAGACGATACGGGTCGGCATTTGTTTGTAGATAAGTATGTGGCTAATCTCCTACCGGAGATTGCAAGACGATTGAAATCGAGTGAAAGTTCCTGGGCCACGGCGACCCCTGCGTCCTTGTTAACTATGGCTCAGTATTATGAGCGGCAGGAATTGGAGGCTAAAGAAAGTGTTGAGAAAAAGGCGAAGGAATTGAAAACGAAGGTGATGTTGGCGCAGGTTCGGGGAACACAGGGTAGAGGGAATGATAGAGGTAGACGAGGTGGTGGGAATACGTCGTATGGTCGTACGGATATAGCGGAGGATCAGTGTGCTTATTGTAAGGAGTTTGGGCATTGGGCTGATGATTGTCCGGTACTTCGTGAGCAGCGTAGTCAGCGTGGTCGAGGAGGTGGTAGGTCGAGAGGAGGTTATACGGGAGCGAGAGGTGGCGGAAATGATCGTGGAAGAGTTGAGGAGAGGGGCCGTGGCCAGGATGAACGAAACACGTTTGATAGACGGAATCAATATCAGATTTCGGAGGGTGAGAATGTGGAGCACCAGGATTATGTGCATGCATAGGACTGCGTAGGATGGGGTAAGGAATCAGTTGAAGTGCCGGTAGATCAGCAGGGTCCATATGTAACAGCGGGTATTTTGGGTTCTACTGATCAATTTCTAGTCGACACAGGAGCTACACGTAGCGCTTTGTCGAAAAACTTGGTTCCGAGGGCTCCCCTGTCTGGCGAAATGATTACATGTGTAGGGTTCGATGGCACGCCCTCCCCTAGCCCATTGTCAAAGCCCCTTGCACTATGTCTTGACAAATATTTCAGTTTTGGCCAATTTTTGTTATCACCCCATACGCCAGATAATATCCTGGGTATTGATTTGCTAAAATATTTTCGAGCAACGATACGGTGCGCTCCTGAGGGAGTGCGGGTTATCCTGAATGACAATTATCCTGACCCCGACAGGTTTTACGCTATCTTAGACATTCCAGCTTTGGCCTCTCTACCGCATACGTTATGGGCGACCTCAGATACGGATGTGGGAGAAATGCGTATTCCACCAATACACATTACTGTTAAGGAGGGGGCCCCTCTACCACGAGTGCCACAGTATAAGATTTCGAGAGAAGGTGAAATTGCATTGACACATATTGTTCAGGATTTAATTTCTGCAGGGGTTGTGGAGGAGGTCCCTTACAATGTTTGCAACAGTCCTATTCTTCCGATCCTTAAGAGAGATACTGACGACAAAGTCTATCGCTTTATTATTGACTTGAGAGAGATCAACAAAATTGTCATTCCCCAATATCCGGTGGTGTCTGATATTACGACCTTGCTTACATTGGTCCCACCCACGGCCACAACGTTTAGTGTAATCGATTTGAAAAACGCGTTCTTTTCCATCCCTGTTCATCCTGATAGCAGATACTTGTTTGGCTTCACGTTAAATAATAAATCGTATAGATTTTGTCGTGTTCCCCAAGGTTATACTGAAAGCCCTAGCATCTACAGCCGGGCTTTGAAAAGGCAGCTAGATTCCTTTAAATTGCAGTCTGGCGTTGCTCTCATCCAGTACGTGGATGACCTTTTGCTTGCTGCTGACTCTTATGCACAATGTGAAGAAAGTACACTTGCGTTGCTTTCCTTTTTGGCACAGAACAATCATAAGGTTTCGAAGAAAAAGCTTCAATACTGTAGACCTCAGGTGACCTACCTCGGTCATCTGTTGTCTAAGGAGGGGCATGCATTAACATCTGATCGGATTCAAGCAATTCTAGACACACCAGTCCCCCACACGCAGAGAGATGTACGTTCCTTCATAGGGTTGACATCCTTTTGTAGACAGTGGATCATGGGTTTTTCACACATCATAAAACCCTTGCTAGCGTTATTGTCCAAAGCTACACCAATGCCCCTAGAATGGACAGATGAATGTCAGAAGGCTTTTGAACAGTTGAGGCAGGCCCTTTGTTCTGCACCCGTGTTAGGCACACCAGACTACACAAAACTTTTCACATTGTACGTGCACGAGACTGATGGGTGCGCGTTGTCAGTGTTAGTGCAATTACACGGGGATAAGCAGAGACCATGTGCATACTTCTCTGCTATTCTTGATCCTGTAGCACGAGGGTTGCCTGGGTGTTTTCGAGTGGTAGCAGCAACGGCAGTAGCCATACGACAGAGTGAGGGAATAGTGTTATCGCACAAACTGCTGGTGTTAGTTCCTCACGCAGTAGATGCTCTGCTAAACCAAACAAAGACCCAATACCTCACGAGTGCACGGCTAACAGGATATGAGCTGACACTTTTGGCGCCACATATTACACTGAAAAGATGCGCTACTTTGAACCCTGCCACTTTATTGCCCTATCCGGCCGAGGAGGGTCAGGAAGAAAAACATCACGACTGTGTTTTCCTGACCGAGGAACAGACAAAGGGTCGTGTCAACTTACAGGATATGCCACTTCCAGATGTGGATGGGGAACTGTGGGTTGATGGATCATGTTTAAGGCTGATAGATGGTACGACTTCTGCAGCCTATGCGATCACGACACTTAAGACAGTGGTAGAAACAGCTAGGATACCACAGAAATCGGCTCAGGCAGCAGAGCTGATAGCCTTAACAAGAGCCTGCGAATTGAGTGCTGGTCTATGTGTGAACATATACACAGACAGCCGGTATGCCTTCGGAGTGGCACATGACTTCGGGCTACTCTGGAGAGAGCGTGGGTTTTTGACATCTCACGGAGAACACATTATGCACAGAGAGCTAGTGCGTGATCTCCTAAACGCGTTGCTAGGCCCAAAGAAAGTAGCAATAGTAAAATGCAGCGCCCACAAAAAGATCACGGATAAAGTGGGCCAAGGAAATGCTTTCGCAGACAGCATAGCGAGACAAACGGCTATGTCCCGAACTAGCTCCCCCATGTATGTGATACAATCGCAGGCTGAGCGATGGAGTGATGCTAGAGCAGAAATATTGGACATTCAAAAATCAGCTACTGAATCTGAACTTGCGGCATGGGCAGCAGATGGGGTACTAGATGACGAGGGTTGTTGGAGAAGCAAAGACATGGAGAAATGGAAATTGCCTGCGGCTTACTTGCAGGCGATGGTCCAGATGACACATGGACTGGCGCATGTCGGAGCTCTTGCAATCACTCGGCTGTTAACACGAGTCTGGGAACATCCCGAGATTGCCAATACTGCGAAGAGAGTAGTGCAGACCTGCCTGGTTTGTTTACAACACAATCCTGGAAAGGGGACCCATACTCCGAAAGGAGGGTTCGTTCCGCCTTCTGCACCATTTGAGGTACTCCAAATGGATTACATCCAACTCGAGCGCTGCAACAACCTGAAGTACGTCCTAGTGGTGGTATGCGCCTTTAGCAAATGGGTTGAGGCCTTCCCCACGAAAGACAATACGGCTCTGACAACAGCTAAGGTGTTGCTTAAGGAATTCTTTCCTCGCTTCGGAGTTTGCAAATTTCTGTGGAGCGACAATGGGCCTCATTTTGTTGGAAAGATTGTGGAGTATGTACTGAAGGGGTTAGGGATTCAGCAGAAGTTCCACGCTGTATTCCACCCTCAGTCGGCAGGTCTGGTCGAGCGGTACAATGCTACGTTGAAACTTAAGCTGGCCAAAATTGTGGCGTCCACATCGTTGAAGTGGCCAGACGCTTTGCCGCTAGCACTGCTCTCTCTTAGATCAGTACCCCATTCACGAACTGGCCTTACACCCTATGAGGTGGTGTTTGGGCGCCCCATGAATATCTGGGGGGTGCCTAAGCCGCGATTAATACATGATGTGCCTTGTGTTATGATGAACGACTATTTGGCACGATTAACAAATGATTTACTTTCTATTCATCAACAGGTTCGAGAAGCGCTCCCTGACAACTCTACTGGAGAGGGCCATGATCTCCGCCCTGGTGATCATGTGATGATCCGGTCGTTTGAGAGAGCGAGCAGTCTGGAGCCCAGGTGGAAGGGCCCCGAACAGGTCCTCCTTGCAACCCGAACCGCTGTACGAGTGACCAACAGGAAGCGGTGGGTGCATTCGACACACTGCCGCCGTGTCTCTCCGGATCTGGTGACTCCTGCTGTGCTGACTGACTACAAAGAGATTCTGGAGAAAGAAAAGAGCCCAGCTGTGACGTCGGCCAAAGTTGAGGGAGCCTTCCCGGACCACGCTGTTGCCGGACGAGAGCACTATAATCTGCGTCCTCGATAAGAAGATTTTTGGTTTTTTTACGTGACTGGTTGGTTACCGCTCCAGGTTTGTGAAACGGAAACCGGGAATTCCAAGGGGGGGGGATCAGTTCTGCCAGTGTAGCGACACCCGTCTTGGCCCGGAGAAGAAAACAACAGCTACCTCGGAGTTCAGCACCGCATTTTTCTTTTTTAGGTATACACGCACGTGTATCTGAGACTTTGTGAACAATTTGTGCTATTTGAGACTTTGCACGAACATTCCTGAACTATGGCATCAACGGCAGCACGAGACAAACGAATATTAGGTGCCATTCTCTTTGTTCTGACTATTGTGGTGATAGCTGTAATAGCCTGGGTAGTTGAACTTGTGGTGCCTGCACGTGAACATTTGCTGCCGACTACCCCGGCTCCATCTGAACATTTTCACTTTACATTACCCTACCATGAGGAACGACACCGGCAAACTTATCTGAATAACAGTTTTATTCAGATTCTTCACCACACGCATAATATGACCAATACCTCGAATTGCTGGGTGTGTGGGATGTTGCCGGGGCACCAGAAGAGAGGGGGCACCCCACTCATTCCGCTTCCGTTTTCGCATAATGGATCATGCAACGCCTGGTACACCCTCCTCTTTACTTTGAGATGGCCAACCAAAGGGGGGGTGCTTTTCCGTTTGAATAAAGTATGCTCCCATGACAAGGATGGGTTTCCATGGGCTGAGGGTACTCGATTTGAATGGGAAGAGTACAGGCCCGACAACGTGTCTGCTCCGTGTGTGTACAGCAATCAAAGAAATATTAATGTATCCAGCTCACATGTCATTAATGTCATTGCTACTAAAGCCGATTTGTGCATTAGGAATAAAGGCTCGATTGCGGTGGGGAAAAGAGAATGTAACACCACTCTTACTTTTGATAGCCCGAATGGCATCTCATTTGTAGCATCTCGAAACACGTATTTTATTTGTGGAACGAAGGGTTATCATCAGCTTCCATTGGGGTGGTTGGGCACGTGCTATGTATCGTTTGTGCTACCTCCTGTATTCATTGCCCCACCAATGTATCACAATGATTATACCTTGTATCATGATTTTGTCCTGAATAGGGTTAAGCGGACTGTTGTTCTGGATGACATAGACCAGACTGATACTGCTTTGCAACAGTATGTGGACTTTAATTTGGGACTATTTTCCTTTGTGGGGGCTGCGTTGAACAGCCGGAAAATAAGACGACTGACATGTGTTGTTGAGGCTGTAGCGAATGACACTGCCATTGCCCTGGGAAACATCACTGAGGAACTACAGATTTCCAGAATTGTTACTGTCCAAAATAGGATGGTGCTGGATGTAGTTTTGGCTGACCGTGGGGGGGCATGCAGAATTATTGGAAGCAGCTGCTGTGTATACATACCGGACAATTCTCCATCTGTTTATGATGCCATATCAAAGCTCCACAAGATCGCAGCTGAGATACATCCGGACAATGGAACTTGGACACTTTCAGGATGGTTCTGGTCCATGCTTACTACCTGGGGCTGGAAACTGTTGACAATTCTATGTATAATCGTGGGGGCAATGTTTTTTATATGCTTATGTATTCAATGTGCCTATCAGCTTGCATACCATCAAGACGAGCTCTTGCCCATGATAAAATGATGCTTCATAAAGAAGTAACCCAAATAATGTTAATAGACATCGAGGACGAACATCCTGATTATGTTCACTATGAGGTAGATTCAGCTAAACACTAAAAGGGTCGTCTGTCGTAATTGGCATGGCCGCGTTAGCGATTAGCTGACACTACACGTTGTCCTCCTTAACTTGGCTATATATGAAAACGCCATTTTGAATGTTGCGGCGGCCATCTTAGACCATAAGCGGCCTCGTGGCCGGCGTGCCCTTTAGTCCGTTGTCGCGTTAGCGATTAGCTGAAACTACACGTTGTCCTCCTTAACTTGGCTATATATGAAAACGCCATTTTGAATGTTGCGGCGGCCATCTTAGACCATAAGCGGGTAAGCGGCCTCGTGGCAGGCGTGCCCTTTAGTCCGTTGTCCGTACCACTGACCACTTCAGTTTGCCCAGCAACAGGCTATTTTTAGTACTGGTCAAGCTTGCACATGCGCAGTCCCAACTGACCAGTCGTCCTTCAGGAATGTGCGCCAAACTGACCAGCGGAGTTGTGCCCCCTCCAATGAGCTGGCTGTGTTCCAAAACATGACCATATATGTACCTAAATGTGTTCTAACTTGTGCCGCCTATCTTTTATTGCCCCAAGACTGTATATAAATCGGGGTCACACCGGTGTTCGGTGTGATACCTCTTGCATTACTGAAGGGTGCTGTTTGAGTGTACCACCACCCCATGGGGTCTTAATAAACTTGTTCTTTGCCTTTTACAGTTTCCGTGCCAACAGTTCTTGAGTGTAAGTGGGTTATCTTCGGAGCATGTAGGCCTTGGGAACCCTGATTACTACAAATTGGCGACCACGAAGGGACTCATCGGCGACTCGGATGCCCGAAGGAGAGGTCGTGACGAAGGCTTGGAAACTCGCCATGGACGCGCGCTGCCACTGAGTGACCCGAGTCTTGGCTCCCACGGTGTTTCTTCCTTTCCTTCCGATCTGACCTTCCAGGTGGCGCCGGTCTCCGACTGAGTTTTCGAGTGTCTGCGTTGCTGGGAAAGTGCCGTTTGGCTGATTTGAATTACAAGACCTTGGCAGTTGGAATCTGGACATTTGAGAATTTGGGTAAGATTTGTGTTCGGTAAGGTAGTCTTCGGACGCTTACTGAAGTTCTATGATTTGTGATCGGTAAGGTAGTCCTCGGACGCTTGCCGAAGTCCTACGATCTACGTTTTGATTTGAGTTAGCTACACTGCCAGTTCAGAAGCAGGCGGCCAGGAAACGGTTTCAGCCTATCAACCACTGAGGAGATAAAGCCTTTGTATAAGGAATGAGGAAGCAATGAACACATTCAGCCTATCACAGGAGTAGCCCTGAGTGTTCCGAATTATAATTTCTTCATGTCACTGTACGTTATTGAGCCCAAGTAGCTCGCCGTGATCGTAAAGTGGTTAGTACTCTGCGTTGTGGCCGCAGCAACCTCGGTTCAAATCCGAGTCACGGCATTGTGGTTGGCAATGTCACGACAGTTGGGTTTTTACTTTACAGAATTCCCAAATGTACCAGTTGTTTTTAAAAAATGTCTATTAAAAACAGATCCTTTTCAATATTTAAACGATCTAACGACAAATTATTTAAACACACATGATTATAAGATGTAGGTATACTGTACTTACTGACATAAATGATCGTTCTTGAACATATTTGCGGTAAGGGGAGCGGAGCTCTCCCCCAGGCCAATCAGAATGCAGATGAATGCAGTTGCAGTTGAGTGACCTCTGTTGTGGCTGTCTACAGGGAATGCACATATGTAGCTGTCTCGCAGCCCAATCCAGACATCAATTGAAGACAGGTTTTGATGCAAATAGAGCAGTAAGTGCAGAGAAATGCTCACTCTCTAAAAATGGCATGTATACAATAGTAAGATTAAATCCAACCTCACCAGTAGATAGGATGTATCAATAAATAAATAAAGCTTCTCCTCTCTGATATGGAATTACCCCCCAAAAAGTATAAGGGAATACCCAATGCTAACCTATGAGAGGGGCAGACCTCACAGTAGTGAAAAATGTAATAGACTGTTTGATACTACTAGGACATACAAACTACCACAGTACATGTCTTACCTTTTACTTACATAGCATGATGCCCCTAGGACTACCTAGGGCCTACCTTAGGGGTTACTGATATGTAATAAAATTGGAGTTTAAGGCTTGGCAAGTAGTTTTAAATGCCAAGTCGAAGTGGCAGTACACTGCAGCACAGGCACTGCAGTAGCAGGCTTGAGACAGGTTTTAAATGCTATTTCTTTGGGCGGCACAATCAGTCACTGGGTATATGGTATACCACTTTACAAGGGGCTTTCAAGTAAATTAAATCTGTCAGTCAGGTATACTCCAATTATACACATGATTAGGGAAGAAGCACGTGCGCCTCAGCACTGATTAGTAGCGATAAAGTGATCAGAGTCCTAAGGCCAACAAAAAGATACAGCAAAATGCGGAGGTGAAAAGCAATAAGGTGGGGTTGGGACCACCATAAGAATGCAAGGTCTAACAAAAACGAACTAAGGATAACATGAGTAAAACATCAGGTTTCTCTACAGCATTTGGTGAGACAAGTGGGCCTTCTTTTATCTTCCATAAATGCAATCTTTACCGGACCCCTTTATTATATAGCTCTTCAAGGAAAAAATATAAAGCACTTACAAAGGAGCCTCAAATACTAGAAGATGGTAGACTTCAGTAATATGGGCCATATACTAAAAGCAGCACGAAAACAGAGTGCAATAGGGTCCAAAAAACTTGAGTGACCCATGAGAGTATGCATGCAAGCCTATGGTATTCCAAAGTAGAGATATACGCATGCAATTTTTGTTTTTAGGAGAGAATGTGCCTTCTGAAAAAAACATTTTTTTTAAAAAGTGCATTGCAGAATATCAGGAATTTGCTGTGGGACACCTTGAAAACTTGCATACAGATTATGTGCACACACCTCACAGTCAGTTGTTGTGTCAGAGTGGTTAAGGCGATGGGCTAGAAATCCATTGGGGTCTCCCCGCGCAGGTTTGAATCCTGCCGACAACGCGAATCTTTTTACATCGGCTACAATTTCAGAAGTTAACCTTTAGTATTTCTTCCATGTCAGTTTTATAAATAGGTGGTTTATTTTGGTGTCACTATTGCCATATCACATAATTATTATCGCTCCCCCTTTCACATCTTTGCTATAACTCTCGTCCTTCATTAGCGCTGGTCCAAATGCTTCAAATTATTATACCCTGGCTTACTCAGTCATACCTGTGCATGCACTTGAAACTTACTTTACCAATAAAAGAAGCAAATAGAGAAATAAAATAAAAGTGCTAGCTGGATTAGGCAAACACACTTCATAAAACTGCATTTTCTTTTCTATTCTCCCCCGTGTTACAAGCTTAACTGCTCCCTGTGTAATTTCTCTTAACCTGCTGTTCCTGGAAGAGAATTTCATCTACAAACTCTTTCTGTGTTTTTTCCTAGTCTTTTCTTAGATTTGTAACTGTTCCTTTACGTGCTCTATTTAGACGCCATTAATCTCATTTGAGCTCCTTGTACCTGCTGCTGTTTTCTCCACACCTCATACTGCCTTTTCCCTCTTTCTCTCTTTCTCTGCGGTTGGTGGCTACTTTCCAAAGCGTCTGATGCCCCAATGTTCCTTCGTCTTGTTGTCAGACGTGAATTTGAAAAGCAACAAAATTAACAAGCCTTTACCACTCACACATGGCAGAAGTTTATACTTTAATTCAATGAGCTAAGAAAAGTGTGTTGTGGGGCCCCTACGAGCCATGGTGCTTGCTTCATCATAATTAGGCATGCAGTCATTAGCCACAGCTCTGATTATGGGTCACTGAGGTCAGTTTCAATAATTCCTCAAAAACCTAACCATGCAGTCCCCCCTAACTGTGTAGTTATCTTGCTTTACTGCTGTTTGTGTGATTAGCTGGGAGGAGCTCACGGCAGCATCCTCCCAATAAAAGTATAGATGGACCATTTCTACGTCTGTGGCTGATTCCTCTAGGCCCGACCTCCCTCACAAAGCCAGTAGGAACTGGAAACGTCTTGATTTAAATAAATTAAACTCTCTTCTCGCCAATTCTAAACCCACGGCTTCCATGATGACTATCAAAGAGCTACCTGCTGTTAGATCATGGTTAACCACCGCTTTGGACTCCTGTCTCCCTACCCAAAAAAATAAATCTCAAGTCCATCACCCCCGGCACCCTTGTTTAACGACTCCCTCCGTGCAGAAAAATCCAACTGTAAAAAATTGGAGCGCATATGGCGTTCCAACTATGACTCAGATCACAAAGTAAAATATAAGTCCGCCCTCAAAGCCTATCATGCGGCCTGTGATACCGCCAGAGCTAATTTTGCTAACAGCACCATACTTACAGCTCAAAACAGACCTAAGGCCCTGTTTAAAATAGTCAAGGAGCCCTCAGGTGCATCCTCGGTACCTGAGGATCCTTGTCTAGACACTGCTCAGTGTAATGCCTTAGCCAATTTTTTTCTTGAAAAAATTGATAAGATCTATGCCATTTTTAATTCGACTCCCGCTTCCTCCACTCACTCTGTTCAAGATCTACGCAACTCTCCCCCTGGTATTATTCCTTGCCCTCTGCCCGCCACCTCCTCACTTCTTGCTTGGGATCCTATTTCCCCCGCGCTTCTAAACAATTATCTCCAAGACATCAAATCTGGCTCCCCCCTTGACCCCATGCCCCCTCAAGTTCTGAGTTCTCTGGACCCAGCACTTCTCCACATTATTTTAGATGTCCTGAATGCTTCGCTAACAGAAGCGATTGTCCCAAACGAATGGAAGCACGCAATGGTGGTCCCATTACTAAAAAAGGTTAACGCAGACCCCACCAACCTCTCCAATTTTCGCCCTATTTCTTTGCTTTCATGTTTTTCCAAGATTTTGGAGAAACACGTTAATTCTTTGCTTAATTCCTTTGTTGAATCTTCCAATTTTCTTCATGGTTCTCAATCCGGGTTCAGGGCTGGCTTCTCCACGGAAACCACTCTCCTCGGCGTGTCAGAGACCATCAGACGCCAAGTGGATAATGGTGAGACTGTGGCACTCATTCTGCTTGACTTGAGTGCCGCATTTGACACCGTCTCCCATTCCATCTTACTGTCCACTTTGGAGGCGGTTGGTGTCGGTGGTTCCGCCCATGCCTGGATTGCTAATTTTCTTTCTGATCGCACGTTCCAAGTCTTTTCCTCTACATCTGTTTCATCCATTCTCCCCTCCACTCACGGTGTTCCCCAAGGGTCCATCCTTAGTCCCCTTTTCTTTAACCTGTACGTGAGGCCGCTTGCTTTTTTGGCGGAACAGGCGGGCCTCACAATTTATTCCTACGCTGATGACACTCAAGTCATCTATTCACTTTCCACCAATAAAAACCTCCCCTCTTCCTCTCTTCAATCCGGGCTGAAACAAATATCGGATTGGATGCTGAAGCACAAATTAAAATTGAATGGGGACAAAACAGAACTGCTCCTGTTCGGCCCGGAAACTTCTCTCTGGGGCCCACACCATTGGCCACCGGAGATGGGTCCTCTACCTATCCCATCAGTGTCTGCTCGCAATCTTGGGGTTCTCTTCGATAATCAACTAACCTTCAAGCAACACGCTGTGAAAGTCTCCACCACCTGTACCACCATCATCAGGTGGCTGAGAAAAATCACGTGGATGCTGCCAGCGGACACCTTGAGGACCGTAGTCCAGGCTCTTGTCATCTCCCGCCTGGACTATGGGAACATCCTTCTCTTGGGTGCCGCCAAGGAGGTTACTAGGAAGTACCAGGTGGTACAGAATATGGCAGTTCGCCTTATCTGTCACCTTCCTGCCAGATCCTCGGTTACTCACCACATGCGGAAATTGCACTGCTTGCGAATCGAGAATAGAGTTAAGTTTAAAGCACTTTGCTATATGCATAAGATCATGACTGGTAGAGCCCCTCACTATCTCTCTGCTCTGGTGCAGCAATATATTCCACCCCGTACACTCAGGTCTTCCACGCAGAACAAGTTTATGATTCCGCGTATCAACAGAGCCAAAATGGTAGGACGCTCGTTTTCCCTGCTGGCCCCTTCCTTATGGAATTCTTTACCCCAACTTTTGCGTTCTGACATTCCGTAAGGGAATTTAAACTTGGCTTTTCAACACTTAACTTTATGGTTTAATACTCCTCCCACCTTTTATACCGTTCAGTTTGCCTTAGCACCGGGAAACCTCCGGGTAGCTACGCGCTTAACAAATGTAATTATAAATAAATATAAATAAATAAATTCCTTAACTCTTTCTTGCTTCACATACAGATGGCTTGAGGAGGTACAGGGGAGATGCAGGTCTAATAAACAGAATAGAATATCTGCGCCAGGTGTGTTTCTCTGCATTGGTGTCCCATCACAGGCCCACCAGTGTATGTGTGATCTTTGACTCCTGCCAGTTCACAAGCAGGCGGCCAGGAAACGGTTTCAGCCTATCAACCACTGAGGAGATAAAGCCTTTCTATAAGGAATGAGGAAGCAATGAACACATTCAGCCTAGCACAGGAGTAGCCCTGAGTGTTCCGAATTATAATTTCTTCATGTCACTGTATGTTATTGAGCCCAAGTAGCTCGCCGTGATCGTATAGTGGTTAGTACTCTGCGTTGTGGCCGCAGCAACCTCGGTTCGAATCCGAGTCACGGCATTGTGGTTGGCAATGTCACGGCAGTTGGGTTTTTCCTTTACAGAATTCCCAAATGTACCAGTTGTTTTTGTAAAATGTCTATTAAAAACAGATCCTTTTCAATATTTAAACGATCTAACAACAAATTATTTAAACACACATGATTATAAGATGTAGGTATACTGTACTTACTGACATAAATTATCGTTCTTGAACATATTTGTGGTAAGGGGAGCGGAGCTCTCCCCCAGGACAATCAGAATGCAGATGAATGCAGTTGCAGTTGAGTGACCTGTGTTGTGGCTGTCTACAGGGAATGCACATACGTAGCTGTCTCGCAGCCCAATCCAGACGTCAATTGAAGACAGGTTTTCATGCAAATAGAGCAGTAAGTGCAGAGAAATGCTCACTCTCTAAAAATGGCATTTATACAATAGTAAGATTAAATCCAACCTCACCAGTAGATAGGATTTATCAATAAATAAATAAAGCTTCTCCTCTCTGATATGGAATTACCCCCCAAAAAGTATAAGGGAATACCCAATGCTAACCTATGAGAGGGGCAGACCTCACAGTAGTAAAAAATGTAATAGACTGTTTGATACTACTAGGACATACAAACTACCACAGTACATGTCTTACCTTTTACTTACATAGCATGATGCCCCTAGGACTACCTAGGGCCTACCTTAGGGGTTACTGATATGTAATAAAATTGGAGTTTAAGGCTTGGCAAGTAGTTTTAAATGCCAAGTCGAAGTGGCAGTACACTGCAGCACAGGCACTGCAGTAGCAGGCTTGAGACAGGTTTTAAATGCTATTTCTTTGGGCGGCACAATCAGTCACTGGGTATATGGTATACCACTTTACAAGGGGCTTTCAAGTAAATTAAATCTGTCAGTCAGGTATACTCCAATTATACACATGATTAGGGAAGAAGCACGTGCACCTCAGCACTGATTAGTAGCGATAAAGTGATCAGAGTCCTAAGGCCAACAAAAAGATACAGCAAAATGCGGAGGTGAAAAGCAATAAGGTGGGGTTGGGACCACCATAAGAATGCAAGGTCTAACAAAAACGAACTAAGGATAACATGAGTAAAACATCAGGTTTCTCTACAGCATTTGGTGAGACAAGTGGGCCTTCTTTTATCTTCCATAAATGCAATCTTTACCGGACCCCTTTATTATATAGCTCTTCAAGGAAAAAATATAAAGCACTTACAAAGGAGCCTCAAATACTAGAAGATGGTAGACTTCAGTAATATGGGCCATATACTAAAAGCAGCACGAAAACAGAGTGCAATAGGGTCCAAAAAACTTGAGTGACCCATGAGAGTATGCATGCAAGCCTATGGTATTCCAAAGTAGAGATATACGCATGCAATTTTTGTTTTTAGGAGAGAATGTGCCTTCTGAAAAAAACATTTTTTTAAAAAAGTGCATTGCAGAATATCAGGAATTTGCTGTGGGACACCTTGAAAACTTGCATACAGATTATGTGCACACGCCTCACAGTCAGTTGTTGTGTCAGAGTGGTTAAGGCGATGGGCTAGAAATCCATTGGGGTCTCCCCGCGCAGGTTTGAATCCTGCCGACAACGAGAATCTTTTTACATCGGCTACAATTTCAGAAGTTAACCTTTAGTATTTCTTCCATGTCAGTTTCATAAATAGGTGGTTTATTTTGGTGTCACTATTGCCATATCACATAATTATTATCGCTCCCCCTTTCACATCTTTGCTATAACTCTCGTCCTTCATTAGCGCTGGTCCAAATGCTTCAAATTATTATACCCTGGCTTACTCAGTCATACCTGTGCATGCACTTGAAACTTACTTTACCAATAAAAGAAGCAAATAGAGAAATAAAATAAAAGTGCTAGCTGGATTAGGCAAACACACTTCATAAAACTGCATTTTCTTTTCTATTCTCCCCCGTGTTACAAGCTTAACTGCTCCCTGTGTATTTTCTCTTAACCTGCTGTTCCTGGAAGAGAATTTCATCTACAAACTCTTTCTGTGTTTTTTCCTAGTCTTTTCTTAGATTTGTAACTGTTCCTTTACGTGCTCTATTTAGACGCCATTAATCTCATTTGAGCTCCTTGTACCTGCTGCTGTTTTCTCCACACCTCATACTGCCTTTTCCCTCTTTCTCTCTTTCTCTGCGGTTGGTGGCTACTTTCCAAAGCGTCTGATGCCCCAATGTTCCTTCGTCTTGTTGTCAGACGTGAATTTGAAAAGCAACAAAATTAACAAGCCTTTACCACTCACACATGGCAGAAGTTTATACTTTAATTCAATGAGCTAAGAAAAGTGTGTTGTGGGGCCCCTACGAGCCATGGTGCTTGCTTCATCATAATTAGGCATGCAGTCATTAGCCACAGCTCTGATTATGGGTCACTGAGGTCAGTTTCAATAATTCCTCAAAAACCTAACCATGCAGTCCCCCCTAACTGTGTAGTTATCTTGCTTTACTGCTGTTTGTGTGATTAGCTGGGAGGAGCTCACGGCAGCATCCTCCCAATAAAAGTATAGATGGACCATTCCTACGTCTGTGGCTGATTCCTCTAGGCCCGACCTCCCTCACAAAGCCAGTAGGAACTGGAAACGTCTTGATTTAAATAAATTAAACTCTCTTCTCGCCAATTCTAAACCCACGGCTTCCATGATGACTATCAAAGAGCTACCTGCTGTTAGATCATGGTTAACCACCGCTTTGGACTCCTGTCTCCCTACCCAAAAAAATAAATCTCAAGTCCATCACCCCCGGCACCCTTGTTTAACGACTCCCTCCGTGCAGAAAAATCCAACTGTAAAAAATTGGAGCGCATATGGCGTTCCAACTATGACTCCGATCACAAAGTAAAATATAAGTCCGCCCTCAAAGCCTATCATGCGGCCTGTGATACCGCCAGAGCTAATTTTGCTAACAGTACCATACTTACAGCTCAAAACAGACCTAAGGCCCTGTTTAAAATAGTCAAGGAGCCCTCAGGTGCATCCTCGGTACCTGAGGATCCTTGTCTAGACACTGCTCAGTGTAATGCCTTAGCCAATTTTTTTCTTGAAAAAATTGATAAGATCTATGCCATTTTTAATTCGACTCCCGCTTCCTCCACTCACTCTGTTCAAGATCTACGCAACTCTCCCCCTGGTATTATTCCTTGCCCTCTGCCCGCCACCTCCTCACTTCTTGCTTGGGATCCTATTTCCCCCGCGCTTCTAAACAAGTATCTCCAAGACATCAAATCTGGCTCCCCCCTTGACCCCATGCCCCCTCAAGTTCTGAGTTCTCTGGACCCAGCACTTCTCCACATTATTTTAGATGTCCTGAACGCTTCGCTAACAGAAGCGATTGTCCCAAACGAATGGAAGCACGCAATGGTGGTCCCATTACTAAAAAAGGTTAACGCAGACCCCACCAACCTCTCCAATTTTCGCCCTATTTCTTTGCTTTCATGTTTTTCCAAGATTTTGGAGAAACACGTTAATTCTTTGCTTAATTCCTTTGTTGAATCTTCCAATTTTCTTCATGGTTCTCAATCCGGGTTCAGGGCTGGCTTCTCCACGGAAACCACTCTCCTCGGCGTGTCAGAGACCATCAGACGCCAAGTGGATAATGGTGAGACTGTGGCACTCATTCTGCTTGACTTGAGTACCGCATTTGACACCGTCTCCCATTCCATCTTACTGTCCACTTTGGAGGCGGTTGGTGTCGGTGGTTCCGCCCTGGCCTGGATTGCTAATTTTCTTTCTGATCGCACGTTCCAAGTCTTTTCCTCTACATCTGTTTCATCCATTCTCCCCTCCACTCACGGTGTTCCCCAATGGTCCATCCTTAGTCCCCTTTTCTTTAACCTGTACGTGAGGCCGCTTGCTTTTTTGGCGGAACAGGCGGGCCTCACAATTTATTCCTACGCTGATGACACTCAAGTCATCTATTCACTTTCCACCAATAAAAACCTCCCCTCTTCCTCTCTTCAATCCGGGCTGAAACAAATATCGGATTGGATGCTGAAGCACAAATTAAAATTGAATGGGGACAAAACAGAACTGCTCCTGTTCGGCCCGGACACTTCACTCTGGGGCCCACACCATTGGCCACCGGAGATGGGTCCTCTACCTATCCCATCAGTGTCTGCTCGCAATCTTGGGGTTCTCTTCGATAATCAACTAACCTTCAAGCAACACGCTGTGAAAGTCTCCACCACCTGTACCACCATCATCAGGTGGCTGAGAAAAATCACGTGGATGCTGCCAGCGGACACCTTGAGGACCGTAGTCCAGGCTCTTGTCATCTCCCGCCTGGACTATGGGAACATCCTTCTCTTGGGTGCCGCCAAGGAGGTTACTAGGAAGTACCAGGTGGTACAGAATATGGCAGTTCGCCTTATCTGTCACCTTCCTGCCAGATCCTCGGTTACTCACCACATGCGGAAATTGCACTGGTTGCGAATCGAGAATAGAGTTAAGTTTAAAGCACTTTGCTATATGCATAAGATCATGACTGGTAGAGCCCCTCACTATCTCTCTGCTCTGGTGCAGCAATATATTCCACCCCGTACACTCAGGTCTTCCACGCAGAACAAGTTTATGATTCCGCGTATCAACAGAGCCAAAATGGTAGGACGCTCGTTTTCCCTGCTGGCCCCTTCCTTATGGAATTCTTTACCCCAACTTTTGCGTTCTGACATTCCGTAAGGGAATTTAAACTTGGCTTTTCAACACTTAACTTTATGGTTTAATAGTCCTCCCACCTTTTATACCGTTCAGTTTGCCTTAGCACCGGGAAACCTCCGGGTAGCTGCGCGCTTAACAAATGTAATTATAAATAAATATAAATAAATAAATTCCTTAACTCTTTCTTGCTTCACATACAGATGGCTTGAGGAGGTACAGGGGAGATGCAGATCTAATAAACAGAATAGAATATCTGCGCCAGGTGTGTTTCTCTGCATTGGTGTCCCATCACAGGCCCACCAGTGTATGTGTGATCTTTGACTCCTGCCAGTTCACAAGCAGGCGGCCAGGAAACGGTTTCAGCCTATCAACCACTGAGGAGATAAAGCCTTTCTATAAGGAATGAGGAAGCAATGAACACATTCAGCCTAGCACAGGAGTAGCCCTGAGTGTTCCGAATTATAATTTCTTCATGTCACTGTATGTTATTGAGCCCAAGTAGCTCGCCGTGATCGTATAGTGGTTAGTACTCTGCGTTGTGGCCGCAGCAACCTCGGTTCGAATCCGAGTCACGGCATTGTGGTTGGCAATGTCACGGCAGTTGGGTTTTTCCTTTACAGAATTCCCAAATGTACCAGTTGTTTTTGTAAAATGTCTATTAAAAACAGATCCTTTTCAATATTTAAACGATCTAACAACAAATTATTTAAACACATATGATTATAAGATGTAGGTATACTGTACTTACTGACATAAATTATCGTTCTTGAACATATTTGCGGTAAGGGGAGCGGAGCTCTCCCCCAGGACAATCAGAATGCAGATGAATGCAGTTGCAGTTGAGTGACCTGTGTTGTGGCTGTCTACAGGGAATGCACATACGTAGCTGTCTCGCAGCCCAATCCAGACGTCAATTGAAGACAGGTTTTCATGCAAATAGAGCAGTAAGTGCAGAGAAATGCTCACTCTCTAAAAATGGCATTTATACAATAGTAAGATTAAATCCAACCTCACCAGTAGATAGGATTTATCAATAAATAAATAAAGCTTCTCCTCTCTGATATGGAATTACCCCCCAAAAAGTATAAGGGAATACCCAATGCTAACCTATGAGAGGGGCAGACCTCACAGTAGTAAAAAATGTAATAGACTGTTTGATACTACTAGGACATACAAACTACCACAGTACATGTCTTACCTTTTACTTACATAGCATGATGCCCCTAGGACTACCTAGGGCCTACCTTAGGGGTTACTGATATGTAATAAAATTGGAGTTTAAGGCTTGGCAAGTAGTTTTAAATGCCAAGTCGAAGTGGCAGTACACTGCAGCACAGGCACTGCAGTAGCAGGCTTGAGACAGGTTTGAAATGCTATTTCTTTGGGCGGCACAATCAGTCCCTGGGTATATGGTATACCACTTTACAAGGGGCTTTCAAGTAAATTAAATCTTTCAGTTTCAGGTTTAAAGTCTTTATTTCGATTTTTAACAAATCATAAAAGACACATTAAAATACAAAAGAATTTAACTAATTCAATTTAAACAAAAACAGGAAAGAACAAAACTATAAAAAGATTAAACACTAACAAAAATATGCAAATAAGGAACATTTAAGACAAATAGATAAAACAGGATTAAATTTCAATTAATGAAGAACCTGACTATTTTATAAAAAAGATAAATTTAAGTTAAAAAAGACATTGCAGTTCAAGTTCATTGTCAATGGGCCGTTTATATGGCAAAAATACAAGGGATACAGATGAAACAACTAAGTCATAAATCAGTTAACTAATACATAGTCAATCAGATTATGACCGATTGTGGAGCATCCTGGTCCTTGGGGCTAAGGCATGTTGTTTTTTAGCCTTAGGAGCCAAGCTCATCCCAGATATTTTGCCAGACTTACTACAAAGAGTTCGGAGGTGTTGGTCCTAAGCACCCATATTGCTTCCATCGATGTTTTAAATGGTAATTTTTGAAACAAGGGTTTTAACCATTTCTTTTGGGGTGCAGCGTACCTAGGGCAAGCAAAAAGAAAATGTCCTTCAGATTCAATATGACCTGGGCAACATGTACAGTAAGGCGATAACCCTGTAGACCGTTTGTTTAGAAAAGGGTTCAAAGGCAAAGAACCCACTCTAAACTGATGATACAGCTTCTTATCTAACGGTCGAGTTATTACGTCCCAATAGGGCTCTCGCAATAGGTCAAGTTTGAATGTTAGAAACCTGCCTGTGAGGCTATTTTTGTTAGAAAGCAGAACTTTTTTTAAGCGGGTCGTGGCCCAATACAAGGATTTGAACTCGTCTTTGGAAGGGAAAACATTGGATTGAGGGGATGTCCAGAGGTGTTCCAAGCCCATGTCATTAAGGATAGATTTAACAGCAGAAAGCCATGGGATTTTCCCTGAACCCGTAATAGACCTAACTTCGGACAGTTCCTTTGCAAATAGGGATAGATCTGGAGATGTCCATATCCGTCTCCACAGGGCCACTAGCCTAAATCTAGCCATCTCATTGATCGGTGGGGAACCAAGGTCCAAGCAGAGGGGGATCGAGGGTGTCGACTGCGGTAGGCCTACTAAGTTAGGAAGGAATCTACATTGGGTTTTAAACAAGTTAAGCAAGTCCATGTGGCCCCACAGATCCGCGCCATATAAAATGGCGGTAGAGATTTTAACATCATAGATCTTGAGGGCCGGGAGGACCCGCTTTGTAATTGATTCCTTTTGCTCTTTGATGAGGCAACCAGTCAGCCTAGCAATTTTAAGATATTGTATGTTAATCTGGTCCTTCCATCTTAAACGGCTATCGAGGGTAACCCCTAAGTAGGTCATGGTATCAACCTGCTCGAGGTTTACTCCATTCAACCTCACGGAACTCCGAACTGGATGGTTTTTTGTAAAAACCATGAACTTCGTTTTCCCCACATTAACCACCAGGTTATTGATGGCACAGTACTCCTCAAAGCGGTCGAGAGCCCGCTGAAGTCCGCTACGTGTTTTTGAGAGGATTAAAGTGTCATCTGCGAAGATGAGAAGAGGAAATCTCATCCCAGCCAGCATTGGAGCATCAGTGGGGGTATCCGTGAAAAACTTGACAACTTGATCGATAAAGAGGAGGAAGAGAGTTGGGGCCAGGACACACCCCTGGCGGACACCTCGAGTTACAGGAAATGTCGCTGTCACTTGTCCCTGGTCCCCCCACCTCACCCTCGCATAGTTGTCCTCATGGAGTCTAACAAGGAGGTCTAATAGTTCTGATGGGCACCCCAGATTTTTCAGCACACCCCACAGTTTATCCCTTGGCACCAAGTCGAAGGCGGACTTCAGATCAATGAATGCAGCATAGATGGTGCCGCCGCCGAGCCATACCACCTTCCAATAGATCAGGCAGAATCTAAACACCTGATCTATGGTGCTCATTCCCGATCTGAAGCCCGCCTGCATGGGTGACAGAATATTCTCTGTTTCAATCCATCCCTGGACCCGTCCTAGGACCATACGTGCTATTATCTTTTGGATCGAATCGATCAAACTGATAGGGCGATAATTGCCTGGGATGGATTTATCGCCCTTTTTATAAATCGGAACAATTTCGGCTCCCCTCCATGATTTCGGGACTGTGGCTCCAAGGGCTAAGGTGTTGGCTATCATTGTTATATAAGGGAGCCACAAGGCGGGATTAGATTTGAATAAATCTGCCGGAATCAGATCCATACCAGGGGCTTTCCCTCGGAGAGTCAATGCAAGGGCCAGCTCAGCCTCTGCAACTGTGAAGGTAAGTTTTTCTCTTTGGGGGGTCAGCAAGAGTGTGTTGCCTGAGGGATTCATAGTTTCGGGGTCATCGGCTCTAAATTGGGCCGAGTAGAATGATACCCAATCCTCAAGGGGCACATTGTTTCCCGGGGTAGAAGAGTCCGCGTTTTTTCCCCATTTAACTAGATCCCAAAACCTTTTTTGGTTGTTAGTGGAAGATGCCTCCAAAAGATCCGACCAGAACTTATCCTCCCACTCCCGTTTAGCTTCTCTAAGGGTTTTCCTGTAATTGAGCCTTGCAGCTTTCACTCCAACCATATCCCGAGATTTAATGGCTGAAATGAGAGCTGCATGTGCCTCCCTACATTTCCTATTGTACCATTTTTGGGGCAAAGGATTTGTTTTAGTAGGAGCATTTCCGCACGGTAGGGAAAGAAGGGTTTTTAAATGGTCAAAGCATTTAGTATGTACTCCCATCACATTGTTAGCCAGTCCAGGGTCCGTCCCCAACAAATCTATTTGCAACATTTCATTAAGCGCATTTTTTACCACATTATTAATGTTGTCCCATAAACACTTGTCTTCCATGACCCGGGACCATTTTAGTCTCCTCCTGTCATTGGTAAGTTGGGCGTCCCCTGTATAGGTGGCAGTTGGCTCCTCCTGTCTATTTAGACCCGGTATCTTCAAAGACAATGACAGCGGGTTGTGGTCACTTTCCGGGCGCTGTAATACTGCCATGTCAATTAATAACTGCCAATGTTCCATATTCAGCAA
Source organism: Lissotriton vulgaris (assembly GCF_964263255.1). Taxonomy (NCBI): domain Eukaryota; kingdom Metazoa; phylum Chordata; class Amphibia; order Caudata; family Salamandridae; genus Lissotriton; species Lissotriton vulgaris. Next base: position 1,368,624,118 of record NC_141685.1, on the reverse strand, counting down.
AATGTAATCAATGCGGCTCTGCCTCTGCCCATTGTCAAAAGTACAATTTCCTTTAATGTCCGAAGTAGAACGGCCGTTACATGCACGAAACCCCTTTTGTAGGCAAAATGCCATCCAAGATACTGCTGCCTCTGTTGCCTTTGCCCTCTTTACCACTTGTAAGTCCGGGATACCCCAAACAGAGTCCTCCGCCATGCTCCAAGTGTCTCCCATATCAAACAAAGGTTCTATAGTGCAATTTAGATCACCAGCAAGAATAATGAGGTTGCCACTGTCCATTTCCGAGGTTATATGGTCAATGAAATTCAACAAGGGTGGACTTCGACCACCAGGCAGACCTCTAGCATAGATATTAACAATGTTCATAATTTGCTGGTTCCCTTTGTTTAGTATGATGTGGAGGAGATCCGGGTTCTCCACAGGAAGTTCAGTTGGATAGAAACCCAAGGATTGTTTCACCCAAATCAACAGACCGCCTGAGGCCCGCCCTTTACCCCCTTTAGTTGCAGGTTTAAAAAAGTTAATATAACCCAACTTGTGAACAGGCTCAGTTGCCCATGTTTCCTGCAGCAGGATGATGTCGTAATTGTCCACAAAGTTCGACCAATCAGTAGAAGCAAGGCGGGCCTTGATACCCGCTATGTTCCAGGACAAGATTTTCAAGTGATCTTTCAGATAGACCAGAGACGGAGGTTGTAAGGGCTGTGCAACTCCCTGAGGCATCCCTTTATCATCTTTAACCTCTAGGTGCTTAACACAATCTACTGGAGCTATAAGATTGTCCTTGGTCGAGATCCCCTGGACAGCTGCGTGTGGTAGAGGGCTAAATAGCAGAGAAGCTTGACCTCCATCCTCATCTACTGGATTGCTGAATTGATATGGGCGCACCATACTATGCTCAATGGACTCTTGGGCTACTGCGCTAGCAAGCAAAGGCTCACTAGATAGATCGTTGAGTCAATCGATAGCATCAAGGCCAGAGAGGGGGCCAAAGTGATTAAAGAGAAAGGGATGCTGACAGTCAAGTGGAGTTAATGCCAGGGGGTGTCTTATAGCTGGGCCCTTACGGAATAAAGGGTAGGATTGGGGGGTATTTGCCTGTGTGGATAAAAATATGATAATGCTAATGTTTGTACATCCCCCTGCCTTGCAAACCTCGGTTCTCGTCGAATGACGTCTACCACCCACGAATCTTTAAACGAGATTAAGATACAATCTCCCTCCAAGTCTTTTGACCCATGTCCCACCCAATCTACTCTCCTCACGAATAGTGTCTCCGTAGGAGTGGAGGGGGGTAACGGGTGGTTTTTATTCAACCAAAAAATGACTTTATTGCGAAGGTCGCCATAAGACTCCCTGGCACCCGGTTTTAATGGTGCTACACCTGTCAAGACGATGGTGTGTTGAGCTGCTTCAGGTGGTAAATCAACACAAGGGATAGTTGGTCTTTTGCGTCCCCCCTCCCTGTGGTTGGTGGAGGCAGTACGTTGGTCTCTTTGGGTGCTTGGGGGGGCAATATTTAAAGTAGATTGTGGGGGAGGACCCATGGTTTGGCGCCCACCAGTATTTTGTTTAGCCACTGGTTTTGAGTGGGGCGTTGGTGCCTGGGCATGAGTGCTAACACCTGATTTAGAAGATGTAATATTAGATTTTTCACCCCCTTTAAGCGTGGCAATATTCAACCCTGTGGTTTTATTAGGAAGTGTTTTACCCCTTTCTATATTGTTATTACAAGTGACCTTAGTAGATGTTGATGTTTTACTGGCGCCCATATTATTGGAATCAAGTAACGTTTGTAGCATCCTATGGTTTGAGTAAATCAAAGCCTCCATACTATCAATTTTTGAGGTCATGAGCCTAGTCCGCTCCAGGACTGGTAAGAGTAATGTTTTAAACATGGCCTCCATTTTTACTAGCAAAACTTCGTCACTATTAAGGCACATGGGGCAGGTACTTGAAGAGCCCAAAGCCGAAAGGGAAGGACATAGCATATTGTTAAATACAGAGGGAATTAAGGGGTTTGGGGGAAGCTCAGACCCCTGTCTCCTACCTTCTTGGGCTTCATTTACTTTAGGGATTTTTAAGTCTCTTTCCCCCGACAATCTAGAATCCAACTTTCTCTTCTTAATATTGGGGCCAGGATTGGGTATAGGATGGTTAGTGATTTCGGCAGGATTAGAGATGTTAGAGTGATTAAGGGGGAGACATCCAGAAAGCTGACTAAAATCCGGCCCCCCACTAATCAAGGAATCATTATCATCATCCCCCTGGCTACATTGGGAAGCATCTATACTATGCCTTTCTTCCCTCAAAGTATCCGCTGTTGGGCTTCCCCCTATGTTTTCTAAGTGGACAATTGCGTCCGTAGAGGTAGTGTGAACGCAGTTAAAGGCAGCATGTGGGGCAGAGGGCACAGGGGAGGTGGAAGTAGCTAGGGCCCCCAGTGATGATCGCCTTCCACTAATAAGGTCTATTGAGAGTCTTTTCTCTACCATGGCAATTTCCTTTTCCAGGATTCCAGTGGCCCGTGTTATGAAAGCGTCAAAGGGGCCAGACACGACACCCTTGGCGGTGTGTATTGGTCAGGTATACTCCAATTATACACATGATTAGGGAAGAAGCACGTGCACTTCAGCACTGATTAGTAGCGATAAAGTGATCAGAGTCCTAAGGCCAACAAAAAGATACAGCAAAATGCGGAGGTGAAAAGCAATAAGGTGGGGTTGGGACCACCTTAAAAATGCAAGGTCTAACAAAAACGAACTAAGGATAACATGAGTAAAACATCAGGTTTCTCTACAGCATTTGGTGAGACAAGTGGGCCTTCTTTTATCTTCCATAAATGCAATCTTTCCCGGACCCCTTTATTATATAGCTCTTCAAGGAAAAAATATAAAGCACTTACAAAGGAGACTCAAATTCTCAAAGATGGTAGACTTCTGTAATATGGGCCATATACTAAAAGCAGCACGAAAACAGAGTGCAATAGGGTCCAAAAAACTTGAGTGACCCGTGAGAGTATGCATGCAAGCCTATGGTATTCCAAACTAGAGATATACGCATGCAATTTTTGCTTTTAGGGGAGAATGTGCCTGCTGAAAAAAACATTATTTTTAAAAAGTGCATTGCAGAATATCAGGAATTTGCTGTGGGACACCTTGAAAACTTGCATACAGATTATTTGCACACGCCTTACAGTCAGTTGTTGTGGCCGAGTGGTTAAGGCGATGGACTAGAAATCCATTGGGGTCTCCCTGCGCAGCGTCGAATCTTGCAGACAACGAGAATCTTTTTAACATCGGCTACAATTTCAGAATTTAACCTTTAGTATTTCTTCCATGTCAGTTTTATAAATAGGTGGCTTATTTTGGTGTCACTATTGCCATATCACATATTTATTATCGCTCCCCCTTTCATATCTTTGCTATAACTCTCGTCCTTCATTAGCGCTGGTGCAAACGCTTCAAATTATTATACCCTGGCTCTCTCGGTCATACCTGTGCATGCACTTGAAACTTATTTTACCAATAAAAGAAGCAAATAGAGAAATAAAATAAAAGTGCTAGCTGGATTAGGCAAACACACTTCATAAAACTGCATTTTCTTTTCTATTCTCCCCCGTGTTACAAGCTTAACTGCTCCCTGTGTAATGTCTCTTAACCTGCTGTTCCTGGAAGAGAATTTCATCTACAAGCTCTTTCTGTGTTTTTTCCTAGTCTTTTCTTTCCCTTTTCTTAGATTTGTAACTGTTCCTTTACGTGCTCTATTTAGGCGCCATTAATCTCATTTGAGCTCCTTGTACCTGCTGCTGTTTTCTCCACACCTCATACTGCCTTTTCCCTCTTTTTCTCTTTCTCTGCGGTTGGTGGCTACTTTCCAAAGCGTCTGATGCCCCAATGTTCCTTCGTCTTGTTGTCAGACGTGAATTTGAAAAGCAACAAAATTAACAAGCCTTTACCACTCACACATGGCAGAAGTTTATACTTTAATTCAATGAGCTAAGAAAAGTGTGTTGTGGGGCCCCTACGAGCCATGGTGCTTGCTTCATCATAATTAGGCATGCAGTCATTAGCCACAGCTCTGATTATGGGTCACTGAGGTCAGTTTCAATAATTCCTCAAAAACCTAACCATGCAGTCCCCCCTAACTGTGTAGTTATCTTGCTTTACTGCTGTTTGTGTGATTAGCTGGGAGGAGCTCACGGCAGCATCCTCCCAATAAAAGTGTAGATGGACCGTTCCTTAACTCTTTCTTGCTTCACATAAAGATGGCTTGAGGAGGTACAGGGGAGATGCAGGTCTAATAAATAGAAAAGAATATCTGCGCCAGGTGTGTTTCTCTGCATTGGTGTCCCATCACAGGCCCACCAGTGTATGTGTGATCTTTGACTCCTGCCAGTTCACAAGCAGGCGGCCAGGAAACGGTTTCATCCTATCAACCACTGAGGAGATAAAGCCTTTGTATAAGGAATGAGGAAGCAATGAACACATTCAGCCTATCACAGGAGTAGCCCTGAGTGTTCCGAATTATAATTTCTTCATTTCACTGTACGTTATTGAGACCAAGTAGCTCGCTGTGAACGTATAGTGGTTAGTACTCTGCGTTGTGGCCGCAGCAACCTCGGTTCGAATCCGAGTCACGGCATTGTGGCTGGCAATGTCACGGCAGTTGGGTTTTTCCTTTACAGAATTCCCAAATGTACCAGTTGTTTTTGAAAAATGTCTATTAAAAACAGATCCTTTTCAATATTTAAACGATCTAACGACAAATTATTTAAACACACATGATTTTAAGATGTAGGTATACTGTACTTACTGACATAAATTATCGTTCTTGAACATATTTGCGGTAAGGGGAGCGGAGCTCTCCCCCAGGCCAATCAGAATGCAGATGAATGCAGTTGCAGTTGAGTGACCATTGTTGTGGCTGTCTACAGGGAATGCACATATGTAGCTGTCTCGCAGCCCAATCCAGACGTTAATTGAAGACAGGTTTTGATGCAAATAGAGCAGTAAGTGCAGAGAAATGCTCACTCTCTAAAAATGGCATTTATACAATAGTAAGATTAAATCCAACCTCACCAGTAGATAGGACTTATCAATAAATAAATAAAGCTTCTCCTCTCTGATATGGAATTACCCCCCAAAAAGTATAAGGGAATACCCAATGCTAACCTATGAGAGGGGCAGACCTCACAGTAGTGAAAAATGTAATAGACTGTTTGATACTACTAGGACATACAAACTACCAGAGTACATGTCTTACCTTTTACTTACATAGCATGATGCCCCTAGAACTACCTAGGGCCTACCTTAGGGGTTACTGATATGTAATAAAATTGAAGTTTAAGGCTTGGCAAGTAGTTTTAAATGCCAAGTCGAAGTGGCAGTACACTGCAGCACAGGCACTGCAGTAGCAGGCTTGAGACAGGTTTGAAATGCTATTTCTTTGGGCGGCACAATCAGTCCCTGGGTATATTGTATACCACTTTACAAGGGGCTTTCAAGTAAATTAAATCTGTCAGTCAGGTATACTCCAATTATACACATGATTAGGGAAGAAGCAAGTGCACTTCAGCACTGATTAGTAGCGATAAAGTGATCAGAGTCCTAAGGCCAACAAAAAGATACAGCAAAATGCGGAGGTGAAAAGCAAAAAGGTGGGGTTGGGACCACCTTAAGAATGCAAGGTCTAACAAAAACGAACTAAGGATAACATGAGTAAAACATCAGGTTTCTCTAGAGCATTTGGTGAGACAAGTGGGCCTTCTTTTATCTTCCATGAATGCAATCTTTCCCGGACCCCTTTATTATATAGCTCTTCAAGGAAAAAATATAAAGCACTTACAAAGGAGCCTCAAATACTCAAAGATGGTAGACTTCTGTATTATGGGCCATATACTAAAAGCAGCACGAAAATAGAGTGCAATAGGGTCCATAAAACTTGAGTGACCCATGAGAGTATGCATGCAAGCCTATGGTATTCCAAACTAGAGATATACGCATGCAATTTTTGTTTTTAGGAGAGAATGTGCCTGCTGAAAAAAACATTATTTCTAAAAAGTGCATTGCAGAATATCAGGAATTTGCTGTGGGACACCTTGAAAACTTGCATACAGATTATGTGCACGCACCTTACAGTCAGTTGTTGTGGCTGAGTGGTTAAGGCGATGGACTAGAAATCCATTGGGGTCTCCCCGCGCAGGTTCGAATCCTGCCAACAACGAGAATCCTTTTAACATCGGCTACAATTTCAGAAGTTAACCTTTAGTATTTCTTCCATTTCAGTTTTATAAATAGGTGGCTTATTTTGGTGTCACTATTGCCATATCACATATTTATTATCGCTCCCCCTTTCATATCTTTGCTATAAATCTCGTCCTTCATTAGCGCTGGTGCAAACGCTTCAAATTATTATACCCTGGCTCTCTCGGTCATACCTGTGCATGCACTTGAAACTTACTTTACCAATAAAAGAAGCAAATAGAGAAATAAAATAAAAGTGCTAGCTGGATTAGGCAAACACACTTCATAAAACTGCATTTTCTTTTCTATTCTCCCCCGTGTTACAAGCTTAACTGCTCCCTGTGTAATTTCTCTTAACCTGCTGTTCCTGGAAGAGAATTTCATCTACAAGCTCTTTCTGTGTTTTTTCCTAGTCTTTTCTTTCCCTTTTCTTAGATTTGTAACTGTTCCTTTACGTGCTCTATTTAAGCGCCATTAATCTCATTTGAGCTCCTTGACCCTGCTGCTGTTTTCTCCACACCTCATACTGTCTTTCCCTCTTTCTCTCTTTCTCTGCGGTTGGTGGCTACTTTCCAAAGCGTCTGATGCCCCAATGTTCCTTCGTCTTGTTGTCAGACGTGAATTTGAAAAGCAACAAAATTAACAAGCCTTTACCACTCACACATGGCAGAAGTTTATACTTTAATTCAATGAGCTAAGAAAAGTGTGTTGTGGGGCCCCTACGAGCCATGGTGCTTGCTTCATCATAATTAGGCATGCAGTCATTAGCCACAGCTCTGATTATGGGTCACTGAGGTCAGTTTCAATAATTCCTCAAAAACCTAACCATGCAGTCCCCCCTAACTGTGTAGTTATCTTGCTTTACTGCTGTTTGTGTGATTAGCTGGGAGGAGCTCACGGCAGCATCCTCCCAATAAAAGTGTAGATGGACCGTTCCTTAACTCTTTCTTGCTTCACATACAGATGGTTTGAGGAGGTACAGGGGAGATGCAGGTCTAATAAACAGAATAGAATATCTGCGCCAGGTGTGTTTCTCTGCATTGGTGTCCCATCACAGGCCCACCAGTGTGTGTGTGATCTTTGACTCCTGTCAGTTCACAAGCAGGCGGCCAGGAACTGTTTCAGCCTATCAACCACTGAGGAGATAAAGCCTTTGTATAAGGAATGAGGAAGCAATGAACACATTCAGCCTATCACAGGAGTAGCCCTGAGTGTTCCGAATTATAATTTCTTCATGTCACTGTATGTTATTGAGCCCAAGAAGCTCGCCGTGATCGTATAGTGGTTAGTACTCTGCGTTGTGTCCGCAGCAACCTCGGTTCGAATCCGAGTCACGGCATTGTGGTTGGCAATGTCACGGCAGTTGGGTTTTTCCTTTACAGTATTCCCAAATGTACCAGTTGTTTTTGTAAAATGTCTAATAAAAACAGATCCTTTTCAATATTTAAACGATCTAACGACAAATTATTTAAACACACATGATTATAAGATGTAGGTATACTGTACTTACTGACATAAATTATCGTTCTTGAACATATTTGCGGTAAGGGGAGCGGAGCTCTCCCACAGGCCAATCAGAATGCAGATGAATGCAGTTGCAGTTGAGTGACCTGTGTTGTAGCTGTCTACAGGGAATGCACATATGTAGCTGTCTCGCAGCCCAATCCAGACATCAATTGAAGACAGGTTTACATGCAAATAGAGCAGTAAGTGCAGAGAAATGCTCACTCTCTAAAAATGGCATTTATACAATAGTAAGATTAAATCCAACCTCACCAGTAGATTGGATTTATCAATAAATAAATAAAGCTTCTCCTCTCTGATATGGAATTACCCCCCAAAAAGTATAAGGGAATACCCAATGCTAAAATATGAGAGGGGCAGACCTCACAGTAGTGAAAAATGTAATAGACTGTTTGATAATACTAGGACATACAAACTAACACAGTACATGTCTTACCTTTTACTTACATAGCATGATGCCCCTAGGACTACTTAGGGCCTACCTTAGGGGTTACTGATATGTAATAAAATTGGAGTTTAAGGCTTGGCAAGTAGTTTTAAATGCCAAGTCGAAGTGGCAGTACACTGCAGCACAGGCACTGCAGTAGCAGGCTTGAGACAGGTTTGAAATGCTATTTCTTTGGGCGGCACAATCAGTCCCTGGGTATATGGTATACCACTTTACAAGGGGCTTTCAAGTAAATTAAATCTGTCAGTCAGGTGTACTCCAATTATACACATGATTAGGGAAGAAGCACGTGCACTTCAGCACTGATTAGTAGCGATAAAGTGATCAGAGTCCTAAGGCCAACAAAAAGATACAGCAAAATGCGGAGGAGAAAAGCAATAAGGTGGGGTTGGGACCACCTTAAGAATGCAAGGTCTAACAAAAATGAACTAAGGATAACATGAGTAAAACATCAGGTTTCTCTACAGCATTTGGTGAGACAAGTGGGCCTTCTTTTATCTTCCATAAATGCAATCTTTCCCGGACCCCTTTATTATATAGCTCTTCAAGGAAAAAATATAAAGCACTTACAAAGGAGCCTCAAATACTCAAAGATTGTAGACTTCTGTAATATGGGCCATATACTAAAAGCAGCACGAAAACAGAGTGCAATAGGGTCCAAAAAACTTGAGTGACCCATGAGAGTATGCATGCAAGCCTATGGTATTCCAAACTAGAGATATACACATGCAATTTTTGTTTTTAGGAGAGAATGTGCCTGCTGAAAAAAACATTATTTTTAAAAAGTGCATTGCAGAATATCAGGAATTTGCTGTGGGACACCTTGAAAATTTGCATACAGGTTATGTGCACACGCCTCACAGTCAGTTGTTGTGGCCGAGTGGTTAAGGCGATGGACTAGAAATCCATTGGGGTCTCCCCGCGCAGGTTCGAATCCTGCCGACGACGACAATCTTTTTAACATCGGCTACAATTTCAGAAGTTAACCTTTAGTATTTCTTCCATGTCAGTTTTATAAATAGGTGGCTTATTTTGGTTTCACTATTGCCATATCACATATTTATTATCGCTCCCCCTTTCATATCTTTGCTATAATTCTCGTCCTTCATTAGCGCTGGTGCAAACGCTTCAAATTATTATACCCTGGCTCTCTCGGTCATACCTGTGTATGCACTTGAAACTTACTTTACCAATAAAAGAAACAAATAGAGAAATAAAATAAAAGTGCTAGCTGTATTAGGCAAACACACTTCATAAAACTGCATTTTCTTTTCTATTCTCCCCCGTGTTACAAGCTTAACTGCTCCCTGTGTAATTTCTCTTAACCTGCTGTTCCTGGAAGAGAATTTCATCTACAAGCTCTTTCTGTGTTTTTTCCTAGTCTTTTCTTTCCCTTTTCTTAGATTTGTAACTGTTCCTTTACGTGCTCTATTTAGGCGCCATTAATCTCATTTGAGCTCCTTGTACCTGCTGCTGTTTTCTCCACACCTCATACTGTCTTTTCCCTCTTTCTCTGTTTCTCTGCGGTTGGTGGCTACTTTCCAAAGCGTCTGATGCCCCAATGTTCCTTTGTCTTGTTGTCAGACGTGAATTTGAAAAGCAACAAAATTAACAAGCCTTTACCACTCACACATGGCAGAAGTTTATACTTTAATTCAATGAGCTAAGAAAAGTGTGTTGTGGGGCCCCTACGAGCCATGGTGCTTGCTTCATCATAATTAGGCATGCAGTCATTAGCCACAGCTCTGATTATGGGTCACTGAGGTCAGTTTCAATAATTCCTCAAAAACCTAACCATGCAGTCCCCCCTAACTGTGTAGTTATCTTGCTTTACTGCTGTTTGTGTGATTAGCTGGGAGGAGCTCACGGCAGCATCCTCCTAATAAAAGTGTAGATGGACCGTTCCTTAACTCTTTCTTGCTTCACATACAGATGGCTTGAGGAGGTACAGGGGAGATGCAGGTCTAATAAACAGAATAGAATATCTGCGCCAGGTGTGTTTCTCTGCATTGGTGTCCCATCACAGGCCCACCAGTGTATGTGTGGACTTTGACTCCTGCCAGTTCACAAGCAGGCGGCCAGGAAACGGTTTCAGCCTATCAACCACTGAGGAGATAAAGCCTTTGTATAAGGAATGAGGAAGCAATGAACACATTCAGCCTATCACAGGAGTAGCCCTGTGTGTTCCGAATTATAATTTCTTCATTTCACTGTACGTTATTGAGCCCAAGTAGCTCGCCGTGATCGTATAGTGATTAGTACTCTGCGTTGTGGCCGCAGCAACCTCGGTTCGAATCTGAGTCATGGCATTGTGGTTGGCAATGTCACGGCAGTTGGGGTTTTCCTTTACAGAATTCCCAAATGTACCAGTTGTTTTTGTAAAATGTCTATTAAAAACAGATCCTTTTCAATATTTAAACGATCTAACGACAAATTATTTAAACACACATGATTATAAGATGTAGGTATACTGTACTTACTGACATAAATTATCGTTCTTGAACATATTTGCGGTAAGGGGAGCGGAGCTCTCCCCCAGGCCAATCAGAATGCAGATGAATGCAGTTGCAGTTGAGTGACCTGTGTTGTGGCTGTCTACAGGGAATGCACATATGTAGCTGTCTCGCAGCCCAATCCAGACGTCAATTGAAGACAGGTTTACATGCAAATAGAGCAGTAAGTGCAGAGAAATGCTCACTCTCTGAAAATGGCATTTATACAATAGTAAGATTAAATCCAACCTCACCAGTTGATAGGATTTATCAATAAATAAATAAAGCTTCTCCTCTCTGATATGGAATTACCCCCCAAAAAGTATAAGGGAATACCCAATGCTAACCTATGAGAGGGGCAGACCTCACAGTAGTGAAAAATGTAATAGACTGTTTGATACTACTAGGACATACAAACTACCACAGTACATGTCTTACCTTTTACTTACATAGCATGATGCCCCCAGGACTACCTAGGGCCTACCTTAGGGGTTACTGATATGTAATAAAATTGGAGTTTAAGGCTTGGCAAGTAGTTTTAAATGCCAAGTCGAAGTGGCAGTACACTGCAGCACAGGCACTGCAGTAGCAGGCTTGAGACAGGTTTGAAATGCTATTTCTTTGGGCGGCACAATCAGTCCCTGGGTATATGGTATACCACTTTACAAGGGGCTTTCAAGTAAATTAAATCTGTCAGTCAGGTGTACTCCAATTATACACATGATTAGGGAAGAAGCACGTGCACTTCAGCACTGATTAGTAGCGATAAAGTGATCAGAGTCCTAAGGCCAACAAAAAGATACAGCAAAATGCGGAGGTGAAAAGCAATAAGGTGGGGTTGGGACCACCTTAAGAATGCAAGGTCTAACAAAAACGAATTAAGGATAACATGAGTAAAACATCAGGTTTCTCTACAGCATTTGGTGAGACAAGTGGGCCTTCTTTTATCTTCCATAAATGCAATCTTTCCCGGACCCATTTATTATATAGCTCTTCAAGGAAAAAATATAAAGCACTTACAAAGGAGCCTCAAATACTCAAAGATGGTAGACTTCTGTAATATGGGCCATATACTAAAAGCAGCACGAAAACAGAGTGCAATAGGGTCCAAAAAACTTGAGTGACCCATGAGAGTATGCATGCAAGCCTATGGTATTCCAAACTAGAGATATAAGCATGCAATTTTTGTTTTTAGGAGAGAATGTGCCTGCTGAAAAAAACATTATTTTTAAAAAGTGCATTGCAGAATATCAGGAATTTGCTGTGGGACACCTTGAAAACTTGCATACAGATTATTTGCACATGCCTTACAGTCAGTTGTTGTGGCCCAGTGGTTAAGGCGATGGACTAGAAATGCATTGGGGTCTCCCCGCGCAGAGTCGAATCCTGCCGACAACGAGAATCTTTTTAACATCGGCTACAATTTCAGAAGTTAACCTTTAGTATTTCTTCCATGTCAGTTTTATAAATAGGTGGCTTATTTTGGTGTCACTATTGCCATATCACATATTTATTATCGCTCCCCCTTTCATATCTTTGCTATAATTCTCGTCCTTCATTAGCGCTGGTGCAAACGCTTCAAATTATTATACCCTGGCTCTCTCGGTCATACCTGTGCATGCACTTGAAACTTACTTTACCAATAAAAGAAGCAAATAGAGAAATAAAATAAAAGTGCTAGCTGTATTAGGCAAACACACTTCATAAAACTGCATTTTCTTTTCTATTCTCCCCCGTGTTACAAGCTTAACTGCTCCCTGTGTAATTTCTCTTAACCTGCTGTTCCTGGAAGAGAATTTCATCTACAAGCTCTTTCTGTGTTTTTTCCTAGTCTTTTCTTTCCCTTTTCTTAGATTTGTAACTGTTCCTTTACGTGCTCTATTTAGGCGCCATTAATCTCATTTGAGCTCCTTGTACCTGCTGCTGTTTTCTCCACACCTCATACTGTCTTTTCCCTCTTTCTCTGTTTCTCTGCGGTTGGTGGCTACGTTCCAAAGCGTCTGATGCCCCAATGTTCCTTCGTCTTGTTGTCAGACGTGAATTTGAAAAGCAACAAAATTAACAAGCCTTTACCACTCACACATGGCAGAAGTTTATTCTTTAATTCAATGAGCTAAGAAAAGTGTGTTGTGGGGCCCCTATGAGTCATGGTGCTTGCTTCATCATAATTAGGCATGCAGTCATTAGCCACAGCTCTGATTATGGGTCACTGAGGTCAGTTTCAATAATTCCTCAAAAACCTAACCATGCAGTCCCCCCTAACTTTGTAGTTATCTTGCTTTACTGCTGTTTGTGTGATTAGCTGGGAGGAGCTCACGGCAGCATCCTCCCAATAAAAGTGTAGATGGACTGTTCCTTAACTCTTTCTTGCTTCACATACAGATGGCTTGAGGAGGTACAGGGGAGATGCAGGTCTAATAAACAGAATAGAATATCTGCACCAGGTGTGTTTCTCTGCATTGGTGTCCCATCACAGGCCCACCAGTGTATGTGTGGACTTTGACTCCTGCCAGTTCACAAGCAGGCGGCCAGGAAACGGTTTCAGCCTATCAACCACTGAGGAGATAAAGCCTTTGTATAAGGAATGAGGAAGCAATGAACACATTCAGCCTATCACAGGAGTAGCCCTGAGTGTTCCGAATTATAATTTCTTCATTTCACTGTAAGTTATTGAGCCCAAGTAGCTCGCCGTGATCGTATAGTGGTTAGTACTCTGCGTTGTGGCCGCAGCAACCTCGGTTCGAATCTGAGTCACGGCATTGTGGTTGGCAATGTCACGGCAGTTGGGTTTTTCCTTTACAGAATTCCCAAATGTACCAGTTGTTTTTGTAAAATGTCTATTAAAAACAGATCCTTTTCAATATTTAAACGATCTAACGACAAATTATTTAAACACACATGATTATAAGATGTAGTTATACTGTACTTACTGACATAAATTATCGTTCTTGAACATATTTGCGGTAAGGGGAGCGGAGCTCTCCCCCAGGCCAATCAGAATGCAGATGAATGCAGTTGCAGTTGAGTGACCTGTGTTGTGGCTGTCTACAGGGAATGCACATATGTAGCTGTCTCGCAGCCCAATCCAGACGTCAATTGAAGACAGGTTTACATGCAAATAGAGCAGTAAGTGCAGAGAAATGCTCACTCTCTAAAAATGGCAATTATACAATAGTAAGATTAAATCCAACCTCACCAGTTGATAGGATTTATCAATAAATAAATAAAGCTTCTCCTCTCTGATATGGAATTCCCCCCCAAAAAGTATAAGGGAATACCCAATGCTAACCTATGAGAGGGGCAGACCTCACAGTAGTGAAAAATGTAATAGACTGTTTGATACTACTAGGACATACAAACTACCACAGTACATGTCTTACCTTTTACTTACATAGCATGATGCCCCTAGGACTACTTAGGGCCTACCTTAGGGGTTACTGATATGTAATAAAATTGGAGTTTAAGGCTTGGCAAGTAGTTTTAAATGCCAAGTCGAAGTGGCAGTACACTGCAGCACAGGCACTGCAGTAGCAGGCTTGAGACAGGTTTGAAATGCTATTTCTTTGGGCGGCACAATCAGTCCCTGGGTATATGGTATACCACTTTACAAGGGGCTTTCAAGTAAAATAAATCTGTCAGTCAGGTGTACTCCAATTATACACATGATTAGGGAAGAAGCACGTGCACTTCAGCACTGATTAGTAGCGATAAAGTGATCAGAGTCCTAAGGCCAACAAAAAGATACAGCAAAATGCGGAGGTGAAAAGCAATAAGGTGGGATTGGGACCACCTTAAGAATGCAAGGTCTAACAAAAACGAATTAAGGATAACATGAGTAAAACATCAGGTTTCTCTACAGCATTTGGTGAGACAAGTGGGCCTTCTTTTATCTTCCATAAATGCAATCTTTCCCGGACCCATTTATTATATAGCTCTTCAAGGAAAAAATATAAAGCACTTACAAAGGAGCCTCAAATACTCAAAGATGGTAGACTTCTGTAATATGGGCCATATACTAAAAGCAGCACGAAAACAGAGTGCAATAGGGTCCAAAAAACTTGAGTGACCCATGAGAGTATGCATGCAAGCCTATGGTATTCCAAACTAGAGATATACGCATGCAATTTTTGTTTTTAGGAGAGAATGTGCCTGCTGAAAAAAACATTATTTTTAAAAAGTGCATTGCAGAATATCAGGAATTTGCTGTGGGACACCTTGAAAACTTGCATACAGATTATTTGCACACGCCTTACAGTCAGTTGTTGTGGCCCAGTGGTTAAGGCGATGGACTAGATATGCATTGGGGTCTCCCCGCGCAGGGTCGAATCCTGCCGACAACGAGAATCTTTTTAACATCGGCTACAATTTCAGAAGTTCACCTTTAGTATTTCTTCCATGTCAGTTTCATAAATAGGTGGCTTATTTTGATGTCACTATTGCCATATCACATATTTATTATCGCTCCCCCTTTCATATCTTTGCTATAACTCTCGTCCTTCATTAGCGCTGGTGCACACGCTTCAAATTATTATACCCTGGCTCTCTCGGTCATACCTGTGCATGCACTTGAAACTTACTTTACCAATAAAAGAAGCAAATAGAGAAATAAAATAAAAGTGCTAGCTGGATTAGGCAAACACACTTCATAAAACTGCATTTTCTTTTCTATTCTCCCCCGTGTTACAAGCTTAACTGCTCCCTGTGTAATTTCTCTTAACCTGCTGTTCCTGGAAGAGAATTTCATCTACAAGCTCTTTCTGTGTTTTTTCCTAGTCTTTTCTTTCCCTTTTCTTAGATTTGTAACTGTTCCTTTACGTGCTCTATTTAGGCGCCATTAATCTCATTTGAGCTCCTTGTACCTGCTGCTGTTTTGTCCACACCTCATACTGTCTTTTCCCTCTTTCTCTCTATCTCTGCGGTTGGTGGCTACTTTGCAAAGCGTCTGATGCCCCAATGTTCCTTCTTCTTGTTGTCAGACGTGAATTTGAAAAGCAACGAAATTAACAAGCCTTTACCACTCACACATGGCAGAAGTTTATACTTTAATTCAATGAGCTAAGAAAAGTGTGTTGTGGGGCCCCTACGAGCCATGGTGCTTGCTTCATCATAATTAGGCATGCAGTCATTAGCCACAGCCCTGATTATGGGTCACTGAGGTCAGTTTCAATAATTCCTCAAAAACCTAACCATGCAGTCCCCCCTAACTGTGTAGTTATCTTGCTTTACTGCTGTTTGTGTGATTAGCTGGGAGGAGCTCACGGCAGCATCCTCCCAATAAAAGTGTAGATGGACCGTTCCTTAACTCTTTCTTGCTTCACATACAGATGGCTTGAGGAGGTACAGGGGAGATGCAGGTCTAATAAACAGAATAGAATATCTGTGCCAGGTGTGTTTCTCTGCATTGGTGTCCCATCACAGGCCGACCAGTGTATGTGTGATCTTTGACTCCTGCCAGTTCACAAGCAGGCGGCCAGGAAACGGTTTCAGCCTATCAACCACTGAGGAGATAAAGCCTTTGTATAAGGAATGAGGAAGCAATGAACACATTCAGCCTATCACAGGAGTAGCCCTGAGTGTTCCGAATTATAATTTCTTCATGTTACTGTACGTTATTGAGCCCAAGTAGCTCGCCGTGATCGCATAGTGGTTAGTACTCTGCGTTGTGGCCGCAGCAACCTCGGTTCGAATCCGAGTCACGGCATTGTGGTTGGCAATGTCACGGCAGTTGGGTTTTTCCTTTACAGAATTCCCAAATGTACCAGTTGTTTTTGTAAAATGTCTATTAAAAACAGATCCTTTTCAACATTTAAACGATCTAACGACAAATTATTTAAACACACATGATTATAAGATGTAGGTATACTGTACTTACTGACATAAATTATCGTTCTTGAACATATTTGCGGTAAGGGGAGCGGAGCTCTCCCCCAGGCCAATCAGAATGCAGATGAATGCAGATGCAGTTGAGTGACCTGTGTTGTGGCTGTCTACAGGGAATGCACATATGTAGCTGTCTCGCAGCCCAATCCAGACGTCAATTGAAGACAGGTTTTCATGCAAATAGAGCAGTAAGTGCAGAGAAATGCTCACTCTCTAAAAATGGCATTTATACAATAGTAAGATTGAATCCAACCTCACCAGTAGATAGGATTTATCAATAAATAAATAAAGCTTCTCTTCTCTGATATGGAATTACCCCCCAAAAAGTATAAGGGAATACCCAATGCTAACCTATGAGAGGGGCAGACCTCACAGTAGTGAAAAATGTAATAGACTGTTTGATACTACTAGGACATACAAACTACCACAGTACATGTCTTACCTTTTACTTACATAGCATGATGCCCCTAGGACTACCTAGGGCCTACCTTAGGGGTTACTGATATGTAATAAAATTGGAGTTTAAGGCTTGGCAAGTAGTTTTAAATGCCAAGTCGAAGTGGCAGAACACTGCAGCACAGGCACTGCAGTAGCAGGCTTGAGACAGGTTTGAAATGCTATTTCTTTGGGCGGCACAATCAGTCCCTGGGTATATGGTATACCACTTTACAAGGGGCTTTCAAGTAAATTAAATCTGTCAGTCAGGTATACTCCAATTATACACATGATTAGGGAAGAAGCACGTGCACTTCAGCACTGATTAGTAGCGATAAAGTGATCAGAGTCCTAAGGCCAACAAAAAGATACAGCAAAATGCGGAGGTGAAAAGCAATAAGGTGGGGTTGGGACCACCTTAAGAATGCAAGGTCTAACAAAAACAAACTAAGGATAACATGAGTAAAACATCAGGTTTCTCTACAGCATTTGGTGAGACAAGTGGGCCTTCTTTTATCTTCCATAAATGCAATCTTTCCCGGACACCTTTATTATATAGCTCTTCAAGGAAAAAATATAAAGCACTTACAAAAGAGCCTCAAATACTCAAAGATGGTAGACTTCTGTAATATGGGCCATATACTAAAAGCAGCACGAAAACAGAGTGCAATAGGGTCCAAAAAACTTGAGTGACCCATGAGAGTATGCATGCAAGCCTATGGTATTCCAAACTAGAGATATACGCATGCAATTTTTGTTTTTAGGAGAGAATGTGCCTGCTGAAAAAAATATTTTTAAAAAGTGCATTGCAGAATATCAGGAATTTGCTGTGGGACACCTTGAAAACTTGCATACAGATTATGTGCACACGCCTTACAGTCAGTTTTTGTGGCCGAGTGGTTAAGGCGATGGACTAGAAATCCATTGGGGTCTCCCTGCGCAGGTGCGAATCCTGCCGACAACGAGAATCTTTTTAACATCGGCTACAATTTCAGAAGTTAACCTATAGTATTTCTTCCATGTCAGTTTTATAAATAGGTGGCTTATTTTGGTGTCACTATTGCCATATCACATATTTATTATCGCTCCCCCTTTCATATCTTTGCTATAACTCTCGTCCTTCATTAGCGCTGGTGCAAACGCTTCAAATTATTATACCCTGGCTCTCTCGGTCATACCTGTGCATGCACTTGAAACTTACTTTACCAATAAAAGAAGCAAATAGAGAAATAAAATAAAAGTGCTAGCTGGATTAGGCAAACACACTTCATAAAACTGCATTTTCTTTTCTATTCTCCCCCGTGTTACAAGCTTAACTGCTCCCTGTGTAATTTCTCTTAACCTGCTGTTCCTGGAAGAGAATTTCATCTACAAGCTCTTTCTGTGTTTTTTCCTAGTCTTTTCTTTCCCTTTTCTTAGATTTGTAACTGTTCCTTTACGTGCTCTATTTAGGCGCCATTAATCTCATTTGAGCTCCTTGTACCTGCTGCTGTTTTCTCCACACCTCATACTGTCTTTTCCCTCTTTCTCTGCGGTTGGTGGCTACTTTCCAAAGCGTCTGATGCCCCAATGTTCCTTCGTCTTGTTGTCAGACGTGAATTTGAAAAGCAACATAATTAACAAGCCTTTACCACTCACACATGGCAGAAGTTTATACTTTAATTCAATGAGCTAAGAAAAGTGTTTTCTGGGGCCCCTACGAGCCATGGTGCTTGCTTCATCATAATTAGGCATGCAGTCATTAGCCACTGCTCTGATTATGGATCACTGAGGTCAGTTTCAATAATTCCTCAAAAACCTAATCATGCAGTCCCCCCTAACTGTGTAGTTATCTTGCTTTACTGCTGTTTGTGTGATTAGCTGGGAGGAGCTCACGGCAGCATCCTCCCAATAAAAGTGTAGATGGACCGTTCCTTAACTCTTTCTTGCTTCACATACAGATGGCTTGAGGAGGTACAGGGGAGATGCAGGTCTAATAAACAGAATAGAATATCTGCACCAGGTGTGTTTCTCTGCATTGGTGTCCCATCACAGGCCCACCAGTGTATGTGTGATCTTTGACTCCTGCCAGTTCACAAGCAGGCAGCCAGGAAACGGTTTCAGCCTATCAACCACTGAGGAGATAAAGCCTTTGTATAAGGAATGAGGAAGCAATGAACACATTCAGCCTATCAAAGGAGTAGCCCTGAGTGTTCCGAATTATAATTTCTTCATGTCACTGTACGTTATTGAGCCCAAGTAGCTCGCCGTGATCGTATAGTGGTTAGTACTCTGCGTGGTGGCCGCAGCAACCTCGGTTCGATTCCAAGTCACGGCACTGTGGTTGGCAATGTCACGGCAGTTGAGTTTTTCCTTTACAGAATTCCCAAATATACCAGTTGTTTTTGTAAAATGTCTATTAAAAACAGATCCTTTTCAATATTTAAACGATCTAACGACAAATTATTTAAACACACATGATTATAAGATGTAGGTATACTGTACTTACTGACATAAATTATCGTTCTTGAACATATTTGCGGTAAGGGGAGCGGAGCTCTCCCCCAGGCCAATCAGAATGCAGATGAATGCAGTTGCAGTTGAGTGACCTGTGTTGTGGCTGTCTACAGGGAATGCACATATGTAGCTGTCTCGCAGCCAGATCCAGACGTCAATTGAAGACAGGTTTTCATGCAAATAGAGCAGTAAGTGCAGAGAAATGCTTACTCTCTAAAAATGGCATTTATACAATAGTAAGATTAAATTCCACCTCCCCAGTAGATAGGATTTATCAATAAATAAATAAATCTTCTCCTCTCTGATATGGAATTACCCCCCAAAAAGTATAAGGGAATACCCAATGCTAACCAATGAGAGGGGCAGACCTCACAGTAGTGAAAAATGTAATAGACTGTTTGATACTACTAGGACATTCAAACAACCACAGTACATGTCTTACCTTTTACTTACATAGCATGATGCCCCTAGGACTACCTAGGGCCTACCTTAGGGGTTACTGATATGTAATAAAATCGGAGTTTAAGGCTTGGCAAGTAGTTTTAAATGCCAAGTCGAAGTGGCAGTACAGCGCAGCACAGTAGCAGGCTTGAGACAGGTTTGAAATGCTATTTCTTTGGGCGGCACAATCAGTCCCTGGGTATATGGTATACCACTTTACAAGGGGCTTTCAAGTAAATTAAATCTGTCAGTCAGGTATACTCCAATTATACACATGATTAGGGAAGAAGCACGTGCACTTCAGCACTGATTAGTAGCGATAAAGTGATCAGAGTCCTAAGGCCAACAAAAAGATACAGCAAAATGCGGAGGTGAAAAGAAATAAGGTGGGGTTTGGACCACCTTAAGAATGCAAGGTCTAACAAAAACGAACTAAGGATAACATGAGTAAAACATCAGGTTTCTCTACAGCATTTGGTGAGACAAGTGGGCCTTCTTTTATCTTCCATAAATGCAATCTTTCCCGGACCCCTTTATTTTATAGCTCTTCAAGGAAAAAATATAAAGCACTTACAAAGGAGCCTCAAATACTCAAATATGGTAGACTTCTGTAATATGGGCCATATACTAAAAGCAGCACGAAAACAGAGTGCAATAGGGTCCAAAAAACTTGAGTGACCCATGAGAGTATGCATGCAAGCCTATGGTATTCCAAACTAGAGATATACGCATGCAATTTTTGTTTTTAGGAGAGAATGTGCCTGCTGAAAAAAACATTATTTTTAAAAAGTGCATTGCAGAATATCAGGAATTTGCTGTGGGACACCTTGAAAACTTGTATACAGATTATGTGCACACGCCTTACAGTCAGTTGTTGTGGCCGAGTGGTTAAGGCGGTGGACTAGAAATCCATTGGGGTCTCCCCGTGCAGGTTCGAATCCTGCCGACAACGAGAATCTTTTTAACATCGGCTACAATTTCAGAAGTTAACCTTTAGTATTTCTTCCATGTCAGTTTTATAAATAGGTGGCTTATTTTGGTGTCACTATTGCCATATCACATATTTATTATCGCTCCCCCTTTCATATCTTTGCTATAACTCTCGTCCTTCATTAGCGCTGGTGCAAACGCTTCAAATTATTATACCCTGGCTCTCTCGGTCATACCTGTGCATGCACTTGAAACTTACTTTACCAATAAAAGAAGCAAATATAGAAATAAAATAAAAGTGCTAGCTGGATTAGGCAAACACACTTCATAAAACTGCATTTTCTTTTCTATTCTCCCCCGTGTTACAAGCTTAACTCCTCCCTGTGTAATTTCTCTTAACCTGCTGTTCCTGGAAGAGAATTTCATCTACAAGCTCTTTCTGTTTTTTTTCCTAGTCTTTTCTTTCCCTTTTCTTAGTTTTGTAACTGTTCCTTTACGTGCTCTATTTAGGCGCCATTAATCTCATTTGAGCTCCTTGTACCTGCTGCTGTTTTCTCCACACCTCATACTGTCTTTTCCCTCTTTCTCTCTTTCTCTGCGGTTAGTGGCTACTTTCCAAAGCATCTGATGCCCCAATGTTCCTTCGTCTTGTTGTCAGACGTGAATTTGAAAAGCAACAAAATTAACAAGCCTTTACCACTCACACATGGCAGAAGTTTATACTTTAATTCAATGAGCTAAGAAAAGTGTTTTGCGGGGCCCCTACGAGCCATGGTGCTTGCTTCATCATAATTAGGCATGCAGTCATTAGCCACAGCTCTGATTATGGGTCACTGAGGTCAGTTTCAATAATTCCTCAAAAACTTAACCATGCAGTACCCCCTAACTGTGTAGTTATCTTGCTTTACTGCTGTTTGTGTGATTAGCTGGGAGGAGCTCACGGCAGCATCCTCCCAATAAAAGTGTAGATGGACCGTTCCTTAACTCTTTCTTGCTTCACATACAGATGGCTTGAGGAGGTACAGGGGAGATGCAGGTCTAATAAACAGAATAGAATATCTGCGCCAGGTGTGTTTCTCTGCATTGGTGTCCCATCACAGGCCCACCAGTGTATGTGTGATCTTTGACTCCTGCCAGTTCACAAGCAGGCGGCCAGGAAACGGTTTCAGCCTATCAACCACTGAGGAGATAAAGCCTTTGTATAAGGAATGAGGAAGCAATGAACACATTCAGCCTATCACAGGAGTAGCCCTGAGTGTTCCGAATTATAATTTCTTCATGTCACTGTAAGTTATTGAGCCCAAGTAGCTCGCCGTGATCGTATAGTGGTTAGTACTCTGCGTTGTGGCTGCAGCAACCTCGGTTCGAATTCGAGTCACGGCATTGTGGTTGGCAATGTCACGGCAGTTGGGTTTTTCCTTTACAGAATTCCCAAATGTACCAGTTGTTTTGGTAAAATGTCTATTAAAAACAGATCCTTTTCAATATTTAAACGATCTAACGACAAATTATTTAAACACACATGATTATAAGATGTAGGTATACTGTACTTACTGACATAAATTATCGTTCTTGAACATATTTGCGGTAAGGGGAGCGGAGCTCTCCCCCAGGCCAATCAGAATGCAGATGAATGCAGTTGCAGTTGAGTGACCTGTGTTGTGGCTGTCTACAGGGAATGCACATATGTAGCTGTCTCGCAGCCCAATCCAGACGTCAATTGAAGACAGGTTTTCATGCAAATAGAGCAGTAAGTGCAGAGAAATGCTCACTCTCTAAAAATGGCATTTATACAATAGTAAGATTAAATCCAACCTCACCAGTAGATAGGATTTATCAATAAATAAATAAAGCTTCTCCTCTCTGATATGGAATTACACCCCAAAAAGTATAAGGGAATACCCAATGCTAACCTATGAGAGGGGCAGACCTCACAGTAGTGAAAAATGTAATAGACTGTTTGATACTACTAGGACATACAAACTACCACAGTACATGTCTTACCTTTTACTTACATAGCATGATGCCCCTAGGACTACCTAGGGCCTACCTTAGGGGTTACTGATATGTAATAAAATTGGAGTTTAAGGCTTGGCAAGTAGTTTTAAATGCCAAGTCGAAGTGGCAGTACACTGCAGCACAGGCACTGCAGTAGCAGGCTTGAGACAGGTTTGAAATGCTATTTCTTTGGGCGGCACAATCAGTCCCTGGGTATATGGTATACCACTTTACAAGGGGCTTTCAAGTAAATTAAATCTGTCAGTCAGGTATACTCCATTTATACACATGATTAGGGAAGAAGCACGTGCACTTCAGCACTGATTAGTAGCGATAAAGTGATCAGAGTCTTAAGGCCAACAAAAAGATACAGCAAAATGTGGAGGTGAAAAGCAATAAGGTGGGTTTGGGACCACCTTAAGAATGCAAGGTCTAACAAAAACGAACTAAGGATAACATGAGTAAAACATCAGGTTTCTCTACAGCATTTGGTGAGACAAGTGGGCCTTCTTTTATCTTCCATAAATGCAATCTTTCCCGGACCCCTTTATTATATAGCTCTTCAAGGAAAAAATATAAAGCACTTACAAAGGAGCCTCAAATACTCAAAGATGGTAGACTTCTGTAATACGGGCCATATACTAAAAGCAGCACGAAAACAGAGTGCAATAGGGTCCAAAAAACTTGAGTGACCCATGAGAGTATGCATGCAAGCCTATGTTATTCCAAACTAGAGATATACGCATGCAATTTTTGTTTTTAGGAGAGAATGTGCCTGCTGAAAAAAACATTATTTTTAAAAAGTGCATTGCAGAATATCAGGAATTTGCTGTGGGACACCTTGAAAACTTGCATGCAGATTATGTGCACATGCCTCACAGTCAGTTGTTGTGGCCGAGTGTTTAAGGCGATGGACTAGAAATCCATTGGGGTCTCCCCGCGCAGGTTCGAATCCTGCCGACAAGGAGAATCTTTTTAACATCGGCTACAATTTCAGAAGTTAACCTTTAGTTTTTCTTCCATGTCAGTTTTATAAATAGGTGGCTTATTTTGGTGTCACTATTGCCATATCACATATTTATTATCGCTCCCCCTTTCATATCTTTGCTATAACTCTCGTCCTTCATTAGCGCTGGTGCAAACGCTTCAAATTATTATACCCTGGCTCTCTCGGTCATACCTGTGCATGCACTTGAAACTTACTTTACCAATAAAAGAAGCAAATAGAGAAATAAAATAAAAGTGCTAGCTAGATTAGGCAAACACACTTCATAAAACTGCATTTTCTTTTCTATTCTCCCCCGTGTTACAAACTTAACTGCTCCCTGTGTAATTTCTCTTAACCTGCTGTTCCTGGGAGAGAATTTCATCTACTAGCTCTTTCTGTGTTTTTTCCTAGTCTTTTCTTTCCCTTTTCTTAGATTTGTAACTGTTCCTTTACGTGCTCTATTTAGGCGCCATTAATCTCATTTGAGCTCCTTGTACCTGCTGCTGTTTTCTCCACACCTCATACTGCCTTTTCCCTCTTTCTCTCTTTCTCTGCGGTTGGTGGCTACTTTCCAAAGTGTCTGATGCCCCAATGTTCCTTCTTCTTGTTGTCAGACGTGAATTTGAAAAGCAACAAAATTAACATGCCTTTACCACTCACACATGGCAGAAGTTTATACTTTAATTCCATGAGCTAATAAAAGTGTGTTGTGGGGCCCCTACGAGCCATGGTGCTTGCTTCATCATAATTAGGCATGCAGTCATTAGCCACAGCTCTGATTATGGGTCACTGAGGTCAGTTTCAATAATTCCTCAAAAACCTAACCATGCAGTTCCCCCTAACTGTGTAGTTATCTTGCTTTACTGCTGTTTGTGTGATTAGCTGGGAGGAGCTCACGGCAGCATCCTCCCAATAAAAGTGTAGATGGACCGTTCCTTAACTCTTTCTTGCTTCACATACAGATGGCTTGAGGAGGTACAGGGGAGATGCAGGTCTAATAAACAGAATAGAATATCTGCGCCAGGTGTGTTTCTCTGCATTGGTGTCCCATCACAGGCCCACCAGTGTATGTGTGATCTTTGACTCCTGCCAGTTCACAAGCAGGCGGCCAGGAAACGGTTTCAGCCTATCAACCACTGAGGAGATAAAGCCTTTGTATAAGGAATGAGGAAGCAATGAACACATTCAGCCTATCACAGGAGTAGCCCTGAGTGTTCCGAATTATAATTTCTTCATGTCACTGGACGTTATTGAGCCCAAGTAGCTCGCTGTGATCGTATAGCGGTTAGTACTCTGCGTTGTGGCCACAGCAACCTAGGTTCGAATCCGAGTCACGGCATTGTGGTTGGCAATGTCACGGCAGTTGGGTTTTTCCTTTACAGAATTCCCAAATGTACCAGTTGTTTTTGTAAAATGTCTATTAAAAACAGATCCTTTTCAATATTTAAACGATCTAACGACAGATTATTTAAACACACATGATTATAAGATGTAGGTATACTGTACTTACTGACATAAATTATCGTTCTGGAACATATTTGCGGTAAGGGGAGCGGAGCTCTCCCCCAGGCCAATCAGAATGCAGATGAATGCAGTTGCAGTTGAGTGACCTGTGTTGTGGCTGTCTACAGGGAATGCACATATGTAGCTGTCTCGCAGCCCAATCCAGACGTCAATTGAAGACAGGTTTTGATGCAAATAGAGCAGTAAGTGCAGAGAAATGCTCACTCTCTAAAAATGGCATTTATACAATAGTAAGATTAAATCCAACCTCACCAGTAGATAGGATTTATCAATAAATAAATAAAGCTTCTCCTCTCTGATATGGAATTACCCCCCAAAAAGTATAAGGGAATACCCAATGCTAACCTATGAGAGGGGCAGACCTCACAGTAGTGAAAAATGTAATAGACTGTTTGATACTTCTAGGACATACAAACTACCACAGTACATGTCTTACCTTTTACTTACATAGCATGATGCCCCTAGGACTACCTAGGGCCTACCTTAAGGGTTACTGATATGTAATAAAATTGGAGTTTAAGGCTTGGCAAGTAGTTTTAAATGCCAAGTCGAAGTGGCAGTACACTGTAGCACAGGCACTGCAGTAGCAGGCTTGAGACAGGTTTGAAATGCTATTTCTTTGGGCGGCACAATCAGTCCCCGGGTATATGGTATACCACTTTACAAGGGGCTTTCAAGTAAATTAAATCTGTCAGTCAGGTATACTCCAATTATACACATGATTAGGGAAGAAGCACGTGCACTTCAGCACTGATTAGTAGCGATAAAGTGATCAGAGTCCTAAGGCCAACAAAAAGATACAGCAAAATGCGGAGGTGAAAAGCAATAAGGTGGGGTTGGGACCACCTTAAGAATGCAAGGTCTAACAAAAACGAACTAAGGATAACATGAGTAAAACATCAGGTTTCTCTACAGCATTTGGTGAGACAAGTGGGCCTTCTTTTATCTTCCATAAATGCAATCTTTCCCGGACCCCTTTATTATATAGCTCTTCAAGGAAAAAATATAAAGCACTTACAAAGGAGCCTGAAATACTCAAAGATGGTAGACTTCTGTAATATGGGCCATATACTAAATGCAGCACGAAAACAGAGTGCAATAGGGTCCAAAAAACTTGAGTGACCCATGAGAGTATGCATGCAAGCCTATGGTATTCCAAACTAGAGATATACGCATGCAATTTTTGTTTTTAGGAGAGAATGTGCCTGCTGAAAAAAACATTATTTTTAAAAAGTGCATTGCAGAATATCAGGAATTCGCTGTGGGACACCTTGAAAACTTGCATACAGATTATGTGCACACGCCTCACAGTCAGTTGTTGTGTCCGAGTGGTTAAGGTGATGGACTCGAAATCCATTGGGGTCTCCCCGCGCAGGTTCGAATCCTGCCGACAATGAGAATCTTTTTAACATCGGCTATAATTTCAGGAGTTAACCTTTAGTATTTCTTCCATGTCAGTTTTATAAATAGGTGGCGTATTTTGGTGTCACTATTGCCATATCACATATTTATTATCGCTCCCCCTTTCATATCTTTGCTATAACTCTCGTCCTTCATTAGCGCTGGTGCAAACGCTTCAAATTATTATACCCTGGCTCTCTCGGTCATACCTGTGCATGCACTTGAAACTTACTTTACCAATAAAAGAAGCAAATAGAGAAATAAAATAAAAGTGCTAGCTGGATTAGGCAAACACACTTCATAAAACTGCATTTTCTTTTCTATTCTCCCCCGTGTTACAAGCTTAACTGCTCCCTGTGTAGTTTCTCTTAACCTGCTGTTCCTGGAAGAGAATTTCATCTACTAGCTCTTTCTGTGTTTTTTCCTAGTCTTTTCTTTCCCTTTTCTTAGATTTGTAACTGTTCCTTTACGTGCTCTATTTAGGCGCCATTAATCTCATTTGAGCTCCTTGTACCTGCTCCTGTTTTCTCCACACCTCATACTGCCTTTTCCCTCTTTCTCTCTTTCTCTGCGGTTGGTGGTTACTTTCCAAAGCGTCTGATGCCCCAATGTTCCTTTGTCTTCTTGTCAGACGTGAATTTGAAAAGCAACAAAATTAACAAGCCTTTACCACTCACACATGGCAGAAGTTTATACTTTAATTCAAAGAGCTAAGAAAAGTGTGTTGTGGGGCCCCTACGAGCCATGGTGCTTGCTTCATCATAATTAGGCATGCAGTCATTAGCCACAGCTCTGATTATGGGTCACTGAGGTCAGTTTCAATAATTCCTCAAAAACCTAACCATGCAGTCCCCCCTAACTGTGTAGTTATCTTGCTTTACTGCTGTTTGTGTGATTAGCTGGGAGGCGCTCACGGCAGCATCCTCCCAATAAAAGTGTAGATGGACCGTTCCTTAACTCTTTCTTGCTTCACATACAGATGGCTTGAGGAGGTACAGGGGAAATGCAGGTCTAATAAACAGAATAGAATATCTGCGCCAGGTGTGTTTCT
Source organism: Lissotriton vulgaris (assembly GCF_964263255.1). NCBI lineage: Eukaryota > Metazoa > Chordata > Amphibia > Caudata > Salamandridae > Lissotriton > Lissotriton vulgaris. Next base: position 1,368,596,265 of record NC_141685.1, on the reverse strand, counting down.
CTGCATTGGTGTCCCATTACAGTCCCACCAGTGTATGTGTGATCTTTGACTCCTGCCAGTTCACAAGCAGGCGGCCAGGAAACGGTTTCGGCCTATCAACCACTGAGGAGATAAAGCCTTTGTATAAGGAATGAGGAAGCAATGAACACATTCAGCCTATCACAGGAGTAGCCCTGAGTGTTCCGAATTATAATTTCTCCATGTCACTGTACGTTATTGAGCCCAAGTAGCTCGCCGTGATCGTATAGCGGTTAGTACTCTGCGTTGTGGCCGCAGCAACCTCGGTTCGAATCCGAGTCATGGCATTGTGGTTGGCAATGTCATGGCAGTTTGGTTTTTCCTTTACAGAATTCCCAAATGTACCAGTTGTTTTTGTAAAATGTCTATTAAAAACAGATCCTTTTCAATATTTCAACGATCTAACGACAGATTATTTAAACACACATGATTATAAGATGTAGGTATACTGTACTTACTGACATAAATTATTGTTCTGGAACATATTTGCGGTAAGGGGAGCGGAGCTCTCCCCCAGGCCAATCAGAATGCAGATGAATGCAGTTGCAGTTGAGTGACCTGTGTTGTGGCTGTCTACAGGGAATGCACATATGTAGCTGTCTCGCAGCCCAATCCAGACGTCAATTGAAGACAGGTTTTGATGCAAATAGAGCAGTAAGTGCAGAGAAATGCTCACTCTCTAAAAATTGCATTTATACAATAGTAAGATTAAATCCAACCTCAACAGTAGATAGGATTTATCAATAAATAAATAAAGCTTCTCCTCTCTGATATGGAATTACCCCCCAAAAAGTATAAGGGAATACCCAATGCTAACCTATGAGAGGGGCAGACCTCACAGTAGTGAAAAATGTAATAGACTGTTTGATACTTCTAGGACATACAAACTACCACAGTACATGTCTTACCTTTTACTTACATAGCATGATGCCCCTAGGACTACCTAGGGCCTACCTTAAGGGTTACTGATATGTAATAAAATTGGAGTTTAAGGCTTGGCAAGTAGTTTTAAATGCCAAGTCGAAGTGGCAGTACACTGCAGCACAGGCACTGCAGTAGCAGGCTTGAGACAGGTTTGAAATGCTATTTCTTTGGGCGGCACAATCAGTCCCCGGGTATATGGTATACCACTTTACAAGGGGCTTTCAAGTAAATTAAATCTGTCAGTCAGGTATACTCCAATTATACACATGATTTGGGAAGAAGCACGTGCACTTCAGCACTGATTAGTAGCGATAAAGTGATCAGAGTCCTAAGGCCAACAAAAAGATACAGCAAAATGCGGAGGTGAAAAGCAATAAGGTGGGGTTGGGACCACCTTAAGAATGCAAGGTCTAACAAAAACGAACTAAGGATAACATGAGTAAAACATCAGGTTTCTCTACAGCATTTGGTGAGACAAGTGGGCCTTCTTTTATCTTCCATAAATGCAATCTTTCCCGGACCCCTTTATTATATAGCTCTTCAAGGAAAAAATATAAAGCACTTACAAAGGAGCCTGAAATACTCAAAGATGGTAGACTTCTGTAATATGGGCCATATACTAAAAGCAGCACGAAAACAGAGTGCAATAGGGTCCAAAAAACTTGAGTGACCCATGAGAGTATGCATGCAAGATTATGGTAATCCAAACTAGAGATATACGCCTGCAATTTTTGTTTTTAGGAGAGAATGTGCCTGCTGAAAAAAACATTATTTTTAAAAAGTGCATTGCAGAATATCAGGAATTTGCTGTGGGACACCTTGAAAACTTGCATACAGATTATGTGCACACACCTTACAGTCACTTGTTGTGGCCGAGTGGTTAAGGCGATGGACTAGAAATCCATTGGGGTCCCACCGCGCAGGTTCGAATCCTGCCGACAACGAGAATCTTTTTAACATCAGCTACAATTTCAGAAGTTAACCTTTAGTATTTCTTCCATGTCAGTTTTATAAATAGGTGGCTTATTTTGGTGTCACTATTGCCATATCACATATTTATTATCGCTCCCCCTTTCATATCTTTGCTATAACTCTTGTCCTTCATTAGCGCTGGTGCAAACGCTTCAAATTATTATACCCTGGCTCTCTCGGTCATACCTGTGCATGCACTTGAAACTTACTTTACCAATAAAAGAAGCAAATAGAGAAATAAAATAAAAGTGCTAGCTGGATTAGGCAAACACACTTCATAAAACTACATTTTCTTTTCTATTCTCCCCCGTGTTACAAGCTTAACTGCTCCCTGTGTAATTTCTCTTAACCTGCTGTTCCTGGAAGAGAATTTCATCTACAAGCTCTTTCTGTGTTTTTTCCTAGTCTTTTCTTTCCCTTTTCTTAGATTTGTAACTGTTCCTTTACGTGCTCTATTTAGGCGCCATTAATCTCATTTGAGCTCCTTGTACCTGCTGCTGTTTTCTCCACACCTCATACTGCCTTTTTCCTCTTTCTCTCTTTCTCTGCGGTTGGTGGCTACTTTCCAAAGCGTCTGATGCCCCAATGTTCCTTCGTCTTATTGTCAGACGTGAATTTGAAAAGCAACAAAATTAACAAGCCTTTACCACTCACACATGGTAGAAGTTTATACTTTAATTCAATGAGCTAAGAAAAGTGTGTTGTGGGGCCCCTACGAGCCCTGGTGCTTGCTTCATCATAATTAGGCATGCAGTCATTAGCCACAGCTCTGATCATGGGTCACTGAGGTCAGTTTCAATAATTCCTCAAAAACCTAACCATGCAGTCCCCCCTAACTGTGTAGTTATCTTGCTTTACTGCTGTTTGTGTGATTAGCTGGGAGGAGCTCACGGCAGCATCCTCCCAATAAAAGTGTAGATGGACCGTTCCTTAACTCTTTCTTGCTTCACATACAGATGGCTTGAGGAGGTACAGGGGAGATGCAGGTCTAATAAACAGAATAGAATATCTGCGCCAGGTGTGTTTCTCTGCATTGGTGTCCGATCACAGGCCCACCAGTGTATGTGTGATCTTTGACTCCTGCCAGTTCACAAGCAGGCGGCCAGGAAACGGTTTCAGCCTATCAACCACTGAGGAGATAAAGCCTTTGTATAAGGAATGAGGAAGCAATGAACACATTCAGCCTATCACAGGAGTAGCCCTGAGTGTTCCGAATTATAATTTCTCCATGTCACTGTACGTTATTGAGCCCAAGTAGCTCGCCGTGATCGTATAGCGGTTAGTACTCTGCGTTGTGGCCGCAGCAACCTCGGTTCGAATCCGAGTCATGGCATTGTGGTTGGCAATGTCATGGCAGTTTGGTTTTTCCTTTACAGAATTCCCAAATGTACCAGTTGTTTTTGTAAAATGTCTATTAAAAACAGATCCTTTTCAATATTTCAACGATCTAACGACAGATTATTTAAACACACATGATTATAAGATGTAGGTATACTGTACTTACTGACATAAATTATCGTTCTGGAACATATTTGCGGTAAGGGGAGCGGAGCTCTCCCCCAGGCCAATCAGAATGCAGATGAATGCAGTTGCAGTTGAGTGACCTGTGTTGTGGCTGTCTACAGGGAATGCACATATGTAGCTGTCTCGCAGCCCAATCCAGACGTCAATTGAAGACAGGTTTTGATGCAAATAGAGCAGTAAGTGCAGAGAAATGCTCACTCTCTAAAAATGGCATTTATACAATAGTAAGATTAAATCCAACCTCAACAGTAGATAGGATTTATCAATAAATAAATAAAGCTTCTCCTCTCTGATATGGAATTACCCCCCAAAAAGTATAAGGGAATACCCAATGCTAACCTATGAGAGGGGCAGACCTCACAGTAGTGAAAAATGTAATAGACTGTTTGATACTTCTAGGACATACAAACTACCACAGTACATGTCTTACCTTTTACTTACATAGCATGATGCCCCGAGGACTACCTAGGGCCTACCTTAAGGGTTACTGATATGTAATAAAATTGGAGTTTAAGGCTTGGCAAGTAGTTTTAAATGCCAAGTCGAAGTGGCAGTACACTGCAGCACAGGCACTGCAGTAGCAGGCTTGAGACAGGTTTGAAATGCTATTTCTTTGGGCGGCACAATCAGTCCCCGGGTATATGGTATACCACTTTACAAGGGGCTTTCAAGTAAATTAAATCTGTCAGTCAGGTATACTCCAATTATACACATGATTAGGGAAGAAGCACGTGCACTTCAGCACTGATTAGTAGCGATAAAGTGATCAGAGTCCTAAGGCCAACAAAAAGATACAGCAAAATGCGGAGGTGAAAAGCAATAAGGTGGGGTTGGGACCACCTTAAGAATGCAAGGTCTAACAAAAACGAACTAAGGATAACATGAGTAAAACATCAGGTTTCTCTACAGCATTTGGTGAGACAAGTGGGCCTTCTTTTATCTTCCATAAATGCAATCTTTCCCGGACCCCTTTATTATATAGCTCTTCAAGGAAAAAATATAAAGCACTTACAAAGGAGCCTGAAATACTCAAAGATGGTAGACTTCTGTAATATGGGCCATATACTAAAAGCAGCACGAAAACAGAGTGCAATAGGGTCCAAAAAACTTGAGTGACCCATGAGAGTATGCATGCAAGATTATGGTAATCCAAACTAGAGATACACGCCTGCAATTTTTGTTTTTAGGAGAGAATGTGCCTGCTGAAAAAAACATTATTTTAAAAAAGTGCATTGCAGAATATCAGGAATTTGCTGTGGGACACCTTGAAAACTTGCATACAGATTATGTGCACACACCTTACAGTCACTTGTTGTGGCCGAGTGGTTAAGGCGATGGACTAGAAATCCATTGGGGTCCCACCGCGCAGGTTCGAATCCTGCCGACAACGAGAATCTTTTTAACATCAGCTACAATTTCAGAAGTTAACCTTTAGTATTTCTTCCATGTCAGTTTTATAAATAGGTGGCTTATTTTGGTGTCACTATTGCCATATCACATATTTATTATCGCTCCCCCTTTCATATCTTTGCTATAACTCTTGTCCTTCATTAGCGCTGGTGCAAACGCTTCAAATTATTATACCCTGGCTCTCTCGGTCATACCTGTGCATGCACTTGAAACTTACTTTACCAATAAAAGAAGCAAATAGAGAAATAAAATAAAAGTGCTAGCTGGATTAGGCAAACACACTTCATAAAACTACATTTTCTTTTCTATTCTCCCCCGTGTTACAAGCTTAACTGCTCCCTGTGTAATTTCTCTTAACCTGCTGTTCCTGGAAGAGAATTTCATCTACAAGCTCTTTCTGTGTTTTTTCCTAGTCTTTTCTTTCCCTTTTCTTAGATTTGTAACTGTTCCTTTACGTGCTCTATTTAGGCGCCATTAATCTCATTTGAGCTCCTTGTACCTGCTGCTGTTTTCTCCACACCTCATACTGCCTTTTTCCTCTTTCTCTCTTACTCTGCGGTTGGTGGCTACTTTCCAAAGCGTCTGATGCCCCAATGTTCCTTCGTCTTGTTGTCAGACGTGAATTTGAAAAGCAACAAAATTAACAAGCCTTTACCACTCACACATGGTAGAAGTTTATACTTTAATTCAATGAGCTAAGAAAAGTGTGTTGTGGGGCCCCTACGAGCCCTGGTGCTTGCTTCATCATAATTAGGCATGCAGTCATTAGCCACAGCTCTGATCATGGGTCACTGAGGTCAGTTTCAATAATTCCTCAAAAACCTAACCATGCAGTCCCCCCTAACTGTGTAGTTATCTTGCTTTACTGCTGTTTGTGTGATTAGCTGGGAGGAGCTCACGGCAGCATCCTCCCAATAAAAGTGTAGATGGACCGTTCCTTAACTCTTTCTTGCTTCACATACAGATGGCTTGAGGAGGTACAGGGGAGATGCAGGTCTAATAAACAGAATAGAATATCTGCGCCAGGTGTGTTTCTCTGCATTGGTGTCCGATCACAGGCCCACCAGTGTATGTGTGATCTTTGACTCCTGCCAGTTCACAAGCAGGCGGCCAGGAAACGGTTTCAGCCTATCAACCACTGAGGAGATAAAGCCTTTGTATAAGGAATGAGGAAGCAATGAACACATTCAGCCTATCACAGGAGTAGCCCTGAGTGTTCCGAATTATAATTTCTTCATGTCACTGTACGTTATTGAGCCCAAGTAGCTCGCCGTGATCGTATAGTGGTTAGTACTCTGCGTTGTGGCCGCAGCAACCTCGGTTCGAATCCGAGTCACGGCATTGTGGTTGGCAATGTCACGGCAGTTGGGTTTTTCCTTTACAGAATTCCCAAATGTACCAGTTGTTTTTGTAAAATGTATATTAAAAACAGATCCTTTTCAATATTTAAATGATCTAACGATAAATTATTTAAACACACATGATTATAAGATGTAGGTATACTGTACTTACTGACATAAATTATCGTTCTTGTACATATTTGCGGTAAGGGGAGCGGAGCTCTCCCCCAGGCCAATCAGAATGCAGATGAATGCAGTTGCAGTTGAGTGACCTGTGTTGTGGCTGTCTACAGGGAATGCACATATGTAGCTGTCTCGCAGCCCAATTCAGACGTCAATTGAAGACAGGTTTTCATGCAAATAGAGCAGTAAGTGCAGAGAAATGCTCACTCTCTAAAAATGGCATTTATAAAATAATAAGATTAAATCCAACCTCACCAGTAGATAGGATTTATCAATAAATAAATAAAGCTTCTCCTCTCTGATATGGAATTACCCCCCAAAATGTATAAGGGAATACCCAATGCTAACCTATGAGAGGGGCAGACCTCACAGTAGTGAAACATTTAATAGACTGTTTGATACTACTAGGACATACAAACTACCACAGTACATGTCTTCCCTTTTACGTACATAGCATGATGCCCCTAGGACTACCTAGGGCCTACCTTAGGGGTTACAGATATGTAATAAAATTGGTGTTTAAGGCTTGGCAAGTAGTTTTAAATGCCAAGTCGAAGTGGCAGTACACTGCAGCACAGGCACTGCAGTAGCAGGCTTGAGATGGTTTGAAATGCTATTTCTTTGGGCGGCACAATCAGTCCCTGGGTATATGGTATACCACTTTGCAAGGGGCTTTCAAGTAAATTAAATCTGTCAGTCAGGTATACTCCAATTATACACATGATTAGGGAAGAAGCACGTGCACTTCAGCACTGATTAGTAGCGATAAAGTGATCAGAGTCCTAAGGCCAACAAAAAGATACAGCAAAATGCGGAGGTGAAAAGCAATAAGGTGGGGTTGGGACCACCTTAAGAATGCAAGGTCTAACAAAAACGAACTAAGGATAACATGAGTAAAACATCAGGTTTCTCTACAGCATTTGGTGAGACAAGTGGGCCTTCTTTTATCTTCCATTAATGCAATCTTTCACGGACCCCTTTATTATATAGCTCTTCAAGGAAAAAATATAAAGCACTTACAAAGGAGCCTCAAATACTCAAAGATGGTAGACTTCTGTAATATGGGCCATATACTAAAAGCAGCATGAAAACAGAGTGCAATAGGGTCCAAAAAACTTGAGTGACCCATGAGAGTATGCATGCAAGATAATGGTAATCCAAACTAGAGATATACGCCTGCAATTTTTGTTTTTAGGAGAGAATGTGCCTGCTGAAAAAAACATTATTTTTAAAAAGTGCATTGCAGAATATCAGGAATTTGCTGTGGGACACCTTGAAAACTTGCATACAGATTATGTGCACACACCTTACAGTCAGTTGTTGTGGCCGAGTGGTTAAGGCGATGGACTAGAAATCCATTGGGGTCCCACCGTGCAGGTTCGAATCCTGCCGACAACGAGAATCTTTTCAACATCGGCTACAATTTCAGAAGTTAACCTTTAGTAATTATTCCATGTCAGTTTTATAAATATTTGGCTTATTTTGGTGTCACTATTGCCATATCACATATTTATTATCGCTCCCCCTTTCATATCTTTGCTATAACTCTTGTCCTTCATTAGCGCTGGTGCAAACGCTTTAAATTATTATACCCTGGCTCTCTCGGTCATACCTGTGCATGCACTTGAAACTTACTTTACCAATAAAAGAAGCAAATAGAGAAATAAAATAAAAGTGCTAGCTGGATTAGGCAAACACACTTCATAAAACTGCATTTTCTTTTCTATTCTCCCCCGTGTTACAAGCTTAACTGCTCCCTGTGTAATTTCTCTTAACCTGCTGTTCCTGGAAGAGAATTTCATCTACAAGCTCTTTCTGTGTTTTTTCCTAGTCTTTTCTTTCCCTTTTCTTAGATTTGTAACTGTTCCTTTACGTGCTCTATTTAGGCGCCATTAATCTCATTTGAGCTCCTTGTACCTGCTGCTGTTTTCTCCACACCTCATACTGCCTTTTTCCTCTTTCTCTCTTTCTCTGCGGTTGGTGGCTACTTTCCAAAGCGTCTAATGCCCCAATGTTCCTTCGTCTTGTTGTCAGACGTGAATTTGAAAAGCAACAAAATTAACAAGCCTTTACCACTCACACATGGTAGGAGTTTATACTTTAATTCAATGAGCTAAGAAAAGTGTGTTGTGGGGCCCCTACGAGCCATGGTGCTTGCTTCATCATAATTAGGCATGCAGTCATTAGCCACAGCTCTGATTATTGGTCACTGAGGTCAGTTTCAATAATTCCTCAAAAACCTAACCATGCAGTCCCCCCTAACTGTGTAGTTATCTTGCTTTACTGCTGTTTGTGTGATTAGCTGGGAGGAGCTCACGGCAGCATCCTCCCAATAAAAGTGTAGATGGACCGTTCCTTAGCTCTTTCTTGCTTCACATACAGATGGCTTGAGGAGGTACAGGGGAGATGCAGGTCTAATAAACAGAATAGAATATCTGCACCAGGTGTGTTTCTCTGCATTGGTGTCCCATCACAGGCCCACCAGTGTATGTGTGATCTTTGACTCCTGCCAGTTCACAAGCAGGCGGCCAGGAAACGGTTTCAGCCTATCAACCACTGAGGAGATAAAGCCTTTGTATAAGGAATGAGGAAGCAATGAACACATTCAGCCTATCACAGGAGTAGCCCTGAGTGTTCCGAATTATAATTTCTTCATGTCACTGTACGTTATTGAGCCCAAGTAGCTCGCCGTGATCGTATAGTGGTTAGTACTCTGCGTTGTGGCCGCAGCAACCTCGGTTCGAATCCGAGTCACAGCATTGTGGTTGGCAAAGTCACGGTAGTTGGGTTTTTCCTTTACAGAATTCCCAAATGTACCAGTTGTTTTTGTAAAATGTATATTAAAAACAGATCCTTTTCAATATTTAAACGATCTAACGACAAATTATTTAAACACACATGATTATAAGATGTAGGTATACTGTACTTACTGACATAAATTATCGTTCTTGAACATATTTGCGGTAAGGGGAGCGGAGCTCTCCCCCAGGCCAATCAGAATGCAGATGAATGCAGTTGCAGTTGAGTGACCTGTGTTGTGGCTGTCTACAGGGAATGCACATATGTAGCTGTCTCGCAGCCCAATCCAGACGTCAATTGAAGACAGGTTTTGATGCAAATAGAGCAGTAAGTGCAGAGAAATGCTCACTCTCTAAAAATGGCATTTATACAATAGTAAGATTAAATCCAACCTCACCAGTAGATAGGATTTATCAATAAATAAATAAAGCTTCTCCTCTCTGATATGGAATTACCCCCCAAAAAGTATAAGGGAATACCCAATGCTAACCTATGAGAGGGGCAGACCTCACAGTAGTGAAAAATGTAATAGACTGTTTGATACTACTAGGACATACAAACTACCACAGTACATGTCTTACCTTTTACTTACATAGCATGATGCCCCTAGGACTACCTAGGGCCTACCTTAAGGGTTACTGATATGTAATAAAATTGGAGTTTAAGGCTTGGCAAGTAGTTTTAAATGCCAAGTCATAGTGGCAGTACACTGCAGCACAGGCACTGCAGTAGCAGGCTTGAGACAGGTTTGAAATGCTATTTCTTTGGGCGGCACAATCAGTCCCTGGGTATATGGTATACCACTTTACAAGGGGGTTTCAAGTAAATTAAATCTGTCAGTCAGGTATTCTCCAATTATACACATGATTAGGGAAGAAGCACGTGCACTTCAGCACTGATTAGTAGCGATAAAGTGATCAGAGTCCTAAGGCCAACAAAAAGATACAGCAAAATGCGGAGGTGAAAAGCAATAAGGTGGGGTTGGGACCACCTTAAGAATGCAAGGTCTAACAAAAACGAACTAAGGATAACATGAGTAAAACATCAGGTTTCTCTACAGCATTTGGTGAGACAAGTGGGCCTTCTTTTATCTTCCATAAATGCAATCTTCCCGGACCCCTTTATTATATAGCTCTTCAAGGAAAAAATATAAAGCACTTTCAAAGGAGCCTCAAATACTCAAAGATGGTAGACTTCTGTAATATGGGCCATATACTAAAAGCAGCACGAAAACAGAGTGCAATAGGGTCCCAAAAACGTGAGTGACCCATGAGAGTATGCATGCAAGCCTATGGTATTCCAAACTAGAGATATACGCATGCAATTTTTGTTTTTAGGAGAGAATGTGCCTGCTGAAAAAAACATTATTTTTAAAAAGTGCATTGCAGAATATCAGGAATTTGCTGTGGGACACCTTGAAAACTTGCATACCGATTATTTGCACACGCCTTACAGTCAGTTGTTGTGGCCGAGTGGTTAAGGCGATGGACTAGAAATCCATTGGGGTCTCCCCGCGCAGGTTCGAATCTTGCCGACAACAAGAATCTTTTTAACATCGGCTACAATTTCAGAAGTTAACCTTTAGTATTTCTTCCATGTCAGTTTTATAAATAGGTGGCTTATTTTGGTGTCACTATTGCCATATCACATATTTATTATCCCTTCCCCTTTCATATCTTTGCTATAACTCTCGTCCTTCATTAGCACTGGTGCAAACCCTTCAAATTATTATACCCTGGCTCTCTCGGTCATACCTGTGCATGCACTTGAAACTTACTTTACCAATAAAAGAAGCAAATAGAGAAATAAAATAAAAGTGCTAGCTGTATTAGGCAAACACACTTCATAAAACTGCATTTTCTTTTCTATTCTCCCCCGTGTTACAAGCTTAACTGCTCCCTGTGTAATTTCTCTTAACCTGCTGTTCCTGGAAGAGAATTTCATCTACAAGCTCTTTCTGTGTTTTTTCCTAGTCTTTTCTTTCCCTTTTCTTAGATTTGTAACTGTTCCTTTACGTGCTCTATTTAGGCGCCATTAATCTCATTTGAGCTCCTTGTACCTGCTGCTGTTTTCTCCACACCTCATACTGTCTTTTCCCTCTTTCTCTCTTTCTCTGCGGTTGGTGGCTACTTTCCAAAGCGTCTGATGCCCCAATGTTCCTTCGTCTTGTTGTCAGACGTGAATTTGAACAGCAACAAAATTAACAAGCCTTTACCACTCACACATGGCAGAAGTTTATACTTTAATTCAATGAGCTAAGAAAAGTGTGTTGTGGGGCCCCTACGAGCCATGGTGCTTGCTTCATCATAATTAGGCATGCAGTCATTAGCCACAGCTCTGATTATGGGTCACTGAGGTCAGTTTCAAAAATTCCTCAAAAACCTAACCATGCAGTCCCCCCTAACTGTGTAGTTATCTTGCTTTACTGCTGTTTGTGTGATTAGCTGGGAGGAGCTCACGGCAGCATCCTCCCAATAAAAGTGTAGATGGACAGTTCCTTAACTCTTTCTTTCTTCACATACAGATGGCTTGAGGAGGTACAGGGGAGATGCAGGTCTAATAAACAGAATAGAATATCTGCGCCAGGTGTGTTTCTCTGCATTGGTGTCCCATCACAGGCCCACCAGTGTATGTGTGATCTTTGACTCCTGCCAGTTCACAAGCAGGCGGCCAGGAAACGGTTTCAGCCTATCAACCACTGAGGAGATAAAGCCTTTGTATAAGGAATGAGGAAGCAATGAACACATTCAGCCTATCACAGGAGTAGCCATGAGTGTTCCGAATTATAATTTCTTCATGTCACTGTACGTTATTGAGCCCAAGTATCTCGCCGTGATCGTATAGTGGTTAGTACTCTGCGTTGTGGCCGCAGCAACCTCGGTTCGTATCCGAGTCACGGCATTGTGGTTGGCAATGTCAGGGCAGTTGGGTTTTTCCTTTACAGAATTCCCAAATGTACCAGTTGTTTTTGTAAAATGTCTATTAAAAACAGATCCTTTTCAATATTTAAACGATCTAACGACAAATTATTTAAACACACATGATTATAAGATGTAGGTATACTGTACTTACTGACATAAATTATCGTTCTTGAACATATTTGCGGTAAGGGGAGTGGAGCTCTCCCCCAGGCCAATCAGAATGCAGATGAATGCAGTTGCAGTTGAGTGACCTGTGTTGTGGCTGTCTACAGGGAATGCACATATGCAGCTGTCTCGCAGCCCAATCCAGACGTCAATTGAAGACAGGTTTCAATGCAAATAGAGCAGTAAGTGCAGAGAAATGCTCACTCTCTAAAAATGGCATTTATTCAATAGTAAGATTAAATCCAACCTCACCAGTAGATAGGATTTATCAATAAATAAATAAAGCTTCTCCTCTCTGATATGGAATTACCCCCCAAAAAGTATAAGGGAATACCCAATGCTAACCTATGAGAGGGGCAGACCTCACAGTAGTGAAAAATGTAATAGACTGTTTGATACTACTAGGACATCCAAACTACCAAGGTACATGTCTTACCTTTTACTTACATAGCATGATGCCCCTAGGACTACCTAGGGCCTACCTTAGGGGTTACTGATATGTAATAAAATTGAAGTTTAAGGCTTGGCAAGTAGTTTTAAATGCCAAGTCGAAGTGGCAGTACACTGCAGCACAGGCACTGCAGTAGCAGGCTTGAGACATGTTTGAAATGCTACTTCTTTGGGCGGCACAATCAGTCCCTGGGTATATGGTATACCACTTTACAAGGGGCTTTCAAGTAAATTAAATCTGTCAGTCAGGTATACTCCAATTATACACATGATTAGGGAAGAAGCATGTGCACTTCAGCACTGATTAGTAGCGACAAAGTGATCAGAGTCCTAAGGCCAACAAAAAGATACAGCAAAATGCGGAGGTGAAAAGCAATAAGGTGGGGTTGGGACCTCCTTAAGAATGCAAGGTCTAACAAAAACGAACTAAGGATAACATGAGTAAAACATCAGGTTTCTCTACAGCATTTGGTGAGACAAGTGGGCCTTCTTTTATCTTCCATAAATGCAATCTTTCCCGGACCCCTTTATTATATAGCTCTTCAAGGAAAAAATATAAAGCACTTACAAAGGAGCCTCAAATACTCAAAGATGGTAGACTTCTGTAATATGGGCCATATACTAAAAGCAGCACGAAAACAGAGTGCAATAGGGTCCTAAAAACTTGAGTGACCCATGAGAGTATGCATGCAAGCCTATGGTATTCCAAACTAGAGATATACACATGCAATTTTTGTTTTTAGGAGAGAATGTGCCTGCTGAAAAAAACATTATTTTTAAAAAGTGCTTTGCAGGGGGGCGTGGCTAGCAGCCAAGCATGGCGGCCGCATAGCGTGAGAGCTCCTGAGGGCACTGTGACCTTAATCTAAATCCGACACACTTATCCGCTACCCTGCTCACCTGAAGCGGCGGCGTTCGGGTCCGGGACGGAAGCGGTGTCACCGGTCCGACTTTCAAGCAATTCGGAGGAGCGGAGCCAAGCGAATTCCAGGCGACAAGTCTGGGCCTGCCAGCGGAAGAACAGCACCGGCCTTGCATAGCACCCAGGCCCCGGCGGAAGTGCGACCAAGCCGGCCGGGAGGGGTGGACGCATCCCGGCACCCGCCTGACAACACACAACCTGCCTGGAACATTTAGTGGCATCGCCCTACGGCACACGTACAAACACGCCCCCTGTACGGGACTGGCGCAACACTCAGAAACGTGCCGATCTGGCCTTGGGCGCGCTGAGCGGGGCTGAGATCTCGACACTCCCCCCCCCCCTCGGGGGCCTGGCGGGCTGCGGGGAACGGTTGAGGCGATCTTCGCGCCTCGCTTGGCCGCAGGGTCGAAGTGGAAGCACATATTAGCCCCGATCAGAGGTGAGAGACATCGGTGCCCCCGGGGGACGGCGTCATACTGAGGATCCACGCAGGAACTAGCGAAGGGGCCTCGGGCCCACATACTGCCCGGTAGCATCAGCAGCCCTGGCATAGTAGAGACATAGATCCGGTGCACTGAGCGGGTGAGCTTGAGGCCTGCATGGCCTATGGGGTACAGCTGCCCGGAACCAGACCCTGCGCCATCCGGAGTACCCGAGTGTGGTAGGCTTGCCCAGAGGACCTCAACTGGAGGCCGCTGGGACCGTTCCTGCTCAAGGTGGGATTATCGAGGGGCGAGAGCACAGATCACGGGGTGCGACCTACAGCGACTCAACCTGAAACTCATACAGCAACCGCCGGGACTCTCCTGCATCACCACAACGGCCAGTGAGGCCTGCACAGAGGGCGGAAGGTGATACTCTGTCTAACGCACACCAGCCTACTGCTCCCTGGCTGGTGCCTACAAACTGCGAAACAGGTCGAGGCGCTGATCGCGACTAAACAAGGCAAGACTCTGAATTTCGCGAGCCCCAGCACCATGGCGGGCAAAGGCACTAGGAGTGGATCCACACAGGCCAAATTAGACAAATTTGCATACGGACAACAAGGTCAGCCTCAAAATGTAGGGCGAACCTCCACGGGTAACACTCAAGACGCAGAAGGAACGAAGAAAATAACGCTGGAAGACATTATGAAAACACTCTCAGAGGTAAAAACAACAGTGGGCGCCATCTCCTCTGAAGTCTCCTTGCTGCGAGCGGACTTTCACAAAATGGCAGAGAGGGTGTCGCAGGTAGAGGTGGTCACGAAATCGCTTATGGAAGACACCTCGGAACTACAAGTGGCCATGGAAAGAATGCAGAAAGTAACCAAGCTCCTACACGACAAGCTGGACGACCCAGAAGGGCGTTCGCGATGCAACAACGTGCGCATCCTTGGACTTCCAGAGATGGAGGGGAAGGGGGCCATGGACCTCTATGTGGAAGATCTCATCAAAAACAAACTGCAGCCCAAAGGCCTGTCCCACTTCTTCTCGGTGGAGAGGGCACACAGAGTCCCGGGAGGCCCGCCCAAGACTGGAGCGGCACCAAGGCCTGTGCTGGCCCGGCTCTTCAATTTCAGGGACAGGGATGCGATCCTACAGGCGGCAAGAACCTCACCGCCGGTGCGGATCCAAAATGCAACCTTCCCAGACTACACGGCAGAGGTGGCCAGGCGTCGTAAGTCCTTCACGGAGGTAAAAAAAGCACTACGGGATAGGGAATTGCCGTACTCCATGCTATTCCCCGCTAAACTGCGAATTGTGGCCGAAGGAAAGACTTGGTTTTTTGACACGCCGGAGGTGGCACAGGAATGGCTGGAGGGCTGGAGACCAGTGGGACAGCGACATCGCCCGCATCGAGACCGGCCGACACATCGTACCGAAAAGAGAGTGAGCAATCAGAACTCCCAATCACCCCGTCAGGAAGGCGCGGAAGAAACGGAATCAGATCTTGAAAGGGACCCGCTGGACTCTGGACAATTGGCTCCGGTCTGAAGCCGACTATATTCGTATGGGACTGAATGTGCCGCAAGGGCCATGGATCTGGCGTGGCTATGTAAGGTGGGCACAGGCAGTGCCCGTAAGGGACTCACCAACCCCACGAGCAAGTAAGATGACTGGGGAAGGACTAAAGCACTCTGCAAAGTTGGGGAAACGGGCGGGGGTTGGTCCGTGGAGCAGGGTAGCAGGGTGGGGGGATGGAACTGAAGTTTTCTTGTTAGAATTCATGTTTTTGTTCATAGTCATCATTCAGCACTTACATTGTACTGCCACCCCGACATTTGTATGTCTCCTACACAGCATGGCACGAAGCGACACATGTGTTAGTCCTAAGGACACGCTGAGTGCAAGGCTCTCTCACCGACTCAATGGCCAGGCCACTTAACAAAACGCCCGCTGAGGGCTCCCCTGTAACTACGGGGATACCCCCACTGCGCATGCTAACCTGGAATGTCAGAGGCCTGGGCGACAAAATTAAACGAGGCTTGGTACTGCAGGCCATAACGCGACATAGCCCGGATTTGGTCCTCCTACAGGAAACCCACCTCACGGGGTCCACCTGCAAAGCACTTGATAGGCGCGGCTATACCATGGCAATACACGCAGAATTCACTACCGGCTCCAGGGGAACGGGAATACTGGTGAAAAAATCATCCCCCTTTATCATAACACGTCGCGTGGCGGACGACCAGGGTCGTTTTGCTGCAGTTCATGGTCAATGGGAGGGCAGATCTCTTAATGTAATATCGGTATTTATCCCCCCAGCACTACACTCCGTGGCCCTACCTGCACTAGGCAAATTCCTCCTTGACCTCCCCGAGGGGGATACGATTGTTGGGGGGGACTTTAATGCAATCATGGATCCATTTAAGGACACCTTTCCCTCTAGGGCCTGACCACGAGGAACTGCACCACTCTCGGATTTTGTAGAAGCCCTGGGCCTTGTAGACATCTGGCGACAATTGCATACCGAGGCTACTCAATACACTTATTACTCAGCTGTACATAATAGTTTATCCCGTATAGACTACTTCATGGCCCTGGGGTTGGGGCTGAAATGGTTGATAAGGTGGACGTCCTGCCCAGGGGAATCTCTGATCATTCTCCAATTGTTCTATCGCTTACCACCGGGGGAAAAAAATGTGCACGGATCTACCCAATTTACCCCAACTTTTTAAAAATCCCCAAGATTCGGAAGAAACTCAAACTTGTGACGACGCAGTATTTTGCTGAAAATACAGGCACGGTGGTATCCCCATCCATCTTGTGGGAGGCGTACAAAACAGTCCTCCGGGGGGCGGCCATTGCAACAATAACGGGGCACAAACGGGATTCCCGGAAGGAACTCACAGACTTAGAACTGGCACTCAACACGGCTAACAATGCACACATGACAGACCCCTCCCCGACCACGACACACACCCTCATGGTTCGGCAACAACAATACCTGGCTCACCTTAAAACGACAGAGAAGGGGTACGTCGCAAACACTAAACACAGAATATATGATGTGGGAGACAAAGCGGGTCGAATGCTGGCATGGCTAGATAAGAGGGGGAGTGGAGCGAGAGGTATTCAGAGACTACACACGGAGGATGGGCGGACACTGACACACCCAGAGGACATAGTTTGCGCATTGGCACAACATTATCAAACAATATATACACCAGACCGGATGGTCACACAGCAAATGGCAGCAGCAACACTAGCGGATATTGCCATCCCCAGCATTACACAGGAGGACAGGGGTACCCTAGAAGTAGACCCGACGGAGGAGGAAATTCAGCTGGCGATCCAGGCGTTACAGTCTGGAAAAGCACTGGGCCCGAAAGGGATACCCGTGGAATGGTACAAGTCCATGGCTCCGGAACTCAGTGCCCCACTGCTGGCCATGTATTTGGAAAGCAGGGATAGAGCAGAGTTGCCGCTGGATCAACGCACGGCCACGATTGTGGCGATGCCCAAACCGGGGAAACCCCGACTGAGTGTACCTCGTATCGCCCGATATCATTACTGAATATTGAGGCCAAGATATTAGCTAAGCTTCTAGCCACCCGTTTGCTGCCCCACTTCAGTACCCTGATCCACCCTGACCAGTCGGGCTTTATGCCTCACCGGAGCACTGCGATGAATCTCCGGAGAGTACATGGTGTGATGGCCCGTGCACACCTCCTCTCGGAACAGGCTGTGATTCTCTCTCTCGACGCTAAAATGGCGTTCGACCTCGTAGAGTGGGAGTATCTCTTCATGGTGCTCGAACGTATGGGATTTGGGCCGAAATATATAGCGTGGATACGGCTGCTTTATACGAAGCCCGTCGCGCAGGTGGTGGTCAACGGCCACATATCACCGAGGTTCCTATTAGGCAGGGGGACTAGACAGGGTTGCCCCTTGTCTCCCTTGCTCTTCGCGCTAGTGCTTGAAACCCTGGCAATTCAGATCAGGTCTACGCCCTTGTTTGCAGGCATTAAATGGGAGGAGGGATGGGAGGACAAAGTCTCATTATACGCCGACGACATGCTCATTTACATGACTGCACCTGACACCGGCGTCCCGGCCCTGCTAGACCTCTGTAACACCCACGGACGCACATCGGGCTACACCCTAAATTGGTTGAAATCTGTCATGTATACACTAAAAGGCCCGGCGCCGAGGTTGCAAGATGACTGTCCTCTGCTTACGACGACGACCTCCTTCAAATACTTTGGTATTGTCATCACGAGCAAGGAAGCAGACTTTTTTGCCAGTAACTTAAAACCGCCTATGGATCGCCTACGGGCGGACGTTAAGCATTGGGCGGCCCTGCCCCTGACCCTACTGGGTAGGGCAGCGTTATACAAAATGATGGCGCTCCCGAGGCTCCTCTATGTCCTAGAAAATACCCGCACCTAGTGCCACCGCGATACTTCAAGCAGATCGTGGCGCTGGTCACTACCTTGCTCTGGGATACTGGCCCGGCACGTATAGCCTACGACAAGTTGGTTAAAAGCTGGTATGAGGGGGGAATAGCGCTCCCCAACATTCAACTATATTACTGGGCGGCCCAGCTTAAAATAATAAACTATTGGATTCACGCCCCAAAAGAGGACCCGGCCTATCGGGCGGATTGGTCTCAGCTTGGGACGGACTGTATGCTGTCTGTGCTCTACAATAAGTCACAACTTAAGAGCCTACTCGGTCCGACCAAACACACGGCGACCCTATGGCACATGGCACAGGCCCGATTGGGATGGGCAGATCGAATCACCAAAATGACACCATTATGGGACACAAAGACATTGGGAAACCTCAGAGGCTATAAGGGTTTTGAGCGGTGGGACTCCATAGGCATTTCCACGGTAGGGGACCTCTGGGATAATGACACAGTAGTATCATTTCCACACCCACAACAGCAATATAACCTCGGACCCACAGAAACATTCAGATATGTACAAATTAGGCATGCATTACTACGGGCAATTCCTGCAGGTACCACTCTGCCGGACTCCTCCCCGTTAGAAGATAGACTGCTAACGGAATTCATGATCCAAAGCGCTACCTCCCTCACGTACAAAAAACTGATCAATAATCTCAAAGACCCAATGCTGAAACCTAAAGAAAGGTGGGAGGGGGAAATAGGTGAGACAGATGAATTTGAGTGGAATGAGGCGCTGGCCTCCCCGAGAGAGGTTGAAATCTCAAGTAAGCTCAGACTGGTGCAACTTAAAATCCTGCACCGCATCTACTACACCAGGACACTGCTGCATAAAATACTGAGAGCGCCGAAAACCCTTTTGTTTGAGAGGCTGCGGGGAAGAGGGGACACTGCTTCACACATTATGGGAATGCCCACAAATACGAGAATTCTGGAGACAGATAATGCGCTCGATCTCACAGGCCCTTAAACTTTCTATACTACCTGAACCATGCAAATGCCTTTTGAACATCTGGGACCCCAATGACCTGGGTAGATATGAACTGATTTGGGCAACTTTGGCTATGACAGTGGCCAAGCGGGATATAGCACAGAAGTGGGGCGCACCAGAACTACCCACCGCAAGCAGGTGGGCTAAGAACATGGACATCCTGATGGTAACAGAAAGGGCAGTGTATGTCCTATGCGCGGCGCCCCGCAAGTGGAACAAAGTCTGGGCGGCGTGGAATATATACAGAGGAGAAATCTGCGACCCCTTACCGGAGGGAGACGACCTGGACTCAGAGGGGGAGGAGGAGTAGCAAAGCGGATAGGGGATGTCAACCTCAGCAAAACAACAGTACGATGTTGTTGGCTTTGACCTGGCTATGTACCGACGTACACGCTGAGAAAAATGCTGGTACGGGAAGTGGGTGGAGACACAATGGCAATGATGACACATGGTTTGGGGGGGGGAGGGATGTTTGTTGTTTCTGTACTATAAAAAATGAGGCTACCGTTGAATCGTACACGAAGGGGGGGGTAATAGAAGACTACGGTACATGGGAATGGACCACCAGATAACGTATCTACGAGTCTTCAAAGGTTTAATGCAGCACAGTCCTTGCTAAAGTGATGTTACTTGTCACGTACGAAAAGTTAAATGTACAAACTGTAACCAATAACATATGATTGTATGATGCTGGCTAACCACTATTCCTTCCTATTAATAAAGATTTTTTTTTAAAAAGTGCATTGCAGAATATCAGGAATTTGCTGTGGGACACCTTGAAAACTTGCATACAGATTATGTGCACACGCCTCACAGTCAGTTATTGTGGCAGAGTGGTTAAGGCGATGGACTAGAAATCCAGTGGGGTCTCCCGCGCAGGTTCGAATCCTCCCGACAACGAGAATCTTTTTAACATCGGCTACAATTTCAGAAGTTAACCTTTAGTATTTCTTCCATGTCAGTTTTATAAATAGGTGGCTTAGTTTGGTGTCACTATTGCCATATCACATATTTATTATCGCTCCCCCTTTCATATCTTTGCTATAACTCTCGTCCTTCATTAGCGCTGGTGCAAACGCTTCAAATTATTATACCCTGGCTCTCTCGGTCATACCTGTGCATGCACTTGAAACTTACTTTACCAATAAAAGAAGCAAATAGAGAAATAAAATAAAAGTGCTAGCTGTATTAGGCAAACACACTTCATAAAACTGCATTTTCTTTTCTATTCTCCCCCGTGTTACAAGCTTAACTGCTCCCTGTGTAATTTCTCTTAACCTGCTGTTCCTGGAAGAGAATTTCATCTACAATCTCTTTCTGTGTTTTTTCCTAGTCTTTTCTTTCCCTTTTCTTAGATTTGTAACTGTTCCTTTACGTGCTCTATTTAGGCGCCATTAATCTCATTTGAGCTCCTTGTACCTGCTGCTGTTTTCTGCACACCTCATACTGTCTTTTCCCTCTTTCTCTCTTTCTCTGCGGTTGGTGGCTACTTTCCAAAGCGTCTGATGTCCCAATGTTCCTTTGTCTTGTTGTCAGACGTGAATTTGAAAAGCAACAAAATTAACAAGCCTTTACCACTCACACATGGCAGAAGTTTATACTTTAATTCAATGAGCTAAGAAAAGTGTGTTGTGGGGCCCCTACGAGCCATGGTGCTTGCTTCATCATAATTAGGCATGCAGTCATTAGCAACGGCTCTGATTATGGGTCACTGAGGTCAGTTTCAATAATTCCTCAAAAACCTAACCATGCAGACCCCCCTAACTGTGTAGTTATCTTGCTTTACTGCTGTTTGTGTGATTAGCTGGGAGGAGCTCACGGCAGCATCCTCCCAATAAAAGTGTAGATGGACCGTTCCTTAACTCTTTCTTGCTTCACATACAGATGGCTTGAGGAGGTACAGGGGAGATGCAGGTCTAATAAACAGAATAGAATATCTGCGCCAGGTGTGTTTCTCTGCATTGGTGTCCCATCACAGGCCCACCAGTGTATGTGTGATCTTTGACTCCTGCCAGTTCACAAGCAGGCGGCCAGGAAACGGTTTCAGCCTATCAACCACTGAGGAGATAAAGCCTTTGTATAAGGAATGAGGAAGCAATGAACACATTCAGCCTATCACAGGAGTAGCCCTGAGTGTTCCGAATTATAATTTCTTCATGTCACTGTACGTTATTGAGCCCAAGTAGCTCGCCGTGATCGTATAGTGGTTAGTACTCTGCGTTGTGGCCGCAGCAACCAAGGTTCGAATCCGAGTCACGGCATTGTGGTTGGCAATGTCACGGCAGTTGGGTTTTTCCTTTACAGAATTCCCAAATGTACCAGTTGTTTTTGTAAAATGTCTATTAAAAACAGATCCTTTTCAATATTTAAACGATCTAACGACAAATTATTTAAACACACATGATTATAAGATGTAGGTATACTGTACTTACTGACATAAATTATCGTTCTTGAACATATTTGCGGTAAGGGGAGCGGAGCTCTCCCCCAGGCCAATCAGAATGCAGATGAATGCAGTTGCAGTTGAGTGACCTGTGTTGTGGCTGTCTACAGGGAATGCACATATGTAGCTGTCTCGCAGCCCAATCCAGACGTCAATTGAAGACAGGTTTTCATGCAAATAGAGCAGTAAGTGCAGAGAAATGCTCACTCTCTAAAAATGGCATTTATACAATAGTAAGATTAAATCCAACCTCACCAGTAGATAGGATTTATCAATAAATAAATAAAGCTTCTCCTCTCTGATATGGAATTACCCCCCAAAAAGTATAAGGGAATACCCAATGCTAACCTATGAGAGGGGCAGACCTCACAGTAGTGAAAAATGCAATAGACTGTTTGATACTACTAGGACATACAAACTACCACAGTACATGTCTTACCTTTTACTTACATAGCACGATGCCCCTAGAACTACCTAGGGCCTACCTTAGGGGTTACTGATATGTAATAAAATTGAAGTTTAAGGCTTGGCAAGTAGTTTTAAATGCCAAGTCGTAGTGGCAGTACACTGCAGCACAGGCACTGCAGTAGCAGGCTTGAGACAGGTTTGAAATGCTATTTCTTTGGGCGGCACAATCAGTCCCTGGGTATATGGTATACCACTTTACAAGGGGCTTTCAAGTAAATTAAATCTGTCAGTCAGGTATACTCCAATTATACACATGATTAGGGAAGAAGCACGTGCACTTCAGCACTGATTAGTAGCGATAAAGTGATCAGAGTCCTAAGGCCAACAAAAAGATACAGCAAAATGCGGAGGTTAAAAGCAATAAGGTGGGGTTGGGACCACCTTAAGAATGCAAGGTCTAACAAAAAGGAACTAAGGATAACATGAGTAAAACATCAGGTTTCTCTACAGCATTTGGTGAGACAAGTGGGCCTTCTTTTATCTTCCATAAAGGCAATCCTTCCCGGACCCCTTTATTATATAGCTCTTCAAGGAAAAAATATAAAGCACTTACAAAGGAGCCTCAAATACTCAAAGATGGTAGACTTCTGTAATATGGGCCATATACTAAAAGCAGCACGAAAACAGAGTGCAATAGGGTCCAAAAAACTTGAGTGTCCTATGAGAGTATGCATGCAAGCCTATGGTATTCCAAAGTAGAGATATACGCATGCAATTTTTGTTTTTAGGAGAGAATGTGCCTGCTGAAAAAAACATTATTTTTAAAAAGTGCATTGCAGAATATCAGGAATTTGCTGTGGGACACCTTGAAAACTTGCATACAGATTATGTGCACTCACCTTACAGTCAGTTGTAGTGGCCGAGTGGTTAAGGCGATGGACTAGAAATCCATTGGGGTCTCCCCGCGCAGGTTCGAATCCTGCCGACAACGAGAATCTTTTTAACATCGGCTAAAATTTCAGAAGTTAACCTTTAGTATTTCTTCCATGTCAGTTTTATAAATAGGTGGCTTATTTTGTCGTCACTATTGCCATATCACATATTTATTATCGCTCCCCCTTTCATATCTTTGCTATAACTCTCGTCCTTCATTAGCGCTGGTGCAAACGCTTCAAATTATTATATCCTGGCTCTCTCGGTCATACCTGTGCATGCACTTGAAACTTACTTTACCAATAAAAGAAGCAAATAGAGAAATAAAATAAAAGTGCTAGCTGGATTAGGCAAACACACTTCATAAAACTGCATTTTCTTTTCTATTCTCCCCAGTGTTACAAGCTTAACTGCTCCCTGTGTAATTTCTCTTAACCTGCTGTTCCTGGAAGAGAATTTCATCTACAAGCTCTTTCTGTGTTTTTTCCTAGTCTTTTCTTTCCCTTTTCTTAGATTTGTAACTGTTCCTTTACGTGCTCTATTTAGGCGCCATTAATCTCATTTGAGCTCCTTGTACCTGCTGCTGTTTTCTCCACACCTCATACTGTCTTTTCCCTCTTTCTCTCTTTCTCTGCGGTTGGTGGCTACTTTCCAAAGCGTCTGATGCCCCAATGTTCCTTCGTCTTGTTGTCAGACGTGAATTTGAAAAGCAACAAAATTAACAAGCCTTTACCACTCACACATGGCAGAAGTTTATACTTTAATTCAATGAGCTAAGAAAAGTGTGTTGTGGGGCCCCTACGAGCCATGGTGCTTGCTTCATCATAATTAGGCATGCAGTCATTAGCCACAGCTCTGATTATGGGTCACTGAGGTCAGTTTCAATAATTCCTCAAAAACCTAACCATGCAGTCCCCCCTAACTGTGTAGTTATCTTGCTTTACTGCTGTTTGTGTGATTAGCTGGGAGGAGCTAACGGCAGCATCCTCCCAATAAAAGTGTAGATGGACCGTTCCTTAACTCTTTCTTGCTTCACATACAGATGGCTTGAGGAGGTACAGGGGAGATGCAGGTCTAATAAACAGAATAGAATATCTGCGCCAGGTGTGTTTCTCTGCATTGGTGTCCCATCACAGGCCCACCAGTGTATGTGTGATCTTTGACTCCTGCCAGTTCACAAGCAGGCGGCCAGGAAACTGTTTCAGCCTATCAACCACTGAGGAGATAAAGCCTTTGTATAAGGAATGAGGAAGCAATGAACACATTCAGCCTATCACAGGAGTAGCCCTGAGTGTTCCGAATTATAATTTCTTCATGTCACTGTACATTATTGAGCCCAAGTAGCTCACCGTGATCGTATAGTGGTTAGTACTCGGCGTTGTGGCCGCAGAAACCTCGGTTCGAATCCGAGTCACGGCATTGTGGTTAGGCAATGTCACGGCAGTTGGGTTTTTCCTTTACAGAATTCCCAAATGTACCAGTTGTTTTTGTAAAATGTCTATTAAAAACAGATCCTTTTCAATATTTAAACGATCTAACGACAAATTATTTAAACACACATGATTATAAGATGTAGGTATACTGTACTTACTGACATAAATTATCGTTCTTGAACATATTTGCGGTAAGGGGAGCGGAGCTCTCCCCCAGGCCAATCAGAATGCAGATGAATGCAGTTGCAGTTGAGTGACCTGTGTTGTGGCTGTCTACAGGGAATGCACATATGTAGCTGTCTCGCAGCCCAATCCAGACGTCAATCGAAGACAGGTTTTCATGCAAATAGAGCAGTAAGTGCAGAGAAATGCTCACTCTCTAAAAATGGCATTTATACAACAGTAAGATTAAATCCAACCTCACCAGTAGATAGGATTTATCAATAAATAAATAAAGCTTCTCCTCTCTGATATGGAATTACCCCCCAAAAAGTATAGGGGAATACCCAATGCTAACCTATGAGAGGGGCAGACCTCACAGTAGTGAAAAATGTAATAGACTGTTTGATACTACTAGGACATACAAACTACCACAGTACATGTCTTACCTTTTACTTACATAGCATGATGCCCCTAGGACTACCTAGTGCCTACCTTAGGGGTTACTGATATGTAATAAAATTGGAGTTTAAGGCTTGGCAAGTAGTTTTAACTGCCAAGTCGAAGTGGCAGTACACTGCAGCACAGGCACTGCAGTAGCAGGCTTGAGACAGGTTTGAAATGCTATTTCTTTGGGCGGCACAATCAGTCCCTGGGTATATGGTATACCACTTTACAAGGGGCTTTCAAGTAAATTAAATCTGTCAGTCAGGTATACTCCAATTATACACATGATTAGGGAAGAAGCACGTGCACTTCAGCACTGATTAGTAGCGATAAAGTGATCAGAGTCCTAAGGCCAACAAAAAGATACAGCAAAATGCGGAGGTGAAAAGCAATAAGGTGGGGTTGGGACCACCTTAAGAATGCAAGGTCTAACAAAAACGAACTAAGGATAACATGAGTAAAACATCAGGTTTCTCTACAGCATTTGGTGAGACAAGTGGGCCTTCTTTTATCTTCCATAAATGCAATCCTTCCTGGACCCCTTTATTATATAGCTCTTCCAGGAAAAAATATAAAGCACTTACAAAGGAGCCTCAAATACTCAAAGATGGTAGACTTCTGTAATATGGGCCATATACTAAAAGCAGCACGAAAACAGAGTGCAATAGGGTCCAAAAAACATGAGTGACCCATGACAGTATGCATGCAAGCCTATGGTATTCCAAACTAGAGATATACGCATGCAATTTTTGTTTTTAGGAGAGAATGTGCCTGCTGAAAAAAACATTATTTTTAAAAAGTGCATTGCAGAATATCAGGAATTTGCTGTGGGACACATTAAAAACTTGCATACAGATTATGTGCACACACCTCACAGTCGGTTATTGTGGCAGAGTGGTTAAGGCGATGGACTAGAAATCCATTAGGTACTCCCTGTGCAGGTTCGAATCCTGCCGACAACGAGAATCTTTTTAACATCGGCTACAATTTCAGAAGTTAACCTTTAGTATTTCTTCCATGTCAGTTTTATAAATAGGTGGCTAAGTTTGGTGTCACTATTGCCATATCACATATTTATTATCGCTCCCCCTTTCATATCTTTGCTATAACTCTCGTCCTTCATTAGCGCTGGTGCAAACGCTTCAAATTATTATACCCTGGCTCTCTCGGTCATACCTGTGCATGCACTTGAAACTTACTTTACCAATAAAAGAAGCAAATAGAGAAATAAAATAAAAGTGCTAGCTGTATTAGGCAAACACACTTCATAAAACTGCATTTTCTTTTCTATTCTCCCCGTGTTACAAGCTTAACTGCTCCCTGTGTAATTTCTCTTAACCTGCTGTTCCTGGAAGAGAATTTCATCTACAAGCTCTTTCTGTGTTTTTTCCTAGTCTTTTCTTTCCCTTTTCTTAGATTTGTAACTGTTCCTTTACGTGCTCTATTTAGGCGCCATTAATCTCATTTGAGCTCCTTGTACCTGCTGCTGTTTTCTCCACACCTCATACTGTCTTTTCCCTCTTTCTCTCTTTCTCTGCGGTTGGTGGCTACTTTCCAAAGCGTCTGATGCCCCAATGTTCCTTTGTCTTGTTGTCAGACGTGAATTTGAAAAGCAACAAAATTAACAAGCCTTTACCACTCACACATGGCAGAAGTTTATACTTTAATTCATTGAGCTAAGAAAAGTGTGTTGTGGGGCCCCTACAAGCCAGGGTGCTTGCTTCATCATAATTAGGCATGCAGTCATTAGCCACAGCTCTGATTATGGGTCACTGAGGTCAGTTTCAATAATTCCTCAAAAACCTAACCATGCAGTCCCCCCTAACTGTGTAGTTATCTTGCTTTACTGCTGTTTGTGTGATTAGCTGGGGGGAGCTCACGGCAGCATCCTCCCAATAAAAGTGTAGATGGACTGTTCCTTAACTCTTTCTTGCTTCACATACAGTTGGCTTGAGGAGGTACAGGGGAGATGCAGGTCTAATAAACAGAATAGAATATCTGCGCCAGGTGTGTTTCTCTGCATTGGTGTCCCATCACAGGCCCACCAGTGTATGTGTGATCTTTGACTCCTGCCAGTTCACAAGCAGGCGGCCAGGAAACAATTTCAGCCTATCAACCACTGAGGAGATAAAGCCTTTGTATAAGGAATGAGGAAGCAGTGAACACATTCAGCCTATCACAGGAGTAGCCCTGAATGTTCCGAATTATAATTTCTTCATGTCACTGTACATTAGTGAGCCCAAGTGGCTCGCCGTGATCGTATAGTGGTTAGTACTCTGCGTTGTGGCCGCAGCAACCTCGGTTTGAATCCAAGTCACGGCATTGTGGTTGGCAATGTCACGGCAGTTGGGTTTTTCCTTTACAGAATTCCCAAATGTACCAGTTGTTTTTGTAAAATGTCTATTAAAAACAGATCCTTTTCAATATTTAAACGATCTAACGACAAATTATTTAAACACACATGATTATAAGATGTAGGTATACTGTACTTACTGACATAAATTATCGTTCTTGAACATATTTGCGGTAAGGGGAGCGGAGCTCTCCCCCAGGCCAATCAGAATGCAGATGAATGCAGTTGCAGTTGAGTGACCTGTGTTGTGGCTGTCTACAGGGAATGCACATATGTAGCTGTCTCGCAGCCCAATCCAGACGTCAATTGAAGACAGGTTTTCATGCAAATAGAGCAGTAAGTGCAGAGAAATGCTCACTCTCTAAAAATGGCATTTATACAATAGTAAGATTAAATCTAACCTCACCAGTAGATAGGATTTATCAATAAATAAATAAAGCTTCTCCTCTCTGATATGGAATTACCCCGCAAAAAGTATAAGGGAATACCCAATGCTAACCTATGAGAGGGGCAGACCTCACAGTAGTGAAAAATGTCATAGACTGTTTGATACTACTAGGACATACAAACTACCACAGTACATGTCTTACCTTTTACTTACATAGCATGATGCCCCTAGGACTACCTAGGGCCTACCTTAGGGGTTACTGATATGTAATAAAATTGGAGTTTAAGGCTTGGCAAGTAGTTTTAAATGCCAAGTCGAAGTGGCAGTACACTGCAGCACAGGCACTGCAGTAGCAGGCTTGAGACAGGTTTGAAATGCTATTTCTTTGGGCGGCACAATCAGTCCCTGGGTATATGGTATACCACTTTACAAGGGGCTTTCAAGTAAATTAAATCTGTCAGTCAGGTATACTCCAATTATACACATGATTAGGGAAGAAGCACGTGCACTTCAGCACTGATTAGTAGCGATAAAGTGATCAGAGTCCTAAGGCCAACAAAAAGATACAGCAAAATGCGGAAGTGAAAAGCAATAAGGTGGGGTTGGGACCACCTTAAGAATGCAAGGTCTAACAAAAACGAACTAAGGATAACATGAGTAAAACATCAGGTTTCTCTACAGCATTTGGTGAGACAAGTAGGCCTTCTTTTATCTTCCATAAATGCAATCTTTCCCGGACCCCTTTATTATATAGCTCTTCAAGGAAAAAATATAAAGCACTTACAAAGGAGCCTCAAATACTCAAAGATGGTAGACTTCTGTAATATGGGCCATATACTAAAAGCAGCACAAAAACAGAGTGCAATAGGGTCCAAAAAACTTGAGTGACCCATGAGAGTATGCATGCAAGCCTATGGTATTCCAAACTAGAGATATACGCATGCA
Source organism: Lissotriton vulgaris (assembly GCF_964263255.1). Classification (NCBI taxonomy): domain Eukaryota; kingdom Metazoa; phylum Chordata; class Amphibia; order Caudata; family Salamandridae; genus Lissotriton; species Lissotriton vulgaris. The sequence goes on along the minus strand of NC_141685.1, from coordinate 1,368,567,241 downwards.
ATTTTTGTTTTTAGGAGAGAATGTGCCTGCTGAAAAAAACATTATTTTTAAAAAGTGCATTGCAGAATATCAGGAATTTGCTGTGGGACACCTTGAAAACGTGCATACAAATTATGTGCACACAACTTACAGTCAGTTGTTGTGGTCGAGTGGTTAAGGCGATGGACTAGAAATCCATTGGGGTCTCTCCGCGCAGGTTCGAATTCTGCTGACAACGAGAATCTTTTTAACATCGGCTACAATTTCAGAAGTTAACCTTTAGTATTTCTTCCATGTCAGTTTTATAAATAGGTGGCTTATTTTGGTGTCACTATTGCCATATCACATATTTATTATCGCTCCCCCTTTCATATCTTTGTTATAACTCTCGTCCTTCATTAGCGCTGGTGCAAACGCTTCAAATTATTATACCCTGGCTCTCTCGGTCATACCTGTGCATGCACTTGAAACTTACTTTACCAATAAAAGAAGCAAATAGAGAAATAAAATAAAAGTGCTAGCTGGATTAGGCAAACACACTTCATAAAACTGCATTTTCTTTTCTATTCTCCCCCGTGTTACAAGCTTAACTGCTCCCTGTGTAATTTCTCTTAACCTGCTGTTCCTGGAAGAGAATTTCATCTACAAGCTCTTTCTGTGTTTTTTCCTAGTCTTTTCTTAGATATGTAACTGTTCCTTTACGTGCTCTATTTAGGCGCCATTAATCTCATTTGAGCTCCTTGTACCTGCTGCTGTTTTCTCCACACCTCATACTGTCTTTTCCCTCTTTCTCTCTTTCTCTGCGGTTGGTGGCTACTTTCCAAAGCGTCTGATGCCCCAATGTTCCTTTGTCTTGTTGTCAGACGTGAATTTGAAAAGCAACAAAATTAACAAGCCTTTACCACTCACACATGGCAGAAGTTTATACTTTAATTCAATGAGCTAAGAAAAGTGTGTTGTGGGGCCCCTACGAGCCATGGTGCTTGCTTCATCATAATTAGGCATGCAGTCATTAGCCACAGCTCTGATTATGGGTCACTGAGGTCAGTTTCAATAATTCCTCAAAAACCTAACCATGCAGACCCCCCTAACTGTGTAGTTATCTTGCTTTACTGCTGTTTGTGTGATTAGCTGGGAGGAGCTCACGGCAGCATCCTCCCAATAAAAGTGTAGATGGACCGTTCCTTAACTCTTTCTTGCTTCACATACAGATGGCTTGAGGAGGTACAGGGGAGATGCAGGTCTAATAAACAGAATAGAATATCTGCGCCAGGAGTGTTTCTCTGCATTGGTGTCCCATCACAGGCCCACCAGTGTATGTGTGATCTTTGACTCCTGCCAGTTCACAAGCAGGCGGCCAGGAAACGGTTTCAGCCTATCAACCACTGAGGAGATAAAGCCTTTGTATAAGGAATGAGGAAGCAATGAACACATTCAGCCTATCACAGGAGTAGCCCTGAGTGTTCCGAATTATAATTTCTTCATGTCACTGTACGTTATTGAGCCCAAGTAGCTCGCCGTCATCGTACAGTGGTTAGTACTCTGCGTTGTGGCCGCAGCAACCTCGGTTCGAATCCGAGTCACGGCAATGTCACGGCAGTTGGGTTTTTCCTTTACAGAATTCCCAAATGTACCAGTTGTTTTTGTAAAATGTCTATTAAAAACAGATCCTTTTCAATATTTAAACGATCTAACGACAAATTATTTAAACACACATGATTATAAGATGTAGGTATACTGTACTTACTGACATAAATTATCGTTCTTGAACATATTTGCGGTAAGGGGAGTGGAGCTCTCCCCCAGGCCAATCAGAATGCAGATGAATGCAGTTGCAGTTGAGTGACCTGTGTTGTGGCTGTCTAGAGGGAATGCACATATGTAGCTGTCTCGCAGCCCAATCCAGACGTCAATTGAAGACAGGTTTTCATGCAAATAGAGCAGTAAGTGCAGAGAAATGCTCACTCTCTAAAAATGGCATTTATACAATAGTAAGCTTAAATCCAACCTCACCAGTAGATAGGATTTATCAATAAATAAATAAAGCTTCTCCTCTCTGATATGGAATTACCCCCCAAAAAGTATAAGGGAATACCCAATGCCAACCTATGAGAGGGGCAGACCTCACAGTTGTGAAAAATGTAATAGACTGTTTGATACTACTAGGACATACAAACTACCACAGTACATGTCTTACCTTTTACTTACATAGCATGATGCCCCTAGAACTACCTAGGGCCTACCTTAGGGGTTACTGATATGTAATAAAATTGAAGTTTAAGGTTTGGCAAGTAGTTTTAAATGCCAAGTCGAAGTGGCAGTACACTGCAGCACAGGCACTGCAGTAGCAGGCTTGAGACAGGTTTGAAATGCTATTTCTTTGGGCGGCACAATCAGTCCCTGGGTATATGGTATACCACTTTACAAGGGGCTTTCAAGTAAATTAAATCTGTCAGTCAGGTATACTCCAATTATACACATGATTAGGGAAGAAGCACGTGCACTTCAGCACTGATTAGTAGCGATAAAGTGATCAGAGTCCTAAGGCCAACAAAAAGATACAGCAAAATGCGGAGGTGAAAAGCAATAAGGTGGGGTTGGGACCACCTTAAGAATGCAAGGTCTAACAAAAACGAACTAAGGATAACATGAGTAAAACATCAGGTTTCTCTACAGCATTTGGTGAGACAAGTGGGCCTTCTTTTATCTTCCATAAATGCAATCCTTCCCGGACCCCTTTATTATATAGCTCTTCAAGGAAAAAATATAAAGCACTTACAAAGGAGCCTCAAATACTCAAAGATGGTAGACTTCTGTAATATGGGCCATATACTAAAAGCAGCACGAAAACAGAGTGCAATAGGGTCCAAAAAACTTGAGTGACCCATGACAGTATGCATGCAAGCCTATGGTATTCCAAACTAGAGATATACGCATGCAATTTTTGTTTTTAGGAGAGAATGTGCCTGCTGAAAAAAACATTATTTTTAAAAAGTGCATTGCAGAATATCAGGAATTTGTTGTGGGACACCTTGAAAACTTGCATACAGATTATGTGCACACACCTTACAGTCAGTTGTTGTGGTCGAGTGGTTAAGGCGATGGACTAGAAATCCATTGGGGTCTCCCCGCGCAGGTTCGAATTCTGCCGACAACAAGAATCTTTTTAACATCGGCTACAATTTCAGAAGTTAACCTTTAGTATTTCTTCCATGTCAGTTTTATAAATAGGTGGCTTATTTTGGTGTCACTATTGCCATATCACATATTTATTATCGCTCCCCCTTTCATATCTTTGCTATAACTCTCGTCCTTCATTAGCGCTGGCGCAAACGCTTCAAATTATTATACCCTGGCTCTCTCGGTCATACCTGTGCATGCACTTGAAACTTACTTTACCAATAAAAGAAGCAAATAGAGAAATAAAATAAAAGTGCTAGCTGGATTAGGCAAACACACTTCATAAAACTGCATTTTCTTTTCTATTCTCCCCCGTGTTACAAGCTTAACTGCTCCCTGTGTAATTTCTCTTAACCTGCTGTTCCTGGAAGAGAATTTCATCTACAAGCTCTTTCTGTGTTTTTTCCTAGTCTTTTCTTTCCCTTTTCTTAGATTTGTAACTGTTCCTTTACGTGCTCTATTTAGGCGCCATTAATCTCATTTGAGCTCCTTGTACCTGCTGCTGTTTTCTCCACACCTCATACTGTCTTTTCCCTCTTTCTCTCTTTCTCTGCGGTTGGTGGCTACTTTCCAAAGCGTCTGATGTCCCAATGTTCCTTCGTCTTGTTGTCAGACGTGAATTTGAAAAGCAACAAAATTAACAAGCCTTTACCACTCACACATGGCAGAAGTTTATACTTTAATTCAATGAACTAAGAAAAATGTGTTGTGGGGCCCCTACGAGCCAGGGTGCTTGCTTCATCATAATTAGGCATGCAGTCATTAGCCACAGCTCTGATTATGGGTCACTGAGGTCAGTTTCAATAATTCCTCAAAAACCTAACCATGCAGTCCCCCCTAACTGTGTAGTTATCTTGCTTTACTGCTGTTTGTGTAATTAGCTGGGAGGAGCTCACGGCAGCATCCTCCCAATAAAAGTGTAGATGGACCATTCCTTAACTCTTTCTTGCTTCACATACAGATGGCTTGAGGAGGTACAGTGGAGATGCAGGTCTAATAAACAGAATAGAATATCTGCGTCAGGTGTGTTTCTCTGCATTGGTGTCCCATCACAGGCCCACCAGTGTATGTGTGATCTTTGACTCCTGCCAGTTCACAAGCAGGCGGCCAGGAAACAATTTCAGACTATCAACCACTGAGGAGATAAAGCCTTTGTACAAAGAATGAGGAAGCAGTGAACACATTCAGCCTATCACAGGAGTAGCCCTGAGTGTTCCGAATTATAATTTCTTCATGTCACTGTACAATATTGAGCCCAAGTGGCTCGCCGTGATCGTATAGTGGTAAGTACTCTGCGTTGTGGCCGCAGCAACCTCGGTTCGAATCCGAGTCACGGCATTGTGGTTGGCAATGTCACGGCAGTTCGGTTTGTTTTTTCAGAATTCCCAAATGTACCAGTTGTTTTTGTAAAATGTCTATTAAAAACAGATCCTTTTCAATATTTAAACGATCTAACGACAAATTATTTAAACACACATGATTATAAGATGTAGGTATACTGTACTTACTGACATAAATTATCGTTCTTGAACATATTTGCGGTAAGGGGAGCGGAGCTCTCCCCCAGGCCAATCAGAATGCAGATGAATGCATTTGCAGTTGAGTGACCTGTGTTGTGGCTGTCTACAGGGAATGCACATATGTAGCTGTCTCGCAGCCCAATCCAGACGTCAATTGAAGACAGGTTTTCATGCAAATAGAGCAGTAAGTGCAGAGAAATGCTCACTCTCTAAAAATGGCATTTATACAATAGTAAGATTAAATCTAACCTCACCAGTAGATAGGATTTATCAATAAATACATAAAGCTTCTCCTCTCTGATATGGAATTACCCCCAAAAAAGTATAAGGGAATACCCAATGCTAACCTATGAGAGGGGCAGACCTCACAGTAGTGAAAAATGTCATAGACTGTTTGATACTACTAGGACATACAAACTACCACAGTACATGTCCTACCTTTTACCTACATAGCATGATGCCCCTAGGACTACCTAGGGCCTACCTTAGGGGTTACTGATATGTAATAAAATTGGAGTTTAAGGCTTGGCAAGTAGTTTTAAATGCCAAGTCGAAGTGGCAGTACACTGCAGCACAGGCACTGCAGTAGCAGGCTTGAGACAGGTTTGAAATGCTATTTCTTTGGGCGGCACAATCAGTCCCTGGGTATATGGTATACCACTTTACAAGGGGCTTTCAAGTAAATTAAATCTGTCAGTCAGGTATACTCCAATTATACACATGATTAGGGAAGAAGCACGTGCACTTCAGCACTGATTAGTAGCGATAAAGTGATCAGAGTCCTAAGGCCAACAAAAAGATACAGCAAAATGCGGAGGTGAAAAGCAATAAGGTGGGGTTGGGACCATCTTAAGAATGCAAGGTCTAACAAAAACGAACTAAGGATAACATGAGTAAAACATCAGGTTTCTCTACAGCATTTGGTGAGACAAGTGGGCCTTCTTTTATCTTCCATAAATGCAATCTTTCCCGGACCCCTTTATTATATAGCTCTTCAAGGAAAAAATATAAAGCACTTACAAAGGAGCCTCAAATACTCAAAGATGGTAGACTTCTGTAATATGGGCCATATACTAAAAGCAGCACGAAAAACAGAGTGCAATAGGGTCCAAAAAACTTGAGTGACCCATGACAGTATGCATGCAAGCCTATGGTATTCCAAACTACAGATATACGCATGCAATTTTTGTTTTTAGGAGAGAATGTGCCTGCTGAAAAAAACATTATTTTTAAAAAGTGCATTGCAGAATATCAGGAATTTGCTGTGGGACACCTTGAAAACTTGCATACAGATTATGTGCACACACCTTACAGTCAGTTGTTGTGGTCGAGTGGTTAAGGTGATGGACTAGAAATCCATTGGGGTCTCCCCGCGCAGGTTCGAATTCTGCCGACAACGAGAATCTTTTTAACATCGGCTACAATTTCAGAAGTTAACCTTTAGTATTTCTTCCATGTCAGTTTTATAAATAGGTGGCTTATTTTGGTGTCACTATTGCCATATCACATATTTATTATCGCTCCCCCTTTCATATCTTTGCTATAACTCTCGTCCTTCATTAGCGCTGGTGCAAACGCTTCAAATTATTATACCCTGGCTCTCTCGGTCATACCTGTGCATGCACTTGAAACTTACTTTACCAATAAAAGAAGCAAATAGAGAAATAAAATAAAAGTGCTAGCTGGATTAGGCAAACACACTTCATAAAACTGCATTTTCTTTTCTATTCTCCCCCGTGTTACAAGCTTAACTGCTCCCTGTGTAATTTCTCTTAACCTGCTGTTCCTGGAAGAGAATTTCATCTACAAGCTCTTTCTGTGTTTTTTCCTAGTCTTTTCTTTCCCTTTTCTTAGATTTGTAACTGTTCCTTTACGTGCTCTATTTAGGCGCCATTAATCTCATTTGAGCTCCTTGTACCTGCTGCTGTTTTCTCCACACCTCATACTGTCTTTTCCCTCTTTCTCTCTTTCTCTGCGGTTGGTGGCTACTTTCCAAAGCGTCTGATGTCCCAATGTTCCTTCGTCTTGTTGTCAGACGTGAATTTGAAAAGCAACAAAATTAACAAGCCTTTACCACTCACACATGGCAGAAGTTTATACTTTAATTCAATGAGCTAAGAAAAGTGTGTTGTGGGGCCCCTACGAGCCAGGGTGCTTGCTTCATCATAATTAGGCATGCAGTCATTAGCCACAGCTCTGATTATGGGTCACTGAGGTCAGTTTCAATAATTCCTCAAAAACCTAACCATGCAGTCCCCCCTAACTGTGTAGTTATCTTGCTTTACTGCTGTTTGTGTGATTAGCTGGGAGGAGCTCACGGCAGCATCCTCCCAATAAAAGTGTAGATGGACCGTTCCTTAACTCTTTCTTGCTTCACATACAGATGGCTTGAGGAGGTACAGTCGAGATGCAGGTCTAATAAACAGAATAGAATATCTGCCCCAGGTGTGTTTCTCTGCATTGGTGTCCCATCACAGGCCCACCAGTGTATGTGTGATCTTTGACTCCAGCCAGTTCACAAGCAGGCGGCCAGGAAACAATTTCAGCCTATCAACCACTGAGGAGATAAAGCCTTTGTACAAAGAATGAGGAAGCAGTGAACACATTCAGCCTATCACAGGAGTAGCCCTGAGTGTTCAGAATTATAATTTCTTCATGTCACTGTACATTATTGAGCCCAAGTGGCTCGCCGTGATCGTATAGTGGTAAGTACTCTGCGTTGTGGCCGCAGCAACCTCGGTTCGAATCTGAGTCACGGCATTGTGGTTGGCAATGTCACGGCAGTTCGGTTTTTCCTTTACAGAATTCCCAAATGTACCAGTTGTTTTTGTAAAATGTCTATTAAAAACAGATCCTTTTCAATATTTAAACGATCTAACGACAAATTATTTAAACACACATGATTATAAGATGTAGGTATACTGTACTTACTGACATAAATTATCGTTCTTGAACATATTTGCGGTAAGGGGAGCGGAGCTCTCCCCCAGGCCAATCAGAATGCAGATGAATGCAGTTGCAGTTGAGTGACCTGTGTTGTGGCTGTCTACAGGGAATGCACATATGTAGCTGTCTCGCAGCCCAATCCAGACATCAATCGAAGACAGGTTTCAATGCAAATAGAGCAGTAAGTGCAGAGAAATGCTCACTCTCTAAAAATGGCATTTATACAATAGTAAGATTAAATCCAACCTCACCAGTAGATAGGATTTATCAATAAATAAATAAATAAAGCTTCTCCTCTCTGATATGGAATTACCCCCCAAAAAGTATAAGGGAATACCCAATGCTAACCTATGAGAGGGGCAGACCTCACAGTAGTGAAAAATGTAATAGACTGTTTGATACTACTAGGACATACAAACTACCACAGTACATGTCTTACCTTTTACTTACATAGCATGATGCCCCTAGGACTACTTAGGGCTTACCTTAGGGGTTACTGATATGTAATAAAATTTGAGTTTAAGGCTTGGCAAGTAGTTTTAAATGCCAAGTCGAAGTGGCAGTACACTGCAGCACAGGCACTGCAGTAGCAGGCTTGAGACAGGTTTGAAATGCTATTTCTTTGGGCGGCACAATCAGTCCCTGGGTATATGGTATACCACTTTACAAGGGGCTTTCAAGTAAATTAAATCTGTCAGTCAGGTATACTCCAATTATACACATGATTAGGGAAGAAGCACGTGCACTTCAGCACTGATTAGTAGCGATAAAGTGATCAGAGTCCTAAGGCCAACAAAAAGATACAGCAAAATGCGGAGGTGAAAAGCAATAAGGTGGGGTTGGGACCACCTTAAGAATGCAAGGTCTAACAAAAACGAACTAAGGATAACATGAGTAAAACATCAGGTTTCTCTACAGCATTTGGTGAGACAAGTGGGCCTTCTTTTATCTTCCATAAATGCAATCCTTCCTGGACCCCTTTATTATATAGCTCTTCCAGGAAAAAATATAAAGCACTTACAAAGGAGCCTCAAATACTCAAAGATGGTAGACTTCTGTAATATGGGCCATATACTAAAAGCAGCACGAAAACAGAGTGCAATAGGGTCCAAAAAACATGAGTGACCCATGAGAGTATGCATGCAAGCCTATGGTATTCCAAACTAGAGATATACGCATGCAATTTTTGTTTTTAGGAGAGAATGTGCCTGCTGAAAAAAACATTATTTTTAAAAAGTGCATTGCAGAATATCAGGAATGTGCTGTGGAACACCTTGAAAACTTGCATACAGAATATGTGCACTCACCTTACAGTCAGTTGTTGTGGCCGAGTGGTTAACGCGATGGACTAGAAATCCATTGGGGTCTCCCCGCGCAGGTTCGAATCCTGCCGACAACGAGAATCTTTTTAACATCGGCTAAAATTTCAGAAGTTAACCTTTAGTATTTCTTCCATGTCAGTTTTATAAATAGGTGGCTTATTTTGTCGTCACTATTCCCATATCACATATTTATTATCGCTCCCCCTTTCATATCTTTGCTATAACTGTCGTCCTTCATTAGCGCTGGTGCAAACGCTTCAAATTATTATACCCTGGCTCTCTCGGTCATACCTGTGCATGCACTTGAAACTTACTTTACCAATAAAAGAAGCAAATAGAGAAATAAAATAAAAGTGCTAGCTGGATTAGGCAAACACACTTCATAAAACTGCATTTTCTTTTCTATTCTCCCCCGTGTTACAAGCTTAACTGCTCCCTGTGTAATTTCTCCTAACTTGCTGTTCCTGGAAGAGAATTTCATCTACAAGTTCTTTCTGTGTTTTTTCCTAGTCTTTTCTTTCCCTTTTCTTAGATTTGTAACTGTTCCTTTACGTGCTCTATTTAGGTGCCATTAATCTCATTTGAGCTCCTTGTACCTGCTGCTGTTTTCTCCACACCTCATACTGTCTTTTCCCTCTTTCTCTCTTTCTCTGCGGTTGGTGGCTACTTTCCAAAGCGTCTGATGCCCCAATGTTCCTTCGTCTTGTTGTCAGACGTGAATTTGAAAAGCAACAAAATTAACAAGCCTTTACCACTCACACATGGCAGAAGTTTATACTTTAATTCAATGAGCTAAGAAAAGTGTGTTGTGGGGCCCCTACGAGCCATGGTGCTTGCTTCATCATAATTAGGCATGCAGTCATTAGCCACAGCTCTGATTATGGGTCACTGAGTTCAGTTTCAATAATTCCTCAAAAACCTAACCATGCAGTCCCCCCTAACTATGTAGTTATCTTGCTTTACTGCTGTTTGTGTGATTAGCTGGGAGGAGCTCACGGCAGCATCCTCCCAATAAAAGTGTAGATGGACCGTTCCTTAACTCTTTCTTGCTTCACATACAGATGGCTTGAGGAGGTACAGGGGAGATGCAGGTCTAATAAACAGAATAGAATATCTGCGCCAGGTGTGTTTCTCTGCATTGGTGTCCCATCACAGGCCCACCAGTGTATGTGTGATCTTTGACTCCTGCCAGTTCACAAGCAGGCGGCCAGGAAACGGTTTCAGCCTATCAACCACTGAGGAGATAAAGCCTTTGTATAAGGAATGAGGAAGCAATGAACACATTCAGCCTATCACAGGAGTAGCCCTGAGTGTTCCGAATTATAATTTCTTCATGTCACTGTACGTTATTGAGCCCAAGTAGCTCACCGTGATCGTATAGTGGTTAGTACTCTGCGTTGTGGCTGCAGCAACCTCGGTTCGAATCCGAGTCACGGCATTGTGGTTGGCAATGTAACGGCAGTTGGGTTTTTCCTTTACAGAATTCCCAAATGTACCAGTTGTTTTTGTAAAATGTCTATTAAAAACAGATCCTTTTCAATATTTAAACGATCTAACGACAAATTATTTAAACACACATGATTATAAGATGTAGGTATACTGTACTTACTGACATAAATTATCGTTCTTGAACATATTTGCGGTAAGGGGAGCGGAGCTCTCCCCCAGGCCAATCAGAATGCAGATGAATGCAGTTGCAGTTGAGTGACCTGTGTTGTGGCTGTCTACAGGGAATGCACATATGTAGCTGTCTCGCAGCCCAATCCAGACATCAATCGAAGACAGGTTTCAATGCAAATAGAGCAGTAAGTGCAGAGAAATGCTCACTCTCTAAAAATGGCATTTATACAATAGTAAGATTAAATCCAACCTCACCAGTAGATAGGATTTATCAATAAATAAATAAAGCTTCTCCTCTCTGATATGGAATTACCCCCCAAAAAGTATAAGGGAATACCCAATGCTAACCTATGAGAGGGGCAGACCTCACAGTAGTGAAAAATGTAATAGACTGATACTACTAGGACATACAAACTACCACAGTACATGTCTTACCTTTTACTTGCATAGCATGATGCCCCTAGGACTACCTAGGGCCTACCTTAGGGGTTACTGATATGTAATAAAATTGGAGTTTAAGGCTTGGCAAGTAGTTTTAAATGCCAAGTCGAAGTGGCAGTACACTGCAGCACAGGCACTGCAGTAGCAGGCTTGAGACAGGTTTGAAATGCTATTTCTTTGGGCGGCACAATCAGTCCCTGGGTATACGGTATACCACTTTACAAGGGGCTTTCAAGTAAATTAAATCTGTCAGTCAGGTATACTCCAATTATACACATGATTAGGGAAGAAGCACGTGCACTTCAGCACTGATTAGTAGCGATAAAGTGATCAGAGTCCTAAGGCCAACAAAAAGATACAGCAAAATGCGGAGGTGAAAAGCAATAAGGTGGGGTTGGGACCACCTTAAGAATGCAAGGTCTAACAAAAACGAACTAAGGATAACATGAGTAAAACATCAGGTTTCTCTACAGCATTTGGTGAGACAAGTGGGCCTTCTTTTATCTTCCATAAATGCAATCCTTCCTGGACCCCTTTATTATATAGCTCTTCCAGGAAAAAATATAAAGCACTTACAAAGGAGCCTCAAATACTCAAAGATGGTAGACTTCTGTAATATGGGCCATATACTAAAAGCAGCACGAAAACAGAGTGCAATAGGGTCCAAAAAACTTGAGTGACCCATGAGAGTATGCATGCAAGCCTATGGTATTCCAAACTAGAGATATACGCATGCAATTTTTGTTTTTAGGAGAGAATGTGCCTGCTGAAAAAAACATTATTTTTTAAAAGTGCATTGCAGAATATCAGGAATTTGCTGTGGGACACCTTGAAAACTTGCATACAGATTATGTGCACACACCTTACAGTCAGTTGTTGTGGCCGAGTGGTTAAGGCGATGGACTAGAAATCCATTGGGGTCTCCCCGCGCAGGTTCGAATCCTGCTGACAACGAGAATCTTTTTAACATCGGCTACAATTTCAGAAGTTAACCTTTAGTATTTCTTCCATGTCAGTTTCATAAATAGGTGGCTTATTTTGGTGTCACTATTGCCATATCACATATTTATTATCGCTCCCGCTTTCATATCTTTGCTATAACTCTCGTCCTTCATTAGCGCTGGTGCAAACGCTTCAAATTATTATAACCTGGCTCTCTCGGTCATACCTGTGCATGCACTTGAAACTTACTTTAACAATAAAAGAAGCAAATAGAGAAATAAAATAAAAGTGCTACATGGATTAGGCAAACACACTTCATAAAACTGCATTTTCCTTTCTATTCTCCCCCGTCTAACAAGCTTAACTGCTCCCTGTGTAATTTCTCTTAACCTGCTGTTCCTGGAAGAGAATTTCATCTACAAGCTCTTTCTGTGTTTTTTCCTAGTCTTTTCTTTCCCTTTTCTTAGATTTGTAACTGTTCCTTTACGTGCTCTACTTAGGCGCCATTAATCTCATTTGAGCTCTTTGTACCTGCTGCTGTTTTCTCCACACCTCATACTGTCTTTTCCCTCTTTCTCTCTTTCTCTGCGGTTGGTGGCTACTTTCCAAAGCGTCTGATGCCCCAATGTTCCTTCGTCTTGTTGTCAGACGTGAATTTGAAAAGCAACAAAATTAACAAGCCTTTACCACTCACACATGGCAAAAGTTTATACTTTAATTCAATGAGCTAAGAAAAGTGTGTTGTGGGGACCCTACGAGCCATGGTGCTTGCTTCATCATAATTAGGCATGCAGTCATTAGCCACAGCTCTGATTATGGGTCAATGAGGTCAGTTTCAATAATTCCTCAAAAACCTAACCATGCAGCCCCCCCTAACTGTGTGGTTATCTTGCTTTACTGCTGTTTGTGTGATTAGCTGGGAGGATATCACGGATCATCCTCCCAATAAAAGTGTAGATGGACCGTTCCTTAACTCTTTCTTGCTTCACATACAGATGGCTTGAGGAGGTACAGGGGAGATGCTGGTCTAATAAACAGAATAGAATATCTGCGCCGGGTGTGTTTCTCTGCATTGGTGTCCCATCACAGGCCCACCAGTGTATGTGTGATCTTTGACTCCTGCCAGTTCACAAGCAGGCGGCCAGGAAACGGTTTCAGCCTATCATCCAATGAGGAGATAAAGCCTTTGTATAAGGAATGAGGAAGCAATGAACACATTCAGCCTATCACAGGAGTAGCCCTGAGTGTTCCGAATTATAATTTCTTCATGTCACTGTACATTATTGAGCCCAAGTAGCTCGCCGTGATCGTATAGTGGTTAGTACTCTGCGTTGTGGCTGCAGCAACCTCGGTTCGAATCCGAGTCACGGCATTGTGGTTGGCAATGTCACGGCAGTTGGGATTTTCCTTTACAGAATTCCCAAACCAGTTGTTTTTGTAAAATGTCTATTAAAAACAGATCCTTTTCAATATTTAAACGATCTAACGACAAATTATTTAAACACACATGATTATAAGATGTAGGTATACTGTACTTACTGACATAAATTATCGTTCTTGAACATATTTGCGGTAAGGGGAGCGGAGCTCTCCCCCAGGCCAATCAGAATGCAGATGAATGCAGTTGCAGTTGAGTGACCTGTGTTGTGGCTGTCTACAGGGAATGCATATATGTAGCTGTCTCGCAGCCCAATCCAGACGTCAATCGAAGACAGGTTTCAATGCAAATAGAGCAGTAAGTGCAGAGAAATGCTCACTCTCTAAAAATGGCATTTATACAATAGTAAGATTAAATCCAACCTCACCAGTAGATAGGATTTATCAATAAATAAATAAAGCTTCTCCTCTCTGATATGGAATTACCCCCCAAAAAGTATAAGGGAATACCCAATGCTAACCTATGAGAGGGGCAGACCTCACAGTAGTGAAAAATTTAATAGACTGATACTACTAGGAAATACAAACTACCACAGTACATGTCTTACCTTTTACTTGCATAGCATGATGCCCCTAGGACTACCTAGGGCCTACCTTAGGGGTTACTGATATGTAATAAAATTGGAGTTTAAGGCTTGGCAAGTAGTTTTAAATGCCAAGTCGAAGTGGCAGTACACTGCAGCACAGGCACTGCAGTAGCAGGCTTGAGACAGGTTTGAAATGCTATTTCTTTGGGCGGCACAATCAGTCCCTGGGTATATGGTATACCACTTTACAAGGGGCTTTCAAGTAAATTAAATCTGTCAGTCAGGTATACTCCAATTATACACATGATTAGGGACGAAGCACGTGCACTTCAGCACTGATTAGTAGCGATAAAAAGATCAGAGTCCTAAGGCCAACAAAAAGATACAGCAAAATGCGGAGGTGAAAAGCAATAAGGTGGGGTTGGGACCACCTTAAGAATGCAAGGTCTAACAAAAACGAACTAAGGATAACATGAGTAAAACATCAGGTTTCTCTACAGCATTTGGTGAGACAAGTGGGCCTTCTTTTATCTTCCATAAATGCAATCATTCCCGGACCCCTTTATTATATAGCTCTTCAAGGAAAAAATATAAAGCACTTACAAAGGAGCCTCAAATACTCAAAGATGGTAGACTTTTGTAATATGGGTCATATTCTAAAAGCAGCATGAAAACAGAGTGCAATAGGGTCCAAAAAACTTGAGTGACCCATGAGAGTATGCATGCAAGCCTATGGTATTCCAAACTAGATATATACGCATGCAATGTTTGTTTTTAGGAGAGAATGTGCCTGCTGAAAAAAACATTATTTTTAAAAAGTGCATTGCAGAATATCAGGAATTTGCTGTGGGACACCTTGAAAACTTGCATACAGATTATGTGCACACGCCTTACAGTCGGTTGTTGTGGCCGAGTGGTTAAGGCGATGGACTAGAAATCCATTGGGGTCTCCCCGCGCAGGTTCGAATCCTGCCGACAACGAGAATCTTTTTAACATCGGCTACAATTTCAGAAGTTAACCTTTAGTATTTCTTCCATGTCAGTTTTATAAATAGGTGGCTTATTTTGGTGTCACTATTGCCATATCACATATTTTTTATCGCTCCCCCTTTCATATCTTTGCTATAACTCTCGTCCTTCATTAGCGCTGGTGCAAACGCTTCAAATTATTATACCCTGGCTCTCTCGGTCGTACCTGTGCATGCACTTGAAACTTACTTTACCAATAAAAGAAGCAAATAGAGAAATAAAATAAAAGTGCTAGCTGGATTAGGCAAACACACTTCATAAAACTGCATTTTCTTTTCTATTCTCCCCCGTGTTACAAGCTTAACTGCTCCCTGTGTAATTTCTCTTAACCTGCTGTTCCTGGAAGAGAATTTCATCTACAAGCTCTTTCTGTGTTTTTTCCTAGTCTTTTCTTTCTCTTTTCTTAGATTTGTAACTGTTCCTTTATGTGCTCTATTTAGGCGCCATTAATCTCATTTGAGCTCCTTGCCTCTGCTGCTGTTTTCTCCACACCTCATACTGTCTTTTCCCTCTTTCTCTCTTTCTCTGCGGTTGGTGGCTACTTTCCAAAGTGTCTGATGCCCCATTGTTCCTTTGTCTTGTTGTCAGACGTGAATTTGAAAAGCAACAAAATTAACGAGCCTTTACCACTCACACATGGCAGAAGTTTATACTTTAATTCAATGAGCTAAGAAAAGTGTGTTGTGGGGCCCCTACGAGCCATGGTGCTTGCTTCATCATAATTAGGCATGCAGTCATTAGCCACAGCTCTGATTATGGGTCACTGAGGTCAGTTTCAATAATTCCTCAAAAACCTAACCATGCAGTCCCCCCTAACTCTGTAGTCATCTTGCTTTACTGCTGTTTGTGTGATTAGCTGGGAGGAGCTCACGGCAGCATCCTCCCAATAAAAGTGTAGATGAACCGTTCCTTAACTCTTTCTTGCTTCACATACAGATGGCTTGAGGAGGTACAGGGGAGATGCAGGTCTAATAAACAGAATAGAATATCTGCGCCAGGTGTGTTTCTCTGCATTGGTGTCCCATCACAGGCCCACCAGTGTATGTGTGATCTTTGACTCCTGCCAGTTCACAAGAAGGCGGCCAGGAAACGGTTTCAGCCTATCAACCACTGAGGAGATAAAGCCTTTGTATAAGGAATGAGGAAGCAATGAACACATTCAGCCTATCACAGGAGTAGCCCTGAGTGTTCCGAATTATAATTTCTTCATGTCACTGTACGTTATTGAGCCCAAGTAGCTCGCCGTGATCGTATAGTGGTTAGTAGTCTGCGTTGTGACCTCAGCAACCTCGGTTCGAATCCGAGTCGCGGCATTGTGGTTGGCAATGTCACGGCAGTTGGGTTTTTCCTTTACAGAATTCCCAAATGTACCAGTTGTTTTTGTAAAATGTCTATTAAAAACAGATCCTTTTCAATATTTAAACGATCTAACGACAAATTATTTAAACACACATGATTATAAGATGTAGGTATACTGTACTTACTGACATAAATTATCGTTCTTGAACATATTTGCGGTAAGGGGAGCGGACCTCTCCCCAGGCCAATCAGAATGCAGATGAATGCAGTTGCAGTTGAGTGACCTGTCTTGTGGCTGTCTACAGGGAATGCACATATGTAGCTGTCTCGCAGCCCAATCCAGACATCAATTAAAGACAGGTTTTGATGCAAATAGAGCAGTAAGTGCAGAGAAATGCTAACTCTCTAAAAATGGCATTTATACAATAGTAAGCTTAAATCCAACCTCACCAGTAGATAGGATTTATCAATAAATAAATAAAGCTTCTCCTCTCTGATATGGAATTACCCCCCAAAAAGTATAAGGGAATACCCAATGCTAACCTATGAGAGGGGCAGACCTCACAGTAGTGAAAAATGTAATAGACTGTTTTATACTACTAGGACATACAAACTACCACAGTACATGTCTTACCTTTTACTTACATAGCATGATGCCCCGAGGACTACCTAGGGCCTACCTTAGGGGTTACTGATATGTAATAAAATTGAAGTTTAAGGCTTGGCAAGTAGTTTTAAATGCCAAGTCGAAGTGGCAGTACACTGCAGCACAGGCACTGCAGTAGCAGGCTTGAGACAGGTTTGAAATGCTATTTCTTTGGGCGGCACAATCAGTCCCTGGGTATATGGAATACCACTTCACAAGGGGCTTTCAAGTAAATTAAATCTGTCAGTCAGGTATACTCCAATTATACACATGATTAGGGACGAAGCACGTGCACTTCAGCACTGATTAGTAGCGATAAAAAGATCAGAGTCCTAAGGCCAACAAAAAGATACAGCAAAATGCGGAGGTGAAAAGCAATAAGGTGGGGTTGGGACCACCTTAAGAATGCAAGGTCTAACAAAAACGAACTAAGGATAACATGAGTAAAACATCAGGTTTCTCTACAGCATTTGGTGAGACAAGTGGGCCTTCTTTCATCTTCCATAAATGCAATCTTTCCCGGACCCCTTTATTATATAGCTCTTCAAGGAAAAAATATAAAGCACTTACAAAGGAGCCTCAAATACTCAAAGATGGTTGACTTCTGTAATATGGGCCATATACTAAAAGCAGCACGAAAACAGAGTGCAATAGGGTCCAAAAAACTTGAGTGACCAATGAGAGTATGCATGCAAGCCTATGGTATTCCAAACTAGAGATATACGCATGCAATTTTTGTTTTTAGGAGAGAATGTGCCTGCTGAAAAAAACATTATTTTTAAAAAGTGCATTGCAGAATATCAGGAATTTGCTGTGGGACACCTTGAAAACTTGCATACAGATTATGTGCACACACCTTACAGTCAGTTGTTGTGGCCGAGTGGTTAAAGTGATGGACTAGAAATCCATTGGGGTCCCCCCGCGCAGGTTCGAATCCTGCCGACAACGAGAATCTTTTTAACATCGGCTACAATTTCAGAAGGTAACCTTTAGTATTTCTTCCATGTCAGTTTTATAAATAGGTGGCTTATTTTGGTGTCACTATTGCCATATCACATATTTATTATCGCTCCCCCTTTCATATCTTTGCTATAACTCTCGTGCTTCATTAGCGCTGGTGCAAACGCTTCAAATTATTATACCCTGGCTCTCTCGGTCATACCTGTGCATGCACTTGAAACTTACTTTACCAATAAAAGAAGCACATAGAGAAATAAAATAAAAGTGCTAGCCGGATTAGGCAAACGCACTTCATAAAACTGCATTTTCTTTTCTATTCTCCCCCGTGTTACAAGCTTAACTGCTCCCTGTGTAATTTCTCTTAACCTGCTGTTCCTGGAAGAGAATTTCATCTACAAGCTCTTTCTGTATTTTTTCCTAGTCTTTTCTTTCCCTTTTCTTAGATTTGTAACTGTTCCTTTACGTGCTCTATTTAGGCGCCATTAATCTCATTTGAGCTCCTTGTACCTGCTGCTGTTTTCTCCACACCTCATACTGTCTTTTCCCTCTTTCTCTCTTTCTCTGCGGTTGGTGGCTACTTTCCAAAGCGTCTGATGCCCCAATGTTCCTTCGTCTTGTTGTCAGACGTGAATTTGAAAAGCAACAAAATTAACGAGTCTTTACCACTCACACATGGCAGAAGTTTATACTTTAATTCAATGAGCTAAGAAAAGTGTGTTGTGGGGCCCCTATGAGCCATGGTGCTTGCTTCATCATAATTAGGCATGCAGTCATTAGCCACAGCTCTGATTATGGGTCACTGAGGTCAGTTTCAATAATTCCTCAAAAACCTAACCATGCAGTCCCCCCTAACTGTGTAGTTATCTTGCTTTACTGCTGTTTGTGTGATTAGCTGGGAGGAGCTCACGGCAGCATCCTCCCAATAAAAGTGTAGATGGACCGTTCCTTAACTCTTTCTTGCTTCACATACAGATGGCTTGAGAAGGTACAGGGGAGATGCAGGTCTAATAAACAGAATAGAATATCTGCGCCAGGTGTGTTTCTCTGCATTGGTGTCCCATCACAGGCCCACCAGTGTATGTGTGATCTTTGACTCCTGCCAGTTCACAAGCAGGCGGCCAGGAAACGGTTTCAGCCTATCAACCACTGAGGAGATAAAGCCTTTGTATAAGGAATGAGGAAGCAATGAACACATTCAGCCTATCACAGGAGTAGCCCTGAGTTTTTCGAATTATAATTTCTTCATGTCACTGTACGTTATTGAGCCCAAGTAGCTCGCAGTGATCGTATAGTGGTTAGTACTCTGCGTTGTGGCCGCAGCAACCTCGGTTCGAATCCGAGTCACGGCATTGTGGTTGGCAATGTCACGGCAGTTGGGTTTTTCCTTTACAGAATTCCCAAACGTACCAGTTGTTTTTGTAAAATGTCTATTAAAAACAGATCCTTTTCAATATTTAAACGATCTAACAACAAATTATTTAAACACACATGATTATAAGATGTAGGTATACTGTACTTACTGACATAAATTATCGTTCTTGAACATATTTGCGGTAAGGGGAGCGGAGCTCTCCCCCAGGCCAATCAGAATGCAGATGAATGCAGTTGCAGTTGAGTGACCTGTGTTGTGGCTGTCTACAGGGAATGCACATATGTAGCTGTCTCGCAGCCCAATCCAGACGTCAATCGAAGACAGGTTTCAATGCAAATAGAGCAGTAAGTGCAGAGAAATGCTCACTCTCTAAAAATGGCATTTATACTATAGTAAGATTAAATCCAACCTCACCAGTAGATAGGATTTATCAATAAATAAATAAAGCTTCTCCTCTCTGATATGGAATTACCCCCCAAAAAGTATAAGGGAATACCCAATGCTAACCTATGAGAGGGGCAGACCTCACAGTAGTGAAAAATGTAATAGACTGTTTGATACTACTAGGACATACAAACTACCACAGTACATGTCTTACCTTTTACTTACATAGCATGATGCCCCTAGGACTACCTAGGGCCTACCTTAGGGGTTACTGATATGTAATAAATTTGGAGTTTAAGGCTTGGCAAGTAGTTTTAAATGCCAAGTCGAAGTGGCAGTACACTGCAGCACAGGCACTGCAGTAGCAGGCTTGAGACAGGTTTGAAATGCTATTTATTTGGGCGGCACAATCAGTCCCTGGGTATATGGTATACCACTTTACAAGGGGCTTTCAAGTAAATTAAATCTGTCAGTCAGGTATACTCCATTATACACATGATTAGGGAAGAAGCATGTGCACTTCAGCACTGATTAGTAGCGATAAAGTGATCAGAGTCCTAAGGCCAAGAAAAAGATACAGCAAAATGCGGAGGTGAAAAGCAATAAGGTGGGGTTGGGACCACCTTAAGAATGCAAGGTCTAACAAAAACGAACTAAGGATAACATGAGTAAAACATCAGGTTTCTCTACAGCATTTGGTGAGACAAGTGGGTCTTCTTTTATCTTCCATAAATGCAATCCTTCCCGGACCCCTTTATTATATAGCTCTTCAAGGAAAAAATATAAAGCACTTACAAAGGAGCCTCAAATACTCAAAGATGGTAGACTTCTTTAATATGGGACATATACTAAAAGCAGCACGAAAACAGAGTGCAATAGGGTCCAAAAAACTTGAGTGACCCATGAGAGTATGCATGCAAGCCTATGGTATTCCAAACTAGAGATATACGCATGCAATTTTTGTTTTTAGGAGAGAATGTGCCTGCTGAAAAAAACCTTATTTTTAAAAAGTGCATTGCAGAATATCAGGAATTTGCTGTGGGACACCTTGAAAACTTGCATACAGATTATGTGCACACACCTTGCAGTCAGTTGTTGTGGCCGAGTGGTTAAGGCGATGGACTAGAAATCCATTGGGGTCTCCCCGCGCAGGTTCGAATCCTGCCGACAACGAGAATCTTTTTAACATCGGCTACAATTTCAGAAGTTAACCTTTAGTATTTCTTCCATGTCAGTTTTATAAATAGGTGGCTTATTTTGGTGTCACTATTGCCATATCACATATTTATTATCGCTCCCCCTTTCATATCTTTGCTATAACTCTCGTCCTTCATTAGCGCTGGTGCAAACGCTTCAAATTATTATACCCTGGATCTCTCGGTCATACCTGTGCATGCACTTGAAACTTACTTTACCAATAAAAGAAGCAAATAGAGAAATAAAATAAAAGTGCTAGCTGGATTAGGCAAACACACTTCATAAAACTGCATTTTCTTTTCTATTCTCCCCCGTGTTACAAGCTTAACTGCTCCCTGTGCAATTTCTCTTAACCTGCTGTTCCTGGAAGAGAATTTCATCTACAAGCTCTTTCTGTGTTTTTTCCTAGTCTTTTCTTTCCCTTTTCTTAGATTTGTAACTGTTCCTTTACGTGCTCTATTTAGGCGCCATTAATCTCATTTGAGCTCCTTGTACCTGCTGCTGTTTTCTCCACACCTCATACTGTCTTTTCCCTCTTTCTCTCTTTCTCTGCGGTTGGTGGCTACTTTCCAAAGCGTCTGATGCCCCAATGTTCCTTCGTCTTGTTGTCAGACGTGAATTTGAAAAGCAACAAAATTAACAAGCCTTTACCACTCACACATGGCAGAAGTTTATACTTTAATTCAATGAGCTAAGAAAAGTGTGTTGTGGGGCCCCTACGAGCCATGGTGCTTGCTTCATCATAATTAGGCATGCAGTCATTAGCCACAGCTCTGATTATGGGTCAGTGAGGTCAGTTTCAATAATTCCTCAAAAACCTAATTATGCAGTCCCCCCTAACTGTGTAGTTATCTTGCTTTACTGCTGTTTGTGTGATTAGCTGGGAGGAGCTCACGGCAGCATACTCCCAATACAAGTGTAGATGGACCGTTCCTTAACTCTTTCTTGCTTCACATACAGATGGCTAGAGGAGGTACAGGGGAGATGCAGGTCTAATAAACAGAATAGAATATCTGCGCCAGGTGTGTTTCTCTGCATTGGTGTCCCATCACAGGCCCACCAGTGTATGTGTGATCTTTGACTCCTGCCAGTTCACAAGCAGGCGGCCAGGAAACGGTTTCAGCCTATCAACCACTGAGGAGATAAAGCCTTTGTATAAGGAACGAGGAAGCAATGAACACATTCAGCCTATCACAGGAGTAGCCCTGAGTGTTCCGAATTATAATTTCTTCATGTCACTGTACGTTATTGAGCCCAAGTAGCTCGCCGTGATCGTATAGTGGTTAGTACTCTGCGTTGTGGCCGCAGCAACCTCGGTTCGAATCCGAGTCACGGCATTGTGGTTGGCAATGTCACGGCAGTTGGGTTTTTCCTTTACAGAATTCCCAAATGTACCGGTTGTTTTTGTAAAATGTCTATTAAAAACAGATCCTTTTCAATATTTAAACGATCTAACAACAAATTATTTAAACACACATGATTATAAGATGTAGGTATACTGTACTTACTGACATCGATTATCGTTCTTGAACATATTTGCGGTAAGGGGAGCGGAGCTCTCCCCCAGGCCAATCAGAATGCAGATGAATGCAGTTGCAGTTGAGTGACCTGTGTTGTGGCTGTCTACAGGGAATGCACATATGTAGCTGTCTCGCAGCCCAATCCAGACGTCAATCGAAGACAGGTTTCAATGCAAATAGAGCAGTAAGTGCAGAGAAATGCTCACTCTCTAAAAATGGCATTTATACAATAGTAAGATTAAATCCAACCTCACCAGTAGATAGGATTTATCAATAAATAAATAAAGCTTCTCCCCTCTGATATGGAATTACCCCCCAAAAAGTATAAGGGAATACCCAATGCTAACCTATGAGAGGGGCAGACCTCACAGTAGTGAAAAATGTAATAGACTGTTTGATACTACTAGGATATACATACTACCACAGTACATGTCTTACCTTTTACTTACATAGCATGATGCCCCTAGGACTACCTAGGGCCTACCTTAGGGGTTACTGATATGTAATAAAATTGGAGTTTAAGGCTTGGCAAGTAGTTTTAAATGCCAAGTCGAAGTGGCAGTACACTGCAGCACAGGCACTGCAGTAGCAGGCTTGAGACAGGTTTGAAATGCTATTTCCTAGGGCGGCACAATCAGTCCCTGGGTATATGGTATACCACTTTACAAGGGGCTTTCAAGTAAATTAAATCTGTCAGTCAGGTATACTCCAATTATACACATGATTAGGGAAGAAGCACGTGCACTTCAGCACTGATTAGTAGCGATAAAGTGATCAGAGTCCTAAGGCCAACAAAAAGATACAGCAAAATGCGGAGGTGAAAAGCAATAAGGTGGGGTTGGGACCACCTTAAGAATGCAAGGTCTAACAAAAACGAACTAAGGATAACATGAGTAAAACATCAGGTTTCTCTACAGCATTTGGTGAGACAAGTGGGCCTTCTTTTATCTTCCATAAATGCAATCCTTCCCGGACCCCTTTATTATATAGCTCTTCAAGGAAAAAATATAAAGCACTTACAAAGGAGCCTCAAATGCTCAAAGATGGTAGACTTCTTTAATATGGGACATATACTAAAAGCAGCACAAAAACAGAGTGCAATAGGGTCCAAAAAACTTGAGTGACCCATGAGAGTATGGATGCAAGCCTATGGTATTCCAAACTAGAGATATACGCATGCAATTTTTGTTTTTAGGAGAGAATGTGCCTGCTGAAAAAAACCTTATTTTTAAAAAGTGCATTGCAGAATATCAGGAATTTGCTGTGGGACACCTTGAAAACATGCATACAGATTATGTGCACACACCTTGCAGTCAGTTGTTGTGGCCGAGTGGTTAAGGCGATGGACTAGAAATCCATTGGAGTCTCCCCGCGCAGGTTCGAATCCTGCCGACAATGAGAATCTTTTTAACATCGGCTACAATTTCAGAAGTTAACCTTTAGTATTTCTTCCATGTCAGTTTTATAAATAGGTGGCTTATTTTGGTGTCACTATTGCCATATCACATATTTATTATCGCTCCCCCTTTCATATCTTTTCTATAACTCTCGTCCTTCATTAGCGCTGGTGCAAACGCTTCAAATTATTATACCCTGGCTCTCTCGGTCATACCTGTGCATGCACTTGAAACTTACTTTACCAATAAAAGAAGCAAATAGAGAAATAAAATAAAAGTGCTAGCTGAATTAGGCAAACACACTTCATAAAACTGCATTTTCTTTTCTATTCTCCCCCGTGTTTCAAGCTTAACTGCTCCCTGTGTAATTTCTCTTAACCTGCTGTTCCTGGAAGAGAATTTCATCTACAAGCTCTTTCTGTGTTTTTTCCCAGACTTTTCTTTCCCTTTTCTTAGATTTGTAACTGTTCCTTTATGTGCTCTATTTAGGCGCCATTAATCTCATTTGAGCTCCTTGTACCTGCTGCTGTTTTCTCCACACCTCATACTGTCTTTTCCCTCTTTCTCTCTTTCTCTGCGGTTGGTGGCTACTTTCCAAAGTGTCTGATGCCCCATTGTTCCTTTGTCTTGTTGTCAGACGTGAATTTGAAAAGCAACAAAATTAACGAGCCTTTACCACTCACACATGGCAGAAGTTTATACTTTAATTCAATGAGCTAAGAAAAGTGTGTTGTGGGGCCCCTACGAGCCATGGTGCTTGCTTCATCATAATTAGGCATGCAGTCATTAGCCACAGCTCTGATTATGGGTCACTGAGGTCAGTTTCAATAATTCCTCAAAAACCTAACCATGCAGTCCCCCCTAACTCTGTAGTCATCTTGCTTTACTGCTGTTTGTGTGATTAGCTGAGAGGTGCTCACGGCAGCATCCTCCCAATAAAAGTGTAGATGAACCGTTCCTTAACTCTTTCTTGCTTCACATACAGATGGCTTGAGGAGGTACAGGGGAGATGCAGGTCTAATAAACAGAATAGAATATCTGCGCCAGGTGTGTTTCTCTGCATTGGTGTCCCATCACAGGCCCACCAGTGTATGTGTGATCTTTGACTCCTGCCAGTTCACAAGCAGGCGGCCAGGAAACGGTTTCAGCCTATCAACCACTGAGGAGATAAAGCCTTTGTATAAGGAATGAGGAAGCAATGAACACATTCAGCCTATCACAGGAGTAGCCCTGAGTGTTCTGAATTATAATTTCTTCATGTCACTGTACGTTATTGAGCCCAAGTAGCTCGCCGTGATCGTATAGTGGTTAGTAGTCTGCGTTGTGGCCTCAGCAACCTCGGTTCGAATCCGAGTCGCGGCATTGTGGTTGGCAATGTCACGGCAGTTGGGTTTTTCCTTTACAGAATTCCCAAATGTACCAGTTGTTTTTGTAAAATGTCTATTAAAAACAGATCCTTTTCAATATTTAAACGATCTAACGACAAATTATTTAAACACACATGATTATAAGATGTAGGTATACTGTACTTACTGACATAAATTATCGTTCTTGAACATATTTGCGGTAAGGGGAGCGGACCTCTCCCCAGGCCAATCAGAATGCAGATGAATGCAGTTGCAGTTGAGTGACCTGTCTTGTGGCTGTCTACAGGGAATGCACATATGTAGCTGTCTCGCAGCCCAATCCAGACATCAATTAAAGACAGGTTTTGATGCAAATAGAGCAGTAAGTGCAGAGAAATGCTAACTCTCTAAAAATGGATTTACAAAAGGGGGTGGTGATGAACAGAGTGTCTGAATTGAGCAGACCACTCTTACCCAGTCCAAAGATCAGGGCTTGATCCATCACCGTTATTTATCTCACTGCCCCATCCCAGCTCAGAACCTGGCTATATGCAAATCAGTCTGTCCCTGGCCCAGTGCATCATGGGAACAGGGCAGACTAAACTACCAAGCCAATTCTTTACCAGAAAGGAGACAAGCTACCGGGGACCGGTTTCTGGCATTTCAGCCTCTTCGGCCCGGCTTGCTTGAATCCTGATGGAGCAGTGAGAAAGGGACTCATGTCTGAGTATACCCTGCCACACCTATAGTGGCCAAAATCGATTTACAAAAGGGGGTGGTGATGAACAGAGTGTCTGAATTGAGCAGACCACTCTTACCCAGTCCAAAGATCAGGGCTTGATCCATCACCGTTATTTATCTCACTGCCCCATCCCAGCTCAGAACCTGGCTATATGCAAATCAGTCTGTCCCTGGCCCAGTGCATCATGGGAACAGGGCAGACTAAACTACCAAGCCAATTCTTTACCAGAAAGGAGACAAGCTACCGGGGACCGGTTTCTGGCATTTCAGCCTCTTCGGCCCGGCTTGCTTGAATCCTGATGGAGCAGTGAGAAAGGGACTCATGTCTGAGTATACCCTGCCACACCTATAGTGGCCAAAATCGATTTACAAAAGGGGGTGGTGATGAACAGAGTGTCTGAATTGAGCAGACCACTCTTACCCAGTCCAAAGATCAGGGCTTGATCCATCACCGTTATTTATCTCACTGCCCCATCCCAGCTCAGAACCTGGCTATATGCAAATCAGTCTGTCCCTGGCCCAGTGCATCATGGGAACAGGGCAGACTAAACTACCAAGCCAATTCTTTACCAGAAAGGAGACAAGCTACCGGGGACCGGTTTCTGGCATTTCAGCCTCTTCGGCCCGGCTTGCTTGAATCCTGATGGAGCAGTGAGAAAGGGACTCATGTCTGAGTATACCCTGCCACACCTATAGTGGCCAAAATCGATTTACAAAAGGGGGTGGTGATGAACAGAGTGTCTGAATTGAGCAGACCACTCTTACCCAGTCCAAAGATCAGGGCTTGATCCATCACCGTTATTTATCTCACTGCCCCATCCCAGCTCAGAACCTGGCTATATGCAAATCAGTCTGTCCCTGGCCCAGTGCATCATGGGAACAGGGCAGACTAAACTACCAAGCCAATTCTTTACCAGAAAGGAGACAAGCTACCGGGGACCGGTTTCTGGCATTTCAGCCTCTTCGGCCCGGCTTGCTTGAATCCTGATGGAGCAGTGAGAAAGGGACTCATGTCTGAGTATACCCTGCCACACCTATAGTGGCCAAAATCGATTTACAAAAGGGGGTGGTGATGAACAGAGTGTCTGAATTGAGCAGACCACTCTTACCCAGTCCAAAGATCAGGGCTTGATCCATCACCGTTATTTATCTCACTGCCCCATCCCAGCTCAGAACCTGGCTATATGCAAATCAGTCTGTCCCTGGCCCAGTGCATCATGGGAACAGGGCAGACTAAACTACCAAGCCAATTCTTTACCAGAAAGGAGACAAGCTACCGGGGACCGGTTTCTGGCATTTCAGCCTCTTCGGCCCGGCTTGCTTGAATCCTGATGGAGCAGTGAGAAAGGGACTCATGTCTGAGTATACCCTGCCACACCTATAGTGGCCAAAATCGATTTACAAAAGGGGGTGGTGATGAACAGAGTGTCTGAATTGAGCAGACCACTCTTACCCAGTCCAAAGATCAGGGCTTGATCCATCACCGTTATTTATCTCACTGCCCCATCCCAGCTCAGAACCTGGCTATATGCAAATCAGTCTGTCCCTGGCCCAGTGCATCATGGGAACAGGGCAGACTAAACTACCAAGCCAATTCTTTACCAGAAAGGAGACAAGCTACCGGGGACCGGTTTCTGGCATTTCAGCCTCTTCGGCCCGGCTTGCTTGAATCCTGATGGAGCAGTGAGAAAGGGACTCATGTCTGAGTATACCCTGCCACACCTATAGTGGCCAAAATCGATTTACAAAAGGGGGTGGTGATGAACAGAGTGTCTGAATTGAGCAGACCACTCTTACCCAGTCCAAAGATCAGGGCTTGATCCATCACCGTTATTTATCTCACTGCCCCATCCCAGCTCAGAACCTGGCTATATGCAAATCAGTCTGTCCCTGGCCCAGTGCATCATGGGAACAGGGCAGACTAAACTACCAAGCCAATTCTTTACCAGAAAGGAGACAAGCTACCGGGGACCGGTTTCTGGCATTTCAGCCTCTTCGGCCCGGCTTGCTTGAATCCTGATGGAGCAGTGAGAAAGGGACTCATGTCTGAGTATACCCTGCCACACCTATAGTGGCCAAAATCGATTTACAAAAGGGGGTGGTGATGAACAGAGTGTCTGAATTGAGCAGACCACTCTTACCCAGTCCAAAGATCAGGGCTTGATCCATCACCGTTATTTATCTCACTGCCCCATCCCAGCTCAGAACCTGGCTATATGCAAATCAGTCTGTCCCTGGCCCAAAAAGCGTGGAAGGGTATACTCAGATGTGAGTCCCTTGCTCATTGCACCATCAGGATTCAAGCAAGCCGGGCCGAAGAGGCTGAAATGCCAGAAACCGGTCCCCGGTAGCTTGTTTCCTTCCCAGTGTAAGAATTGGCTTTTGTAGTTTGGTTTGCCCTGTTCCCATCATGCACTGGGACAGGAACAGACTAATTTGCATACAGTCAGGTTCTGAAACTGGGATGGTGCAGTGAGCTAAAAAACGGTGTTGGATCTAGCCCTGATCTCTTGACTGGGTGAGAGTATTCTGTTTAATTCAGAGACTCTGTCCCTCACCACCCCTTGTTGTAAATATTTTTGTCCACCCTAAGCGTGGAAGGGTATACTCAGATGTGAGTCCCTTGCTCATTGCACCATCAGGATTCAAGCAAGCCGGGCCGAAGAGGCTGAAATGCCAGAAACCGGTCCCCGGTAGCTTGTTTCCTTCCCAGTGTAAGAATTGGCTTTTGTAGTTTGGTTTGCCCTGTTCCCATCATGCACTGGGACAGGAACAGACTAATTTGCATACAGTCAGGTTCTGAAACTGGGATGGTGCAGTGAGCTAAAAAACGGTGTTGGATCTAGCCCTGATCTCTTGACTGGGTGAGAGTATTCTGTTTAATTCAGAGACTCTGTCCCTCACCACCCCTTGTTGTAAATATTTTTGTCCACCCTAAGCGTGGAAGGGTATACTCAGATGTGAGTCCCTTGCTCATTGCACCATCAGGATTCAAGCAAGCCGGGCCGAAGAGGCTGAAATGCCAGAAACCGGTCCCCGGTAGCTTGTTTCCTTCCCAGTGTAAGAATTGGCTTTTGTAGTTTGGTTTGCCCTGTTCCCATCATGCACTGGGACAGGAACAGACTAATTTGCATACAGTCAGGTTCTGAAACTGGGATGGTGCAGTGAGCTAAAAAACGGTGTTGGATCTAGCCCTGATCTCTTGACTGGGTGAGAGTATTCTGTTTAATTCAGAGACTCTGTCCCTCACCACCCCTTGTTGTAAATATTTTTGTCCACCCTAAGCGTGGAAGGGTATACTCAGATGTGAGTCCCTTGCTCATTGCACCATCAGGATTCAAGCAAGCCGGGCCGAAGAGGCTGAAATGCCAGAAACCGGTCCCCGGTAGCTTGTTTCCTTCCCAGTGTAAGAATTGGCTTTTGTAGTTTGGTTTGCCCTGTTCCCATCATGCACTGGGACAGGAACAGACTAATTTGCATACAGTCAGGTTCTGAAACTGGAATGGTGCAGTGAGCTAAAAAACGGTGTTGGATCTAGCCCTGATCTCTTGACTGGGTGAGAGTATTCTGTTTAATTCAGAGACTCTGTCCCTCACCACCCCTTGTTGTAAATATTTTTGTCCACCCTAAGCGTGGAAGGGTATACTCAGATGTGAGTCCCTTGCTCATTGCACCATCAGGATTCAAGCAAGCCGGGCCGAAGAGGCTGAAATGCCAGAAACCGGTCCCCGGTAGCTTGTTTCCTTCCCAGTGTAAGAATTGGCTTTTGTAGTTTGGTTTGCCCTGTTCCCATCATGCACTGGGACAGGAACAGACTAATTTGCATACAGTCAGGTTCTGAAACTGGGATGGTGCAGTGAGCTAAAAAACGGTGTTGGATCTAGCCCTGATCTCTTGACTGGGTGAGAGTATTCTGTTTAATTCAGAGACTCTGTCCCTCACCACCCCTTGTTGTAAATATTTTTGTCCACCCTAAGCGTGGAAGGGTATACTCAGATGTGAGTCCCTTGCTCATTGCACCATCAGGATTCAAGCAAGCCGGGCCGAAGAGGCTGAAATGCCAGAAACCGGTCCCCGGTAGCTTGTTTCCTTCCCAGTGTAAGAATTGGCTTTTGTAGTTTGGTTTGCCCTGTTCCCATCATGCACTGGGACAGGAACAGACTAATTTGCATACAGTCAGGTTCTGAAACTGGGATGGTGCAGTGAGCTAAAAAACGGTGTTGGATCTAGCCCTGATCTCTTGACTGGGTGAGAGTATTCTGTTTAATTCAGAGACTCTGTCCCTCACCACCCCTTGTTGTAAATATTTTTGTCCACCCTAAGCGTGGAAGGGTATACTCAGATGTGAGTCCCTTGCTCATTGCACCATCAGGATTCAAGCAAGCCGGGCCGAAGAGGCTGAAATGCCAGAAACCGGTCCCCGGTAGCTTGTTTCCTTCCCAGTGTAAGAATTGGCTTTTGTAGTTTGGTTTGCCCTGTTCCCATCATGCACTGGGACAGGAACAGACTAATTTGCATACAGTCAGGTTCTGAAACTGGGATGGTGCAGTGAGCTAAAAAACGGTGTTGGATCTAGCCCTGATCTCTTGACTGGGTGAGAGTATTCTGTTTAATTCAGAGACTCTGTCCCTCACCACCCCTTGTTGTAAATATTTTTGTCCACCCTAAGCGTGGAAGGGTATACTCAGATGTGAGTCCCTTGCTCATTGCACCATCAGGATTCAAGCAAGCCGGGCCGAAGAGGCTGAAATGCCAGAAACCGGTCCCCGGTAGCTTGTTTCCTTCCCAGTGTAAGAATTGGCTTTTGTAGTTTGGTTTGCCCTGTTCCCATCATGCACTGGGACAGGAACAGACTAATTTGCATACAGTCAGGTTCTGAAACTGGGATGGTGCAGTGAGCTAAAAAACGGTGTTGGATCTAGCCCTGATCTCTTGACTGGGTGAGAGTATTCTGTTTAATTCAGAGACTCTGTCCCTCACCACCCCTTGTTGTAAATATTTTTGTCCACCCTAAGCGTGGAAGGGTATACTCAGATGTGAGTCCCTTGCTCATTGCACCATCAGGATTCAAGCAAGCCGGGCCGAAGAGGCTGAAATGCCAGAAACCGGTCCCCGGTAGCTTGTTTCCTTCCCAGTGTAAGAATTGGCTTTTGTAGTTTGGTTTGCCCTGTTCCCATCATGCACTGGGACAGGAACAGACTAATTTGCATACAGTCAGGTTCTGAAACTGGGATGGTGCAGTGAGCTAAAAAACGGTGTTGGATCTAGCCCTGATCTCTTGACTGGGTGAGAGTATTCTGTTTAATTCAGAGACTCTGTCCCTCACCACCCCTTGTTGTAAATATTTTTGTCCACCCTAAGCGTGGAAGGGTATACTCAGATGTGAGTCCCTTGCTCATTGCACCATCAGGATTCAAGCAAGCCGGGCCGAAGAGGCTGAAATGCCAGAAACCGGTCCCCGGTAGCTTGTTTCCTTCCCAGTGTAAGAATTGGCTTTTGTAGTTTGGTTTGCCCTGTTCCCATCATGCACTGGGACAGGAACAGACTAATTTGCATACAGTCAGGTTCTGAAACTGGGATGGTGCAGTGAGCTAAAAAACGGTGTTGGATCTAGCCCTGATCTCTTGACTGGGTGAGAGTATTCTGTTTAATTCAGAGACTCTGTCCCTCACCACCCCTTGTTGTAAATATTTTTGTCCACCCTAAGCGTGGAAGGGTATACTCAGATGTGAGTCCCTTGCTCATTGCACCATCAGGATTCAAGCAAGCCGGGCCGAAGAGGCTGAAATGCCAGAAACCGGTCCCCGGTAGCTTGTTTCCTTCCCAGTGTAAGAATTGGCTTTTGTAGTTTGGTTTGCCCTGTTCCCATCATGCACTGGGACAGGAACAGACTAATTTGCATACAGTCAGGTTCTGAAACTGGGATGGTGCAGTGAGCTAAAAAACGGTGTTGGATCTAGCCCTGATCTCTTGACTGGGTGAGAGTATTCTGTTTAATTCAGAGACTCTGTCCCTCACCACCCCTTGTTGTAAATATTTTTGTCCACCCTAAGCGTGGAAGGGTATACTCAGATGTGAGTCCCTTGCTCATTGCACCATCAGGATTCAAGCAAGCCGGGCCGAAGAGGCTGAAATGCCAGAAACCGGTCCCCGGTAGCTTGTTTCCTTCCCAGTGTAAGAATTGGCTTTTGTAGTTTGGTTTGCCCTGTTCCCATCATGCACTGGGACAGGAACAGACTAATTTGCATACAGTCAGGTTCTGAAACTGGGATGGTGCAGTGAGCTAAAAAACGGTGTTGGATCTAGCCCTGATCTCTTGACTGGGTGAGAGTATTCTGTTTAATTCAGAGACTCTGTCCCTCACCACCCCTTGTTGTAAATATTTTTGTCCACCCTAAGCGTGGAAGGGTATACTCAGATGTGAGTCCCTTGCTCATTGCACCATCAGGATTCAAGCAAGCCGGGCCGAAGAGGCTGAAATGCCAGAAACCGGTCCCCGGTAGCTTGTTTCCTTCCCAGTGTAAGAATTGGCTTTTGTAGTTTGGTTTGCCCTGTTCCCATCATGCACTGGGACAGGAACAGACTAATTTGCATACAGTCAGGTTCTGAAACTGGGATGGTGCAGTGAGCTAAAAAACGGTGTTGGATCTAGCCCTGATCTCTTGACTGGGTGAGAGTATTCTGTTTAATTCAGAGACTCTGTCCCTCACCACCCCTTGTTGTAAATATTTTTGTCCACCCTAAGCGTGGAAGGGTATACTCAGATGTGAGTCCCTTGCTCATTGCACCATCAGGATTCAAGCAAGCCGGGCCGAAGAGGCTGAAATGCCAGAAACCGGTCCCCGGTAGCTTGTTTCCTTCCCAGTGTAAGAATTGGCTTTTGTAGTTTGGTTTGCCCTGTTCCCATCATGCACTGGGACAGGAACAGACTAATTTGCATACAGTCAGGTTCTGAAACTGGGATGGTGCAGTGAGCTAAAAAACGGTGTTGGATCTAGCCCTGATCTCTTGACTGGGTGAGAGTATTCTGTTTAATTCAGAGACTCTGTCCCTCACCACCCCTTGTTGTAAATATTTTTGTCCACCCTAAGCGTGGAAGGGTATACTCAGATGTGAGTCCCTTGCTCATTGCACCATCAGGATTCAAGCAAGCCGGGCCGAAGAGGCTGAAATGCCAGAAACCGGTCCCCGGTAGCTTGTTTCCTTCCCAGTGTAAGAATTGGCTTTTGTAGTTTGGTTTGCCCTGTTCCCATCATGCACTGGGACAGGAACAGACTAATTTGCATACAGTCAGGTTCTGAAACTGGGATGGTGCAGTGAGCTAAAAAACGGTGTTGGATCTAGCCCTGATCTCTTGACTGGGTGAGAGTATTCTGTTTAATTCAGAGACTCTGTCCCTCACCACCCCTTGTTGTAAATATTTTTGTCCACCCTAAGCGTGGAAGGGTATACTCAGATGTGAGTCCCTTGCTCATTGCACCATCAGGATTCAAGCAAGCCGGGCCGAAGAGGCTGAAATGCCAGAAACCGGTCCCCGGTAGCTTGTTTCCTTCCCAGTGTAAGAATTGGCTTTTGTAGTTTGGTTTGCCCTGTTCCCATCATGCACTGGGACAGGAACAGACTAATTTGCATACAGTCAGGTTCTGAAACTGGGATGGTGCAGTGAGCTAAAAAACGGTGTTGGATCTAGCCCTGATCTCTTGACTGGGTGAGAGTATTCTGTTTAATTCAGAGACTCTGTCCCTCACCACCCCTTGTTGTAAATATTTTTGTCCACCCTAAGCGTGGAAGGGTATACTCAGATGTGAGTCCCTTGCTCATTGCACCATCAGGATTCAAGCAAGCCGGGCCGAAGAGGCTGAAATGCCAGAAACCGGTCCCCGGTAGCTTGTTTCCTTCCCAGTGTAAGAATTGGCTTTTGTAGTTTGGTTTGCCCTGTTCCCATCATGCACTGGGACAGGAACAGACTAATTTGCATACAGTCAGGTTCTGAAACTGGGATGGTGCAGTGAGCTAAAAAACGGTGTTGGATCTAGCCCTGATCTCTTGACTGGGTGAGAGTATTCTGTTTAATTCAGAGACTCTGTCCCTCACCACCCCTTGTTGTAAATATTTTTGTCCACCCTAAGCGTGGAAGGGTATACTCAGATGTGAGTCCCTTGCTCATTGCACCATCAGGATTCAAGCAAGCCGGGCCGAAGAGGCTGAAATGCCAGAAACCGGTCCCCGGTAGCTTGTTTCCTTCCCAGTGTAAGAATTGGCTTTTGTAGTTTGGTTTGCCCTGTTCCCATCATGCACTGGGACAGGAACAGACTAATTTGCATACAGTCAGGTTCTGAAACTGGGATGGTGCAGTGAGCTAAAAAACGGTGTTGGATCTAGCCCTGATCTCTTGACTGGGTGAGAGTATTCTGTTTAATTCAGAGACTCTGTCCCTCACCACCCCTTGTTGTAAATATTTTTGTCCACCCTAAGCGTGGAAGGGTATACTCAGATGTGAGTCCCTTGCTCATTGCACCATCAGGATTCAAGCAAGCCGGGCCGAAGAGGCTGAAATGCCAGAAACCGGTCCCCGGTAGCTTGTTTCCTTCCCAGTGTAAGAATTGGCTTTTGTAGTTTGGTTTGCCCTGTTCCCATCATGCACTGGGACAGGAACAGACTAATTTGCATACAGTCAGGTTCTGAAACTGGGATGGTGCAGTGAGCTAAAAAACGGTGTTGGATCTAGCCCTGATCTCTTGACTGGGTGAGAGTATTCTGTTTAATTCAGAGACTCTGTCCCTCACCACCCCTTGTTGTAAATATTTTTGTCCACCCTAAGCGTGGAAGGGTATACTCAGATGTGAGTCCCTTGCTCATTGCACCATCAGGATTCAAGCAAGCCGGGCCGAAGAGGCTGAAATGCCAGAAACCGGTCCCCGGTAGCTTGTTTCCTTCCCAGTGTAAGAATTGGCTTTTGTAGTTTGGTTTGCCCTGTTCCCATCATGCACTGGGACAGGAACAGACTAATTTGCATACAGTCAGGTTCTGAAACTGGGATGGTGCAGTGAGCTAAAAAACGGTGTTGGATCTAGCCCTGATCTCTTGACTGGGTGAGAGTATTCTGTTTAATTCAGAGACTCTGTCCCTCACCACCCCTTGTTGTAAATAACTCTCTAAAAATGGCATTTATACAATAGTAAGCTTAAATCCAACCTCACCAGTAGATAGGATTTATCAATAAATAAATAAAGCTTCTCCTCTCTGATATGGAATTACCCCCCAAAAAGTATAAGGGAATACCCAATGCTAACCTATGAGAGGGGCAGACCTCACAGTAGTGAAAAATGTAATAGACTGTTTTATACTACTAGGACATACAAACTACCACAGTACATGTCTTACCTTTTACTTACATAGCATGATGCCCCGAGGACTACCTAGGGCCTACCTTAGGGGTTACTGATATGTAATAAAATTGAAGTTTAAGGCTTGGCAAGTAGTTTTAAATGCCAAGTCGAAGTGGCAGTACACTGCAGCACAGGCACTGCAGTAGCAGGCTTGAGACAGGTTTGAAATGCTATTTCTTTGGGCGGCACAATCAGTCCCTGGGTATATGGAATACCACTTTACAAGGGGCTTTCAAGTAAATTAAATCTGTCAGTCAGGTATACTCCAATTATACACATGATTAGGGACGAAGCACGTGCACTTCAGCACTGATTAGTAGCGATAAAAAGATCAGAGTCCTAAGGCCAACAAAAAGATACAGCAAAATGCGGAGGTGAAAAGCAATAAGGTGGGGTTGGGACCACCTTAAGAATGCAAGGTCTAACAAAAACGAACTAAGGATAACATGAGTAAAACATCAGGTTTCTCTACAGCATTTGGTGAGACAAATGGGCCTTCTTTTATCTTCCATAAATGCAATCTTTCCCGGACCCCTTTATTATATAGCTCTTCAAGGAAAAAATATAAAGCACTTACAAAGGAGCCTCAAATACTCAAAGATGGTAGACTTCTGTAATATGGGCCATATACTAAAAGCAGCACGAAAACAGAGTGCAATAGGGTCCAAAAAACTTGAGTGACCCATGAGAGTATGCATGCAAGCCTATGGTATTCCAAACTAGAGATATACGCATGCAATTTTTGTTTTTAGGAGAGAATGTGCCTGCTGAAAAAAACATTATTTTTAAAAAGTGCATTGCAGAATATCAGGAATTTGCTGTGGGACACCTTGAAAACTTGCTTACAGATTATGTGCACACGCCTTACAGTCAGTTGTTGTGGCCGAGTGGTTATGGCGATGGACTAGAAATCCATTGGGGTCTCCCCGCGCAGGTTCGAATCCTGCCGACAACGAGAATCTTTTTAACATCGGCTACAATTTCAGAAGTTAACCTTTAGTTTTTCTTCCATGTCAGTTTTATAAATAGGTGGCTTATTTTGGTGTCACTATTGCCATATCACATATTTATTATTGCTCCCCCTTTCATATCTTTGCTATAACTCTCGTCCTTCATTAGCGCTGGTGCAAACGCTTCAAATTATTATACCCTGGCTCTCTCGGTCATACCTGTGCATGCACTTGAAACTTACTTTACCAATAAAAGAAGCAAATAGAGAAATAAAATAAAAGTGCTAGCTGAATTAGGCAAACACACTTCATAAAACTGCATTTTCTTTTCTATTCTCCCCCGTGTTTCAAGCTTAACTGCTCCCTGTGTAATTTCTCTTAACCTGCTGTTCCTGGAAGAGAATTTCATCTACAAGCTCTTTCTGTGTTTTCTCCTAGTCTTTTCTTTCCCTTTTCTTAGATTTGTAACTGTTCCTTTATGTGCTCTATTTAGGCGCCATTAATCTCATTTGAGCTCCTTGTACCTGCTGCTGTTTTCTCCACACCTCATACTGTCTTTTCCCTCTTTCTCTCTTTCTCTGCGGTTGGTGGCTACTTTCCAAAGTGTCTGATGCCCCATTGTTCCTTCGTCTTGTTGTCAGACGTGAATTTGAAAAGCAACAAAATTAACGAGCCTTTACCACTCACACATGGCAGAAGTTTATACTTTAATTCAATGAGCTAAGAAAAGTGTGTTGTGGGGCCCCTACGAGCCATGGTGCTTGCTTCATCATAATTAGGCATGCAGTCATTAGCCATAGCTCTGATTATGGGTCACTGAGGTCAGTTTCAATAATTCCTCATAAACCTAACCATGCAGTCCCCCCTAACTGTGTAGTCATCTTGCTTTACTGCTGTTTGTGTGATTAGCTGAGAGGTGCTCACGGCAGCATCCTCCCAATAAAAGTGTAGATGAACCGTTCCTTAACTCTTTCTTGCTTCACATACAGATGGCTTGAGGAGGTACAGGGGAGATGCAGGTCTAATAAACAGAATAGAATATCTGCGCCAGGTGTGTTTCTCTGTATTGGTGTCCCATCACAGGCCCACCAGTGTATGTGTGATCTTTGACTCCTGCCAGTTCACAAGCAGGCGGCCAGGAAACGGTTTCAGCCTATCAACCACTGAGGAGATAAAGCCTTTGTATAAGGAATGAGGAAGCAATGAACACATTCAGCCTATCACAGGAGTAGCCCTGAGTGTTCTGAATTATAATTTCTTCATGTCACTGTATGTTATTGAGCCCAAGTAGCTCGCCGTGATCGTATAGTGGTTAGTAGTCTGCGTTGTGGCCTCAGCAACCTCGGTTCGAATCCGAGTCATGGCATTGTGGTTGGCAATGTCACGGCAGTTGGGTTTTTCCTTTACAGAATTCCCAAATGTACCAGTTGGTTTTGTAAAATGTCTATTAAAAACAGATCCTTTTCAATATTTAAACGATCTAACGACAAATTATTTAAACACACATGATTATAAGATGTTGGTATACTGTACTTACTGACATAAATTATCGTTCTTGAACATATTTGCGGTAAGGGGAGCGGACCTCTCCCCAGGCCAATCAGAATGCAGATGAATGCAGTTGCAGTTGAGTGACCTGTCTTGTGGCTGTCTACAGGGAATGCACATATGTAGCTGTCTCGCAGCCCAATCCAGACATCAATTGAAGACAGGTTTTGATGCAAATAGAGCAGTAAGTGCAGAGAAATGCTAACTCTCTAAAAATGGCATTTATACAATAGTAAGCTTAAATCCAACCTCACCAGTAGATAGGATTTATCAATAAATAAATAAAGCTTCTCCTCTCTGATATGGAATTACCCCCCAAAAAGTATAAGGGAATACCCAATGCTAACCTATGAGAGGGGCAGACCTCACAGTAGTGAAAAATGTAATAGACTGTTTGATACTACTAGGACATATAAACTACCACAGTACATGTCTTACCTTTTACTTACATAGCATGATGCCCCGAGGACTACCTAGGGCCTACCTTAGGGGTTACTGATATGTAATAAAATTGAAGTTTAAGGCTTGGCAAGTAGTTTTAAATGCCAAGTCGAAGTGGCAGTACACTGCAGCACAGGCACTGCAGTAGCAGGCTTGAGACAGGTTTGAAATGCTATTTCTTTGGGCGGCACAATCAGTCCCTGGGTATATGGAATACCACTTCACAAGGGGCTTTCAAGTAAATTAAATCTGTCAGTCAGGTATACTCCAATTATACACATGATTAGGGACGAAGCACGTGCACTTCAGCACTGATTAGTAGCGATAAAAAGATCAGAGTCCTAAGGCCAACAAAAAGATACAGCAAAATGCGGAGGTGAAAAGCAATAAGGTGGGGTTGGGACCACCTTAAGAATGCAAGGTCTAACAAAAACGAACTAAGGATAACATGAGTAAAACATCAGGTTTCTCTACAGCATTTGGTGAGACAAGTGGGCCTTCTTTTATCTTCCATAAATGCAATCATTCCCGGACCCCTTTATTATATAGCTCTTCAAGGAAAAAATATAAAGCACTTACAAAGGAGCCTCAAATACTCAAAGATGGTAGACTTTTGTAATATGGGTCATATTCTAAAAGCAGCATGAAAACAGAGTGCAATAGGGTCCAAAAAACTTGAGTGACCAATGAGAGTATGCATGCAAGCCTATGGTATTCCAAACTAGAGATATACGCATGCAATTTTTGTTTTTAGGAGAGAATGTGCCTGCTGAAAAAAACATTATTTTTAAAAAGTGCATTGCAGAATATCAGGAATTTGCTGTGGGACACCTTGAAAACTTGCATACAGATTATGTGCACACACCTTACAGTCAGTTGTTGTGGCCGAGTGGTTAAAGTGATGGACTAGAAATCCATTGGGGTCCCCCTGCGCAGGTTCGAATCCTGCCGACAACGAGAATCTTTTTAACATCGGCTACAATTTCAGAAGGTAACCTTTAGTATTTCTTCCATGTCAGTTTTATAAATAGGTGGCTTATTTTGGTGTCACTATTGCCATATCACATATTTATTATCGCTCCCCCTTTCATATCTTTGCTATAACTCTCGTGCTTCATTAGCGCTGGTGCAAACGCTTCAAATTATTATACCCTGGCTCTCTCGGTCATACCTGTGCATGCACTTGAAACTTACTTTACCAATAAAAGAAGCACATAGAGAAATAAAATAAAAGTGCTAGCCGGATTAGGCAAACGCACTTCATAAAACTGCATTTTCTTTTCTATTCTCCCCCGTGTTACAAGCTTAACTGCTCCCTGTGTAATTTCTCTTAACCTGCTGTTCCTGGAAGAGAATTTCATCTACAAGCTCTTTCTGTATTTTTTCCTAGTCTTTTCTTTCCCTTTTCTTAGATTTGTAACTGTTCCTTTACGTGCTCTATTTAGGCGCCATTAATCTCATTTGAGCTCCTTGTACCTGCTGCTGTTTTCTCCACACCTCATACTGTCTTTTCCCTCTTTCTCTCTTTCTCTGCGGTTGGTGGCTACTTTCCAAAGCGTCTGATGCCCCAATGTTCCTTCGTCTTGTTGTCAGACGTGAATTTGAAAAGCAACAAAATTAACGAGTCTTTACCACTCACACATGGCAGAAGTTTATACTTTAATTCAATGAGCTAAGAAAAGTGTGTTGTGGGGCCCCTATGAGCCATGGTGCTTGCTTCATCATAATTAGGCATGCAGTCATTAGCCACAGCTCTGATTATGGGTCACTGAGGTCAGTTTCAATAATTCCTCAAAAACCTAACCATGCAGTCCCCCCTAACTGTGTAGTTATCTTGCTTTACTGCTGTTTGTGTGATTAGCTGGGAGGAGCTCACGGCAGCATCCTCCCAATAAAAGTGTAGATGGACCGTTCCTTAACTCTTTCTTGCTTCACATACAGATGGCTTGAGAAGGTACAGGGGAGATGCAGGTCTAATAAACAGAATAGAATATCTGCGCCAGGTGTGTTTCTCTGCATTGGTGTCCCATCACAGGCCCACCAGTGTATGTGTGATCTTTGACTCCTGCCAGTTCACAAGCAGGCGGCCAGGAAACGGTTTCAGCCTATCAACCACTGAGGAGATAAAGCCTTTGTATAAGGAATGAGGAAGCAATGAACACATTCAGCCTATCACAGGAGTAGCCCTGAGTTTTCCGAATTATAATTTCTTCATGTCACTGTACGTTATTGAGCCCAAGTAGCTCGCCGTGATCGTATAGTGGTTAGTACTCTGCGTTGTGGCCGCAGCAACCTCGGTTCGAATCCGAGTCACGGCATTGTGGTTGGCAATGTCACGGCAGTTGGGTTTTTCCTTTACAGAATTCCCAAACGTACCAGTTGTTTTTGTAAAATGTCTATTAAAAACAGATCCTTTTCAATATTTAAACGATCTAACAACAAATTATTTAAACACACATGATTATAAGATGTAGGTATACTGTACTTACTGACATAAATTATCGTTCTTGAACATATTTGCGGTAAGGGGAGCGGAGCTCTCCCCCAGGCCAATCAGAATGCAGATGAATGCAGTTGCAGTTGAGTGACCTGTGTTGTGGCTGTCTACAGGGAATGCACATATGTAGCTGTCTCGCAGCCCAATCCAGACGTCAATCGAAGACAGGTTTCAATGCAAATAGAGCAGTAAGTGCAGAGAAATGCTCACTCTCTAAAAATGGCATTTATATAATAGTAAGATTAAATCCAACCTCACCAGTAGATAGGATTTATCAATAAATAAATAAAGCTTCTCCTCTCTGATATGGAATTACCCCCCAAAAAGTATAAGGGAATACCCAATGCTAACCTATGAGAGGGGCAGACCTCACAGTAGTGAAAAATGTAATAGACTGTTTGATACTACTAGGACATACAAACTACCACAGTACATGTCTTACCTTTTACTTACATAGCATGATGCCCCTAGGACTACCTAGGGCCTACCTTAGGGGTTACTGATATATAATAAATTTGGAGTTTAAGGCTTGGCAAGTAGTTTTAAATGCCAAGTCGAAGTGGCAGTACACTGCAGCACAGGCACTGCAGTAGCAGGCTTGAGACAGGTTTGAAATGCTATTTATTTGGGCGGCACAATCAGTCCCTGGGTATATGGTATACCACTTTACAAGGGGCTTTCAAGTAAATTAAATCTGTCAGTCAGGTATACTCCATTATACACATGATTAGGGAAGAAGCATGTGCACTTCAGCACTGATTAGTAGCGATAAAGTGATCAGAGTCCTAAGGCCAAGAAAAAGATACAGCAAAATGCGGAGGTGAAAAGCAATAAGGTGGGGTTGGGACCACCTTAAGAATGCAAGGTCTAACAAAAACGAACTAAGGATAACATGAGTAAAACATCAGGTTTCTCTACAGCATTTGGTGAGACAAGTGGGTCTTCTTTTATCTTCCATAAATGCAATCCTTCCCGGACCCCTTTATTATATAGCTCTTCAAGGAAAAAATATAAAGCACTTACAAAGGAGCCTCAAATACTCAAAGATGGTAGACTTCTTTAATATGGGACATATACTAAAAGCAGCACGAAAACAGAGTGCAATAGGGTCCAAAAAACTTGAGTGACCCATGAGAGTATGCATGCAAGCCTATGGTATTCCAAACTAGAGATATACGCATGCAATTTTTGTTTTTAGGAGAGAATGTGCCTGCTGAAAAAAACCTTATTTTTAAAAAGTGCATTGCAGAATATCAGGAATTTGCTGTGGGACACCTTGAAAACTTGCATACAGATTATGTGCACACACCTTGCAGTCAGTTGTTGTGGCTGAGTGGTTAAGGCGATGGACTAGAAATCCATTGGGGTCTCCGCGCGCAGGTTCGAATCCTGCCGACAACGAGAATCTTTTTAACATCGGCTACAATTTCAGAAGTTAACCTTTAGTATTTCTTCCATGTCAGTTTTATAAATAGGTGGCTTATTTTGGTGTCACTATTGCCATATCACATATTTATTATCGCTCCCCCTTTCATATCTTTGCTATAACTCTCGTCCTTCATTAGCGCTGGTGCAAACGCTTCAAATTATTATACCCTGGATCTCTCGGTCATACCTGTGCATGCACTTGAAACTTACTTTACCAATAAAAGAAGCAAATAGAGAAATAAAATAAAAGTGCTAGCTGGATTAGGCAAACACACTTCATAAAACTGCATTTTCTTTTCTATTCTCCCCCGTGTTACAAGCTTAACTGCTCCCTGTGCAATTTCTCTTAACCTGCTGTTCCTGGAAGAGAATTTCATCTACAAGCTCTTTCTGTGTTTTTTCCTAGTCTTTTCTTTCCCTTTTCTTAGATTTGTAACTGTTCCTTTAGGTGCTCTATTTAGGCGCCATTAATCTCATTTGAGCTCCTTGTACCTGCTGCTGTTTTCTCCACACCTCATACTGTCTTTTCCCTCTTTCTCTCTTTCTCTGCGGTTGGTGGCTACTTTCCAAAGCGTCTGATGCCCCAATGTTCCTTCGTCTTGTTGTCAGACGTGAATTTGAAAAGCAACAAAATTAACAAGCCTTTACCACTCACACATGGCAGAAGTTTATACTTTAATTCAATGAGCTAAGAAAAGTGTGTTGTGGGGCCCCTAAGAGCCATGGTGCTTGCTTCATCATAATTAGGCATGCAGTCATTAGCCACAGCTCTGATTATGGGTCAGTGAGGTCAGTTTCAATAATTCCTCAAAAACCTAACCATGCAGTCCCCCCTAACTGTGTAGTTATCTTGCTTTACTGCTGTTTGTGTGATTAGCTGGGAGGAGCTCACGGCAGCATACTCCCAATACAAGTGTAGATGGACCGTTCCTTAACTCTTTCTTGCTTCACATACAGATGGCTAGAGGAGGTACAGGGGAGATGCAGGTCTAATAAACAGAATAGAATATCTGCGCCAGGTGTGT
Source organism: Lissotriton vulgaris (assembly GCF_964263255.1). Classification (NCBI taxonomy): domain Eukaryota; kingdom Metazoa; phylum Chordata; class Amphibia; order Caudata; family Salamandridae; genus Lissotriton; species Lissotriton vulgaris. The sequence continues at coordinate 1,368,524,158 of NC_141685.1, read as the reverse complement.
TTCTCTGCATTGGTGTCCCATCACAGGCCCACCAGTGTATGTGTGATCTTTGACTCCTGCCAGTTCACAAGCAGGCGGCCAGGAAACGGTTTCAGCCTATCAACCACTGAGGAGATAAAGCCTTTGTATAAGGAACGAGGAAGCAATGAACACATTCAGCCTATCACAGGAGTAGCCCTGAGTGTTCCGAATTATAATTTCTTCATGTCACTGTACATTATTGAGCCCAAGTAGCTCGCCGTGATCGTATAGTGGTTAGTACTCTGCGTTGTGGCCGCAGCAACCTCGGTTCGAATCCGAGTCACGGCATTGTGGTTGGCAATGTCACGGAAGTTGGGTTTTTCCTTTACAGAATTCCCAAATGTACCGGTTGTTTTTGTAAAATGTCTATTAAAAACAGATCCTTTTCAATATTTAAACGATCTAACAACAAATTATTTAAACACACATGATTATAAGATGTAGGTATACTGTACTTACTGACATCGATTATCGTTCTTGAACATATTTGTGGTAAGGGGAGCGGAGCTCTCCCCCAGGCCAATCAGAATGCAGATGAATGCAGTTGCAGTTGAGTGACCTGTGTTGTGGCTGTCTACTGGGAATGCACATATGTAGCTGTCTCGCAGCCCAATCCAGACGTCAATCGAAGACAGGTTTCAATGCAAATAGAGCAGTAAGTGCAGAGAAATGCTCACTCTCTAAAAATGGCATTTATACAATAGTAAGATTAAATCCAACCTCACCAGTAGATAGGATTTATCAATAAATAAATAAAGCTTCTCCTCTCTGATATGGAATTACCCCCCAAAAAGTATAAGGGAATACCCAATGCTAACCTATGAGAGGGGCAGACCTCACAGTAGTGAAAAATGTAATAGACTGTTTGATACTACTAGGATATACAAACTACCACAGTACATGTCTTACCTTTTACTTACATAGCATGATGCCCCTAGGACTACCTAGGGCCTACCTTAGGGGTTACTGATATGTAATAAAATTGGAGTTTAAGGCTTGGCAAGTAGTTTTAAATGCCAAGTTGAAGTGGCAGTACACTGCAGCACAGGCACTGCAGTAGCAGGCTTGAGACAGGTTTGCAATGCTATTTCTTAGGGCGGCACAATCAGTCCCTGGGTATATGGTATACCACTTTACAAGGGGCTTTCAAGTAAATTAAATCTGTCAGTCAGGTATACTCCAATTATACACATGATTAGGGAAGAAGCACGTGCACTTCAGCACTGATTAGTAGCGATAAAGTGATCAGAGTCCTAAGGCCAACAAAAAGATACAGCAAAATGCGGAGGTGAAAAGCAATAAGGTGGGGTTGGGACCACCTTAAGAATGCAAGGTCTAACAAAAACGAACTAAGGATAACATGAGTAAAACATCAGGTTTCTCTACAGCATTTGGTGAGACAAGTGGGCCTTCTTTTATCTTCCATAAATGCAATCCTTCCCGGACCCCTTTATTATATAGCTCTTCAAGGAAAAAATATAAAGCACTTACAAAGGAGCCTCAAATACTCAAAGATGGTAGACTTCTTTAATATGGGACATATACTAAAAGCAGCACAAAAACAGAGTGCAATAGGGTCCAAAAAACTTGAGTGACCCATGAGAGTATGGATGCAAGCCTATGGTATTCCAAACTAGAGATATACGCATGCAATTTTTGTTTTTAGGAGAGAATGTGCCTGCTGAAAAAAACCTTATTTTTAAAAAGTGCATTGCAGAATATCAGGAATTTGCTGTGGGACACCTTGAAAACATGCATACAGATTATGTGCACACACCTTGCAGTCAGTTGTTGTGGCCGAGTGGTTAAGGCGATGGACTAGAAATCCATTGGAGTCTCCCCGCGCAGGTTCGAATCCTGCCGACAACGAGAATCTTTTTAACATCGGCTACAATTTCAGAAGTTAACCTTTAGTATTTCTTCCATGTCAGTTTTATAAACAGGTGGCTTATTTTGGTGTCACTATTGCCATATCACATATTTATTATCGCTCCCCCTTTCATATCTTTGCTATAACTCTCGTCCTTCATTAGCGCTGGTGCAAACGCTTCAAATTATTATACCCTGGCTCTCTCGGTCATACCTGTGCATGCACTTGAAACTTACTTTACCAATAAAAGAAGCAAATAGAGAAATAAAATAAAAGTGCTAGCTGGATTAGGCAAACACACTTCATAAAACTGCATTTTCTTTTCTATTCTCCCCCGTGTTACAAGCTTAACTGCTCCCTGTGTAATTTCTCTTAACCTGCTGTTCCTGGAAGAGAATTTCATCTACAAGCTCTTTCTGTGTTTTTTCCTAGTCTTTTCTTTCCCTTTTCTTAGATTTGTAACTGTTCCTTTACGTGCTCTATTTAGGCGCCCTTAATATCATTTGAGCTCCTTGTACCTGCTGCTGTTTTCTCCACACCTCATACTGTCTTTTCCCTCTTTCTCTCTTTCTCTGCGGTTGGTGGCTACTTTCCAAAGCGTCTGATGCCCCAATGTTCCTTCCTCTTGTTGTCAGACGTGAATTTGAAAAGCAACAAAATTAACAAGCCTTTACCACTCACACATGGCAGAAGTTTATACTTTAATTCAATGAGCTAAGAAAAGTGTGTTGTGGGGCCCCTACGAGCCATGGTGCTTGCTTCATCATAATTAGGCATGCAGTCATTAGCCACAGCTCCGATTATGGGTCACTGAGGTCAGTTTCAATAATTCCTCAAAAACCTAACCATGCAGTCCCCCCTAACTGTGTAGTTATCTTGCTTTACTGCTGTTTGTGTGATTAGCTGGGAGGAGCTCACGGCAGCATCCTCCCAATAAAAGTGTAGATGGACCGTTCCTTAACTCTTTCTTGCTTCACATACAGATGGCTTGAGGAGGTACAGGGGAGATGCAGGTCTAATAAACAGAATAGAATATCTGCGCCAGGTGTGTTTCTCTGCATTGGTGTCCCATCACAGGCCCACCAGTGTATGTGTGATCTTTGACTCCTGCCAGTTCACAAGCAGGCGGCCAGGAAACGGTTTCAGCCTATCAACCACTGAGG
>NC_141685.1:1368396104-1368518604 GCF_964263255.1 Lissotriton vulgaris | reverse complement strand
AAGTGTGTTGTGGGGCCCCTACGAGCCATGGTGCTTGCTTCATCATAATTAGGCATGCAGTCATTAGCCACAGCTCTGATTATGGGTCACTGAGGTCAGTTTCAATAATTCCTCAAAAACCTAACCATGCAGTCCCCCCTAACTGTGTAGTTATCTTGCTTTACTGCTGTTTGTGTGATTAGCTGGGAGGAGCTCACGGCAGCATCCTCCCAATAAAAGTGTAGATGGACCGTTCCTTAACTCTTTCTTGCTTCACATACAGATGGCTTGAGGAGGTACAGGGGAGATGCAGGTCTAATAAACAGAATAGAATATCTGCGCCAGGTGTGTTTCTCTGCATTGGTGTCCCATCAAAGGCCCACCAGTGTATGTGTGATCTTTGACTCCTGCCAGTTCACAAGCAGGCGGCCAGGAAACGGTTTCAGCCTATCAACCACTGAGGAGATAAAGCCTTTGTATAAGGAATGAGGAAGCAATGAACACATTCAGCCTATCACAGGAGTAGCCCTGAGTGTTCCGAATTATAATTTCTTCATGTCACTGTACGTTATTGAGCCCAAGTAGCTTGCCGTGATCGTATAGTGGTTAGTACTCTGCGTTGTGGCCGCAGCAACCTCGGTTCGAATCCGAGTCACGGCAATGTCACGGCAGTTGGGTTTTTCCTTTACAGAATTCCCAAATGTACCAGTTGTTTTTGTAAAATGTCTATTAAAAACAGATCCTTTTCAATATTTGAACGATCTAACAACAAATTATTTAAACACACATGATTATAAGATGTAGGTATACTGTACTTTCTGACATAAATTATCGTTCTTGAACATATTTGCGGTAAGGGGAGCGGAGCTCTCCCCCAGGCAAATCAGAATGCAGATGAATGCAGTTGCAGTTGAGTGACCTGTGTTGTGGCTGTCTACAGGGAATGCACATATGTAGCTGTCTCGCAGCCCAATCCAGACGTCAATCGAAGACAGGTTTCAATGCAAATAGAGCAGTAAGTGCAGAGAAATGCTCACTCTCTAAAAATGGGATTTATACAATAGTAAGATTAAATACAACCTCACCAGTAGATAGGATTTATCAATAAATAAATAAAGCTTCTCCTCTCTGATATGGAATTACCCCCCAAAAAGTATAAGGGAATACCCAATGCTAACCTATGAGAGGGGCAGACCTCACAGTAGTGAAAAATGTAATAGACTGTTTGATACTACTAGGACATACAAACTACCACAGTACATGTCTTACCTTTTACTTACATAGCATGATGCCCCTAGGACTTCCTAGGGCCTACCTTAGGGGTTACTGATATGTAATAAAATTGGAGTTTAAGGCTTGGCAAGTAGTTTTAAATGCCAAGTCGAAGTGGCAGTACACTGCAGCACAGGCACTGCAGTAGCAGGCTTGAGACAAGTTTGAAATGCTATTTCTTTGGGCGGCACAATCAGTCCCTGGGTATATGGTATACCACTTTACAAGGGGCTTTCAAGTAAATTAAATCTGTCAGTCAGGTATACTCCAATTATACACATGATTAGGGAAGAAGCACGTGCACTTCAGCACTGATTAGTAGCGATAAAGTGATCAGAGTCCTAAGGCCAACAAAAAGATACAGCAAAATGCGGAGGTGAAAAGCAATAAGGTGGGGTTGGGACCACCTTAAGAATGCAAGGTCTAACAAAACGAACTAAGGATAACATGAGTAAAACATCAGGTTTCTCTACAGCATTTGGTGAGACAAGTGGGCCTTCTTTTATCTTCCATAAATGCAATCTTTCCCGGACCCCTTTATTATATAGCTCTTCAAGGAAAAAATATAAAGCACTTACAAAGGAGCCTCAAATACTCAAAGATGGTAGACTTCTGTAATATGGGCCATATACTAAAAGCAGCACGAAAACAGAGTGCAATAGGGTCCAAAAAACTTGAGTGACCCATGAGAGTATGCATGCAAGCCTATGGTATTCCAAACTAGAGATATACGCATGCAATTTTTGTTTTTAGGAGAGAATGTGCCTGCTGAAAAAACACATTATTTTTAAAAAGTGCATTGCAGAATATCAGGAATTTGCTGTGGGACACCTTGGAAACTTGCATACAGATTATGTGCACACACCTTACAGTCAGTTGTTGTGGCCGTGTGGTTTAGGCGATGGACTAGAAATCCATTGGGGTCTCCCCGCGCAGGTACGAATCCTGCCGACAACGAGAATCTTTTTAACATCGGCTACAATTTCAGAAGTTAACCTTTAGTATTTCTTCCATGTCAGTTTTATAAATAGGTGGCTTATTTTGGTGTCACTATTGCCATATCACATATTTATTATCGCTCCCCCTTTCATATCTTTGCTATAACTCTCGTGCTTCATTAGCGCTGGTGCAAACGCTTCAAATTATTATACCCTGGCTCTCTCGGTCATACCTGTGCATGCACTTGAAACTTACTTTACCAATAAAAGAAGCAAATAGAGAAATAAAATAAAAGTGCTAGATGGATTAGGCAAACACACTTCATAAAACTGCATTTTCTTTTCTATTCTCCCCCGTGTTACAAGCTTAACTGCTCCCTGTGTAATTTCTCTTAACCTGCTGTTCCTGGAAGAGAATTTCATCTACAAGCTCTTTCTGTGTTTTTTCCTAGTCTTTTCTTTCCCTTTTCTTAGATTTGTAACTGTTCCTTTACGTGCTCTATTTAGGCGCCATTAATCTCATTTGAGCTCCATGTACCTGCTGCTGTTTTCTCCACACCTTATACTGCCTTTTCCCTCTTTCTCTCTTTCTCTGCGGTTGGTGGCTACTTTCCAAAGCGTCTGATGCCCCAATGTTCCTTCGTCTTGTTGTCAGGCGTGAATTTGAAAAGCAACAAAATTAACAAGCCTTTACCACTCACACATGGCAGAAGTTTATACTTTAATTCAATGAGCTAAGAAAGGTGTGTTGTGGGGCCCCTACGAGCCATGGTGCTTGCTTCATCATAATTAGGCATGCAGTCATTAGCCACAGCTCTGATTATGGGTCACTGAGGTCAGTTTCAATAATTCCTCAAAAACCTAACCATGCAGTCCCCCCTAACTGTGTAGTTACCTTGCTTTACTGCTGTTTTTGTGATTAGCTGGGAGGAGCTCACGGCAGCATCCTCCCAATAAAAGTGTAGATGGACCGTTCCTTAACTCGTTCTTGCTTCAAATACAGATGGCTTGAGGAGGTACAGGGGAGTTGCAGGTCTAATAAACAGAATAGAATATATGCGCCAGGTGTGTTTCTCTGCATTGGTGTCACATCACAGGCCCACCAGTGTATGTGTGATCTTTGACTCCTGCCAGTTCACAAGCAGGCGGCCAGGAAACGGTTTCAGCCTATCAACCACTGAGGAGATATAGCCTTTGTATAAGGAATGAGGAAGCAATGAACACATTCAGCCTATCACAGGAGTAGCCCTGAGTGTTCTGAATTATAATTTCTTCATGTCACTGTACGTTATTGAGACCAAGTAGCTCGCCGTGATCGTATAGTGGTTAGTACTCTGCGTTGTGGCCGCAGCAACCTCGGTTCGAATCCGAGTCACGGCATTGTGGTTGGCAATGTCACAGCAGTTGGGTTTTTCCTTTAGAGAATTCCCAAATGTACCAGTTGTTTTTGTAAAATGTCTATTAAAAACAGATCCTTTTCAATATTTAAACGATCTAACCACAAATTATTTAAACACACATGATTATAAGATGTAGCTATACTGTACATACTGACATAAATTATCGTTCTTGAACATATTTGCGGTAAGGGGAGCGGAGCTCTCCCCCAGGCCAATCAGAATGCAGATGAATGCAGTTGCAGTTGAGTGACCTGTGTTGTGGCTGTCTACAGGGAATGCACATATTTAGCTGTCTCGCAGCCTAATCCAGACGTCAATTGAAGACAGGTTTTCATGCAAATAGAGCAGTAAGTGCAGAGAAATGCTCACTCTCTAAAAATGGAATTTATACAATAGTAAGATTAAATCCAACCTCACCGGTAGATAGGATTGATCAATAAATAAATAAAGCTTCTCCTCTCTGATATGGAATTATCCCCCAAAAAGTATAAGGGAATACCCAATGCTAACATATGAGAGGGGCAGACCTCACAGTAGTGAAAAATGTAATAGACTGTTTAATACTACTAGGACATACAAACTACCACAGTACATGTCTTACCTTTTACTTACATAGCATGATGCCGCTAGGACTACCTAGGGCCTACCTTAGGGGTTACTGATATGTAATAAAATTGAAGTTTAAGGCTTGGCAATTAGTTTTAAATGTCAAGTCGAAGTGGCAGTACACTGCAGCACAGGCACTGCAGTAGCAGGCTTGAGACAGGTTTGAAATGCTATATCTTTGGGCGGCACAATCAGTCCCTGGGTATATGGTATACCACTTTACAAGGGGCTTTCAAGTAAATTAAATCTGTCAGTCAGGTATACTCCAATTATACACATGATTAGGGAAGAAGCACGTGCACTTCAGCACTGATTAGTAGCGATAAAGTGATCAGAGCCCTAAGGCCAACAAAAAGATACAGCAAAATGCGGAGGTGAAAAGCAATAAGGTGGGGTTGGGACCACCTTAAGAATGCAAGGTCTAACAAAAACGAACTAAGGATAACATGAGTAAAACATCAGGTTTCTCTACAGCATTTGGTGAGACAAGTGGGCCTTCTTTTATCTTCCATAAATGCAATCTTTCCCGGACCCCTTTATTATATAGCTCTTCAAGGAAAAAATATAAAGCACTTACAAAGGAGCCTCAAATACTCAAAGATGGTAGACTTCTGTAATATGGGCCATATACTAAAAGCAGCACGAAAACAGAGTGCAATAGGGTCCAAAAAACTTGAGTGACCCATGAGAGTATGCATGCAAGCCTATGGTATTCCAAACTAGAGATATACGCATGCAATTTTTGTTTTTAGGAGAGAATGTGCCTGCTGAAAAAAACATTATTTTTAAAAAGTGCATTGCAGAATATCAGGAATTTGCTGTGGGACACCTTGAAAAATTGCATACAGATTATGTGCACACGCCTTACAGTCAGTTGTTGTGGCCGAGTGGTTAAGGTGATGGACTAGAAATCCATTGGGGTCTCCCCGCGCAGGTTCGAATCCTGCCGACAACGAGAATCTTTTTAACATCGGCTACAATTTCAGAAGTTAACCTTTAGTATTTCTTCCATGTCAGTTTTATAAATAGGTGGCTTATTTTGGTGTCACTATTGCCATATCACATATTTATTATCGCTCCCCCTTTCATATCTTTGCTATAACTCTCGTCCTTCATTAGCGCTGGTGCAAACGCTTCAAATTATTATACCCTGGCTCTCTCGGTCATACCTGTGCATGCACTTGAAACTTATTTATTTATTTATTTAAAGTTTTATATAGCGCGAACAAGACCCGTGGGTATCAGAGCGCTTCACATAAAAGTAGTTTAAATATTAACAAGAAGATAACCATTAAACAAACAAATAGATATGAGGTAGAAAGTTATATGGCTATAGTGAGTGCTTAAGTAACTACATTCCACTCAGGTTCGTCGATTATAATACAAATTAACTTTACAACATGAGGTTATGTCATTTGTCCTTTTTGTCATACCTATGAGGTAGCGGTTATATAGTTTCAGGATGTGAGATAGTTGTATGAATTAGTTTTGACAAGAGGTAGCAATTGGTATACAGTTTAGTTACAAAAGGAAAGTTGACAGTATCAGACCATCATTATCTTTCATCTAATTCATGGCAGTCCTTCCCTTTCTGCTAGCATTCGATCTCATAGTGAGACATAACCTTGTCTATATAAGGTATTTACTCATTAAGAAGCTCTTCACTTCTCGCTTAAATTTTGAGGTATTAGGAATCTTCCTAATGCTTTGAGGCAATGAATTCCAAATCCTGGGGGCAGCTCCTGAGAACGCTCTGTCATAAGTTTTTTTCTTTCTGAATATGGCTGGGCACAGCACCAACTCTTTGGCACTCCTGGCTGGTCTGTTGCCTCCTGATAGCTCAATTTTCTTGGATAGGTATCTAGGAGTATTGTAGTGGAGTGCTCTGTGGGTGATACATGCTATCTTTAGTTGAATTCTGGCCTCATAGGGTAGCCAATTCAACGCTTTCAGGTGAGGGGAGATGTGGTCAAACTTCCTAGATCCGGTGATGAGTCTCGCCGCAGCATTGAGGCAGGCTTTTAGTGGTGCTGTGGATGTTTTTGGTAGACCTGCTAAGGTGGTGCAACCATATTCAATCCTAGAGATGACTAAAGATTGGATTGCCAGTTTCAGATCTGCTTCAGAGATGAATGGTTTCAATTTTCTTAGGTAGTTCAGGTGGAAGCGGGCGTTTTTGGCCATTGAATTAATATGAGTTTTCATGTCAAGACTCTCGTCTAAAGTGATTCCTAGCGACTTAGCTGAGTTGACTAGAGTCGGGGTGCAGTTGAGCGCAGTCACCAACTTGGTCCATTCCTTTATTTCCGTAACGCACTTTGGTGGAGAGATTAGTAAGAATTCTTTTTTTTGAGCATTTAGCTTCAGAAGATTGGTAGTTAGCCATTGCAATGCCCTTTTTAATATTTCATTCATTCGCTCAATGTCTTCAAGGGAGGTGATCTTTATATATATTTGCGTGTCATCCGCATACATATGATAAGATACCTGTGAGTTACTGAGAATTGTTGTAAGAGGTTCAACATACAAGTTAAACAGATCAGGGGATAATGTCGATCCTTGTGGGACTCCGATTGAGTTAGGGCAGGATGGTGAAATTGAATGATTGACCAGGAAACGTTGTGTTCTGTTCCGTAGGAAAGATTCGAACCATTTCAACACATTTCCAGACACTCCCATCCTGTCTTGTAGCCTGGCCAGTAAAGCTTCGTGATTTACTGTGTCAAATGCCGATGACAGGTCCAGGAGAATTAGCAAGCATGCTTGATTTCGATCAAGAGCCAGTAGCGCGTCGTCGACAATATGGAGGATCGCTGTTTCCGTGCTATGCCCTGATCTGAATCCTGATTGGCAATCATCTAGTAGGGAAAACTTGTTGATGTGTTGGCTCAGCTGGCCCTGCACGCATTTCTCAATTAGTTTGGCCAATAGAGGGACGTTGGTTACTGGTCGAAAGTTGTTCGGGTTTGTAGCATCCGCAGTAGGTTTTTTGATCAATGGAACAACTTGACCAGTTTTTAGACAGTCTGGGAGGGTCCCTTGTGACAGTGATGCATTTATTATTTTGGTCCAAATTGGCACCACAATGTGGCTGATTTCTCTTAAGCATTTCGCAGGTAGGGGATCTTGGTAGTGGTTGTTGGGTTTGATTTTTCACGAGCATTTTGGCGATCATGTTCTGATTGTATAATTCGAATATGTCCCAGTTTACATTGTTTTTTGTTGTGCTACACACTGTAGTCGAATTGGGATCGTTCGTAGTCAGTGGTTGAATGGGGAGGTTATTTGCTGCGCTTAAGCGCTCCGTTTCCAGCGCTTTGGTTTTTCCGTGAAAAATATAGAAAATTCCTCGCTACTTATGGATGTTTTTACGTTTTCATGCGCTGTTTTGGTTAGTTTGTTTGATTGTTGTTTCAGGATTTCAAACAGTTTCCGTGGTCTGTTTTTGGCATTATCCAGTTCCGATCTTATGAATTCCTTTTTGGAGTTGATGATCTTTTTGTTATATTGGTTTCTAATTTTTCTGAGGGCTTTCAGCTCAGGGGATGAAGGGTTTTGTCTCCATTTTCTTTCGGCCATTCTTAGTTTGCGCCTATCTTCGTTCAATGATCCGTCAAACCATGGATTCTTCGTCTTTTCCGTTATTCTTTTTAGTTTTAATGGCATGGTGTTGTTGACGATGTTCCCGATTGAGGTTATATAATGCTCTGTCAACTCGTTTGCATTCTGTAAGTTGCTGGGTGGCTTTAAGTCACTCTCACAGCTTTGTACTAGTAGTTCAATATTAGTGTCTCTAGTGTCTCGGATCCATTTTTTAACATTGGCAGGTTGAACAGTCTTGCCCTTTTTCAATATGGGTATCCGGAATGTTATTGCATAGTGGTCCGGCCAGTCACATGGGGCTATTGAGAGGATTGATGTATTTTTGATATCTGAAATAATCCAGTCAAGTGTTGCTCCTTTTGAGTGTGTGGGTTCTGTGCATGCTTGGTTGAGTTTTAGCTCAACAAGGAAATCCTTAAGCGTGTTGACTAGCTTGTCATTGCAGTCGTCCCAGTGTAAGTTAAAATCTCCTAAGAATATGTTATTGGCATTCGTGTTAGAGTTGATCATAATAATCTCCATTTACTGTTCTATGAACTTAGCGTTCTCTCCTGGTGGGTGGTAAAACGCATGTAGATTGCATCTTTGATTCGTTGCTGATTTTATATTGAGACCTAAGTATTCGCAAGATTCTAGAGGGTCAGATTGAATTTGATTGACCTCTATCTCTGATCGGTGAATGCAGGCAATTCCTCCTCCCGTCTTTATAGGTCTATCTAGTCTCACAATGCTATATTCAGGTGGTACTAAGAGATCCATGGTTGGGGATGATGATTCCGATAGCTACGTTTCTGTAAGAATTGCCAGATCAATTTCTTTGTTGATGATGAGGTCTGCTATGTCTGACGCATGTTTTGTAGCCGATCGACAGTTGAGTAGGAGGCATGTCAGTTGTTTCCCAGGGTTCTTAATCTTCAGCGTTTTGTGTTCGGAACTAAGCAGGACTTGTTGTAAGTTGTTATGGTTAAGTTTCCTATCGTTCTTTCTTGATGTTCTATTAGGGTCAATCGGAACTGTTTTGATGTTCTCCTCTTCTTCATGATCAGGCGATTCATAGGATTAGAGTAAGGCAATGGCATCTTCCTTCGACAGGGCCTTCGTCCTTTTTGGTCGGTTGTTCCTATTCGCTAGTGATATGTCAATTTCTTTGCTCTTTCTATGTATGGAGTGTACAAGATCTTGAATATTTGTGATCTTAGAATGGGTGCTTGCTGTCATTTCCAGTATTTCTTTCATCGCTTGTAGAGTACTAATTGTGATTTGTGTCATGTTGCTGACTAGTTTCTGAAGATCATTAGTAGCCTTCTGGTTCCTGATTAGTTTCTTGGGGATGGTTAGCCTGTGTGTCCAGGGGTTGTATGTCGCTTTTCTCGGTTTTCGATCTTTTCTTAGTGCCTCAGTCATTTCCTGTATATCCTCTGTTTGGTCGTCTGTTCCATTCCTTCTTGGGATGTTGTGTGAGTTGTCTGAGTTATGTAAAGATAGGAGAGTTTTTGTAGGTGAGGTTCTACCTGGTTTTAGTATAGTATTAGCGGTAGGTAGCGCACGGTTGTTGTCTCCTATCTTATCTGTTTCTTGGTTTACATCGAGTGGTTCACTCGGCACCACTGTGTGTTCTGCGTGGGAAGGCTCGGTGTTTGGAAGCGGTGTCGACTCTTCTCTTTGGAGTTGGTCTTGTTCTTTATTCTCAAGACTCGTCGATCTTCCTGTCCGTTCTGTCTTATTTTTCGATATAATCTCTCCTGTTTCAGTTTTCTTTCCAGGTTTAGTAGCTGGCTCCACGCAGCCTCCTGTTCGATTGATATAAATCGTATCATGAGTGACTTCTGGTGGGGTTGGGTGTATTTGGTGTCTTAAGCCCTCTAGTGATTCTTTTATAGAAGGGAATATCTTGTCGAACTTCATGAGTTCACTGTTCGCTGCCTGTATCAGCACTATTCCGGTTTTATATATGGTGATGCAAAGTTCTGCTCTGCATCTTCTTGATGGTGAGGTCATTATTTTTGTGCCATGTGGGATGTTTTTCGTACCTTTTATGTTGAGCGTCCTTGTGAAGGCATTGCGCCATTTAGCCGTTTTATTAGTGTAAAAGATCAAATCATGCGTTATAGTGCCTTTATCTGAATTAAAGTATGGGTCGGCGAACAGTGAGTCCGCGTTTGTCTTCAGGGTATTGTGCTTACATTTTTTGGCTCAGTTTTTAGATAAATCAGATGGATATTTTATGACCTGGGCGTTTGAGTCGTCTCGGTACCTTTCGCCCATATTTGATTCGTGTTATAGATCTTATGGTGGCTTTTCTCTATAAGTCTCTTATATGTTCCAGGGGTTAGAGTTAAATCATGGCATGCATAGATATCTCATTAGGTAAATTTTTCTTCAAAGATAGTGTTAAATCCAAGTTTATCTGTTATTAGTAATTTCCTTCTAATATAGTAGTCATGCCAGTTTCTCTTCCAGTTAATTTTCTTGGCACTTTGTTAGTTGTGATTTCAGGTAGCAGTAATTATACAGCCCTTATTGTGCTCTAAAACGTTTGAAAACTGGGTATTACAAAATGTCCACCGTTTTGGTGCTTACTATAGGCAGGGGCTTTTTCTCTTTTCATTCTTTCTTTCAATTAGTCCATTTTCCATTTCTTGTCTCGACTTGGACTCAGTTATAGGCTCCTTCTTCTCTGTTTAGACCCTATTTGTCCTTTTTCCCTTTCTTGCCTCTTGGTTGTTTACTTCCTGCAGAGAGAGGAAGGACTACTTGTGTATCAAGCGGCCGCCATTTTAAAGTCAGGCGCGCCGCTTCGAGTGCTGCCACAATAGTTTTCTTTCCCTTTTATTCCTCCTCCCTGCTATGCCTCTCACCCGCGGGTTCTCGCCATCTCCTGTAAATCTCAACGTCGCTCCTCCGCTCCCGCTCACCGCCTCAGGCCACCTCCGCGTTGTCCGTGTTCTCTCTCCTCTCCTCTCCTCAGCTAGCCTTGGTCTCCTGTCTCCGGTCTTAGCGATGGATTGCAGACACCATCGGCGCCAGGTACTCTCGGCGAACAGCGCCTCCGCACCTCCAAACTTACTTTACCAATAAAAGAAGCAAATAGAGAAATTAAAGAAAAGTGCTAGCTGGATTAGGCAAACACACTTCATAAAACTGCATTTTCTTTTCTATTCTCCCCCGTGTTACAAGCTTAACTGCTCCCTGTGTAATTTCTCTTAACCTGCTGTTCCTGGATCAGAATTTCATTTACAAGCTCTTTCTGTGTTTTTTCCTAGTCTTTTCTTTCCCTTTTCTTAGATTTGTAACTGTTCCTTTACGTGCTCTATTTAGGCGCCATTAATCTCATTTGAGCTCCTTGTACCTGCTGCTGGTTTCTCCACACCTCATACTGTCTTTTCCCTCTTTCTCTCTTTCTCTGCGGTTGGTGGCTACTTTCCAAAGCGTCTGATGCCCCAATGTTCCTTCGTCTTGTTGTCAGACGTGAATTTGAAAAGCAACAAAATTAACAAGCCTTTACCACTCACACATGGCAGAAGTTTATACTTTAATTCAATGAGCTAAGAAAAGTGTGTTGTGGGGCCCCTACGAGCCATGGTGCTTGCTTCATCATAATTAGGCATGCAGTCATTAGCCACAGCTCTGATTTTGGGTCACTGAGGTCAGTTTCAATAATTCCTCAAAAACCTAACCATGCAGTCCCCCCTAACTGTGTAGTTATCTTGCTTTACTGCTGTTTGTGTGATTAGCTGGGAGGAGCTCACGGCAGCATCCTCCCAATAAAAGTGTAGATGGACCACTCCTTAACTCTTTCTTGCTTAACATACAGATGACTTGAGGAGGTACAGGGCAGATGCAGGTCTAATAGACAGAATAGAATATCTGCGCCAGGTGTGTTTATCTGCATTGGTGTCCCATCACAGGCCCACAAGTGTATGTGTGATCTTTGCCTCCTGCCAGTTCACAAGCAGGCTGCCAGGAAACGGTTTCAGCCTATCAACCACTGAGGAGATAAAGCCTTTGTATAAGGAATGAGGAAGCAATGAACACATTCAGCCTATCACAGGAGTAGCCCTGAGTGTTCCGAATTATAATTTCTTCATGTCACTGTACCTTATTGAGACCAAGTAGCTCGCCGTGATCGTATAGTGGTTAGTATTCTGCGTTGTGGCCGCAGCAACCTCGGTTCGAATCCGAGTCACGGCATTTTGGTTGGCAATGTCACGGCAGTTGGGTTTTTCCTTTACAGAATTCCCAAATGTACCAGTTGTTTTTGTAAAATGTCTATTAAAAACAGATCCTTTTCAACATTTAAACGATCAAACGACAAATTATTTAAACACGCATGATTATAAGATGTAGGTATACTGTACTTACTGACATAAATTATTGTTCTTGAACATATTTGCGGTAAGGGGAGCGGAGCTCTCCCCCAGGCCAATCAGAATGCAGATGAATGCAGTTGCAGCTGAGTGACCTGTGTTGTGGCTGTCTACAGGGAATGCACATATGTAGCTGTCTCGCAGCCCAATCCAGACGTCAATTGAAGACAGGTTTTCATGCAAATAGAGCAGTAAGTGCAGAGAAATGCTCACTCTCTAAAAATGGCATTCATATAATAGTAAGATTAAATCCAACCTCACCAGTAGATAGGATTTATCAATAAATAAATAAAGCTTCTCCTCTCTGATATGGAATTACCCCCCAAAAAGTATAAGGGAATACCCAATGCTAACCTATGAGAGGGGCAGACCTCACAGTAGTGAAAAATGTAATAGACTGTTTGATACTACTAGGACATACAAACTACCACAGTACATGTCTTACCTTTTACTTACATAGCATGATGCCCCTAGGACTACCTATGGCCTACCTTAGGGGTTACTGATATGTAATAAAATTGGAGTTTAAGGCTTGGCAAGTAGTTTTAAATGCCAAGTCGAAGTGGCAGTACACTGCAGCACAGGCACTGCAGTAGCAGGCTTGAGACAGGTTTGAAATGCTATTTCTTTGGGCGGCACAATCAGTCCCTGGGTATATGGTATACCACTTTACAAGGGGCTTTCAAGTAAATTAAATCTGTCAGTCAGGTATACTCCAATTATACACATGATTAGGGAAGAAGCACGTGCACTTCAGCACTGATTAGTAGCGATAAAGTGATCAGTGTCCTAAGGCCAACAAAAAGATACAGCAAAATGCGGAGGTGAAAAGCAATAAGGTGGGGTTGGGACCACCTTAAGAATGCAAGGTCTAACAAAAATGAACTAAGGATAACATGAGTAAAACATCAGGTTTCTCTACAGCATTTGGTGAGACAAGTGGGCCTTCTTTTATCTTCCATAAATGGAATCTTTCCCGGACCCCTCTATTATATAGCTCTTCAAGGAAAAAAATATAAAGCACTTACAAAGGAGCCTCAAATACTCAAAGATGGTAGACTTCTGTAATATGGGCCATATACTAAAAGCAGCACGAAAACAGAGTGCAATAGGGTCCAGAAAACTTGAGTGACCCATGAGAGTATGCATGCAAGATTATGGTAATCCAAACTAGAGATATACGCCTGCAATTTTTGTTTTTAGGAGAGAATGTGCCTGCTGAAAAAAACATTATTTTTAAAAAGTGCATTGCAGAATATCAGGAATTTGCTGTGGGACACCTTGGAAACTTGCATACAGATTATGTGCACACGCCTTACTGTCAGTTGTTGTGGCCGAGTGGTTCAGGCGATGGACTAGAAATCCATTGGGGTCTCCCCGCGCAGGTTCGAATCCTGCCGACAAGGAGATCTTTTTTTAACATCTGCTACAATTTCAGAAGTTAACCTTTAGTATTTCTTCCATGTCAGTTTTATAAATAGGTGGCTTATTTTGGTGTCACTATTGCCATATCACATATTTATTATCGCTCCCCCTTTCATATCTTTGCTATAACTCTCGTCCTTCATTAGCGCTGGTGCAAACGCTTCAAATTATTATACCCTGGCTCTCTCAGTAATACCTGTGCATGCACTTGAAACTTACTTTACCAATAAAAGAAGCAAATAGAGAAATAAATTAAAAGTGCTAGCTGGATTAGGCAAACACACTTCATAAAACGGCATTTTCTTTTCTATTCTCCCCCGTGTTACAAGCTTAACTGCTCCCTGTGTAATTTCTTTTAACCTGTTGTTCCTGGAAGAGAATTTCATCTACAAGCTCTTTCTGTGTTTTTTCCTAGTCTTTTCTTTCCCTTTTCTTAGATTTGTAACTGTTCCTTTACGTGCTCTATTTAGGCGCCATTAATCTCATTTGAGCTCCTTGTACCTGCTGCTGTTTTCTCCACACCTCATACTGTCTTTTCCCTCTTTCTCTCTTTCTCTGCTGTTGGTGGCTACTTTCCAAAGCGTCTGATGCCCCAATGTTCCTTCATCTTGTTTTCAGACGTGAATTTGAAAAGCAAGAAAATTAACAAGCCTTTACCACTCACACATGGCAGAAGTTTATACTTTAATTCAATGAGCTAAGAAAAGTGTATTGTGGGGCCCCTACGAGCCATGGTGCTTGCTCATTCATAATAAGGCATGCAGTCATTAGCCACAGCTCTGATCATGAGTCACTGAGGTCAGTTTCAATAATTCCTCAAAAAACCTAACCATGCAGTCCCCCCTAACTGTGTAGTTATCTTGCTTTACTGCTGTTTGTGTGATTAGCTGGGAGGAGCTCACGGCAGCATCCTCCCAATAAAAGTGTAGATGGACCGTTCCTTAACTCTTTCTTGCTTCACATACAGATGACTTGAGGAGGTACAGGGCAGATGCAGGTCTAATAGACAGAATAGAATATCTGCGCCAGGTGTGTTTATCTGCATTGGTGTCCCATCACAGGCCCACAAGTGTATGTGTGATCTTTGCCTCCTGCCAGTTCACAAGCAGGCTGCCAGGAAACGGTTTCAGCCTATCAACCACTGAGGAGATAAAGCCTTTGTATAAGGAATGAGGAAGCAATGAACACATTCAGCCTATCACAGGAGTAGCCCTGAGTGTTCCGAATTATAATTTCTCCATGTCACGGTATTATTGAGCCCAAGTAGCTCGCCGTGATCGTATAGTGGTTAGTACTCTGTGTTGTGGCCGCAGCAACCTCGGTTCGAATCCGAGTCACGGCATTGTGGCTGGCAATGTCACCGCAGTTGGGTTTTTCCTGTACAGAATTCCCAAATGTACCAGTTGTTTTTGTAAAATGTCTATTAAAAAGAGATCCTTTTAAATATTTTAACGATCTGACGACAAATTATTTAAACACACATGATTATAAGATGTAGGTATACTGTACTTACTGACATAAATTATCGTTCTTGAACATATTTGCGGTGGGGGGAGCGGAGCTCTCCCCGAAGCCAATCAGAATGCAGATGAATGCAGTTGCAGTTGAGTGACCTGTGTTGTGGCTGTCTACAGGGAATGCACATCTGTAGCTGTCTCGCAGCCCAATCCAGATGTCAATTGAAGACAGGTTTTCATGCAAATAGAGCAGTAAGTGCAGAGAAATACTCACGCTCTAAAAATGGCATTTATACAATAGTAAGATTAAATCTAACCTCACCAGTAGATAGGATTTATCAATAAATAAATAAAGCTTCTCCTCTCTGATATGGAATTACCCCCCAAAAAGTATAAGGGAATACCCAATGCTAACCTATGAGAGGGGCAGACCTCACAGTAGTGAAAAATGTAATAGACTGTTTGATACTACTAAGACATACAAACTACCGCAGTACATGTCTTACCTTTTACTTACATAGCATGATGCCCCTAGGACTACCTGGGCCTACCTAAGGGGTTACTGATATGTAATAAAATTGGAGTTTAAGGCTTGGCAAGTAGTTTTAAATGCCAAGTCGAAGTGGCAGTACACCGCAGCACAGGCACTGCAGTAGCAGGCTTGAGACAGGTTTGAAATGCTATTTCTTTGGGCGGCACAATCAGTCCCTGGGTATATGGTATACCACTTTACAAGGGGCTTTCAAGTAAATTAAATCTGTCAGTCAGGTATACTCCAATTATACACATGATTAGGGAAGAAGCACGTGCACTTCAGCACTGATTAGTAGCGATAAAGTGATCAGAGTCCTAAGGCCAACAAAAAGATACAGCAAAATGCGGAGGTGAAAAGCAATAAGGTGCGTTTGGGACCACCTTAAGAATGCAAGGTCTAACAAAAATGAACTAAGGATAACATGAGTAAAGCATCAGGTTTCGCTACAGCATTTGGTGAGACAAGTGGGCCTTCTTTTATCTTCCATAAATGCAATCTTTCCCGGACCCCTTTATTATATAGCTCTTCAAGGAAAAAATTATAAAGCACTTACAAAGGAGCCTCAAATACTCAAAGATGGTAGACTTCTGTAATATGGGCCATATACTAAAAGCAGCACGAAAACAGAGTGCAATAGGGTCCAAAAAACTTGAGTGACCCATGAGAGTATGCATGCAAGCCTATGGTATTCCAAACTAGAGATATACGCATGCAATTTTTGTTTTTAGGAGAGAATGTGCCTGCTGAAAAAAACATTATTTTTAAAAAGTGCATTGCAGAATATCAGGAATTTGCTGTGGGACACCTTGAAAACTTGCATACAGATTATGTGCACAAGCCTCACAGTCAGTTGTTGTGGCCGAGTGGTTAAGGCGATGGACTACAAAATCCATTGGGGTCTCCCAGCGCAGGTTCGAATCCTGCCGACAACGAGAATCTTTTTAACATCGGCTACAATTTCAGAAGTTAACCGTTAGTATTTCTTCCATGTCAGTTTTATAAATAGGTGGCTTATTTTGGTGTCACTATTGCCATATCACATATTTATTATCGCTCCCCCTTTCATATCTTTGCTATAACTCTCGTCCTTCATTAGCGCTGGTGCAAACGCTTCAAATTATTATACCCTGGCTCTCTCGGTCATACCTGTGCATGCACTTGAAACTTACTTTACCAATAAAAGAAGCAAATAGAGAAATAAAATAAAAGTGCTAGCTGGATTAGGCAAACACACTTCATAAAACTGCATTTTCTTTTCTATCCTCCCCCGTGTTACAAGCTTAACTGCTCCCTGTGTAATTTCTCTTAACCTGCTGTCCCTGGAAGAGAATTTCATCTACAGGCTCTTTCTGTGTTTTTTCCTAGCCTTTTATTTCCCTTTTCTTAGATTTGTAACTGTTCCTTTATGTGCTCTATTTATGCGCCATTAATCTCATTTGAGCTCCTTGTACCTGCTGCTGTTTTCTCCACACCTCATACTATCTTTTCCCTCTTTCTCTCTTTCTCTGCGGTTGGTGGCTACTTTCCAAAGCGTCTGATGCTCCAATGTTCCTTCGTCTTGTTGTCAGACGTGAATTTGAAAAGCAACAAATTTAACAAGCCTTTACCACTCACACATGGCAGAAGTTTATACTTTAATTCAATGAGCTAAGAAAAGTGTGTTGTGGGGCCCCTACGAGCCATGGTGCTTGCTTCATCATGATTAGGCATGCAGTTATTAGCCACAGCTCTGATTATGGGTCACTGAGGTCAGTTTCAATAATTCCTCAAAAACCTAACTATGCAGTCCCCCCTAACTGTGTAGTTATCTTGCTTTACTGCTGTTTGTGTGATTAGCTGGGAGGAGCTCACGGCAGCATCCTCCCAATAAAAGTGCAGATGGACCGTTCCTTAACTCTTTCTTGCTTCACATACAGATGGCTTGAGGAGGTACAGGGGAGATGCAGGTCTAATAAACAGAATAGAATATCTGCGCCAGGTGTGTTTCTCTGCATTGGTGTCCCATCACAGGCCCACCAGTGTATGTATGATCTTTGACTCCTGCCAGTTCACAAGCAGGGGGCCAGGAAACAGTTTCAGCCTATCAACCACTGAGGAGATAAAGCCTTTGTATAAGGAATGAGGAAGCAATGAACACATTCAGCCTATCACAGGAGTAGCCCTGAGTGTTCCTAAGTATAATTTCTTCATGTCACTGTACGTTATTGAGCCCAAGTAGCTCGCCGTGATCGTATAGTGGTTAGTACTCTGCGTTGTGGCCGCAGCAACCTCGGTGCGAATCCGAGTCACGGTGTTGTGGTTGGCAATGTCACAGCAGTTGGGTATTTCCTTTACAGAATTCCCAAATGTACCAGTTGTTTTTGTAAAATGTATATTAAAAACAGATCCTTTTCAATATTTAAACGATCTAACAACAAATTATTTAAACACACATGATTATAAGATGTAGGTATACTGTACTTACTGACATAAATTATCGTTCTTGAAAATATTTGCGGTAAGGGGAGCGGAGCTCTCCCCCAGGCCAATCAGAATGCAGATGAATGCAGTTGCAGTTGAGTGACCTGTGTTGTGGCTGTCTACAGGGAATGCACATAAGTAGCTGTCTCGCAGCCCAATCCAGACGTCAATTGAAGACAGGTTTTCATGCAAATAGAGCAGTAAGTGCAGAGAAATGCTCACTCTCTAAAAATGGCATTTATACAATAGTAAGATTAAATCCAACCTCACGAGTAGATAGGATTTATCAATAAATAAATAAAGCCTCTCCTCTCTGATATGGAATTACCCCCCAAAAAGTATAAGGGAATACCCAATGCTAACCTATGAGAGGGGCAGACCTCACAGTAGTGAAAAATGTACTAGACTGTTTGATACTACTAGGACATACAAACTACCACAGTACATGTCTTTTTTTTTTTTTTATCCTCATTTTGCGGGTTAAGTAAAAAGAAAAGAAAGGCGTTTGGGGGATCATACACATCTGAACAAGGTGTTTCACAAAACTGCCCCTGATCGTCTATCGGGAGGTACAAGGGGTAGGCCTCGTTCTTGATCTGATCAGTTCTCCTCTGCACACCTCCATCTTACTCAATAATTCCACTGTTTCAGGAGTTATGTGACCCTTTGGATGTTTGACAGACTTCAAGTCATGCCAGGAATTATTGTCCGCTTAATCATTGGAATTAGAAAAAAAAAAAAAAAAAAAGTAAAGAAAAAAAGAGAAAAGAAAAGAAAAAGGGAAACCGGCAAAGGGGCCTCTGGCAGGAAGAGATTATTGATTATTGTCTAGATTTAATATAATTTTCCAGGATCTCCCAGTATTTCATTTTTTTGGTTTGTTTCCCTTTTCTATCTAGACTACTAATTCTTATTGCCGTGTTTAACCAGCTTTCATGTGTTGGGGGAACCGGTTTTGTCCAATTAATACAAATCTCTCTGCGAGCTAACAAGATCATGACAAATAATAAGTTTTCTTGGTGATTGTCTAACTTTATCTGATTCAGTTGAATAGTGCAATATATCCCAAAAATAATTAAAATAATACTCACAGTTATTGGAGTTGCCAGTATTGCGGTTAGAGTCTTACCAATTTCTTGCCAATATTGTGTGAGCGAGGGGCACCCACAGAACATATGTATATCATCCGCTTTTTCCTCTCCGCATTTGCTGCATGATTTTACGGAAGTTCCTTTGAACTTTGATAACTTTTTGGGGGTCCAGTACGCTCTGTGTATAGAGAAAAGGTGATTCCTCTTTAGTGGGGCGGCCTTTACACATAACCAACATTTTTCTACTGATTTTTTCCAGAATTGACAAAGGTCTGAAGCTTCATATTGTAAGTCTTTCTTCCATATTTTTTCAGCAGTTTTTAATTCTTCTTTTTCTGTTTCAATTAATGCCCAATACCATTTTGATACTTCCTTCTTTAATACCGTTTCACCCACCATTTCTGGTTCTAGGTTTTCCGGATCTGAGGCTCCCTTTGGAATGTTGCTTACCCAACTGCTCAGTTGATAATATTTAAATTTTGAAATTTTGCGGTCTGTAATTATTTGCAAATGATCCCATGATATCAGGGAGTGTCCAGATAAAAGTTGTCCCCATTTTTCAATGCCATGCTGCCTAAGTGGTTTTGATAAAGAGTCTTTTAAACAGTCAGGGGTGCCTGGGGAGTCCCAAATTGGAGCCATATTACTATAATATGGAATCTGTGTAATGGATCTTATTTGATTCCAGATCTTGACGGCATTCTTCAGAACTTTTAGTTTGACTTTTTTGAAAAATTTCGGGTGGCCAAACTTGAAGAGGACATAATCTTCGCCATTTGTCAGGTATTGCAAGTATATTGGATATGCTTGGTGTGCTTTCAGTAAGACTCTAGCGTTTTTGAATTGGAAGGATCTGTAATATTCATATAAATCTGGACGTGCTATGCCCCCTTGTTCCTTCTTTCTCCTGAGTTTATTCCATGAAATTCTTGCACTCTTTGATGACCAAATAAAGCTAGATATTTCTCCTTGTATTTTTTTTAGGGCATCCTTCTCGAATTCTAATGGAATGTTATTGAAAAGATAGGTAAATTTTGGAATAATTGACATTTTAATTATATTAGATTTACCGAAAACGCTTAATGGTAGACCTGACCAGATTTTGAAGAGCCTTCTCGTTTCATTCATAATTAGGTTGAGGTTTATTTCTGCTAGTTTCCCAAGATCTTGTGTTATGGTAATTCCTAAATATTTTATTTTATCCTTCAAAAGCGGTGAAGTTAATTGTGAGTTCCAGCTCATTATCTCCGTTTTGTCAGTATTTATCAGATATCCCGAAACTTTTCCAAATTTATTCATTTCTTCATCAATTGCCATTTTAGAGAAATTGTAATTATCCGTGAACACCATTAGGTCATCTGCGTAGAGCGCTACTTTCCTTGTCCATTGTAAATATCTGAAAGGTGTGATATTGATGTTATTTCTAATGGAGCATGCCAAGGGTTAAATATATAAATTAAAAAGTAATGGAGATAAAGGACATCCCTGACTTGTGCCTCTTTGGATCTCAATATTTTCTGTAAGGTTGCCGTTGACAGCTACCTTTGTTCTTGGGTTCGAATAAATTTCGCTAACCATGTGGATGAAGTTGAAACCGAACTTGCTTTTCTCTATGTTTTTGATTAGAAAAGCCCAATTTACACGATCGAAAGCTTTGGCGGCATCATATGTGATAAGTGTAAGAGGAAGATTTTCCAGTATCGCTATGTCGATTGTTGCTATTAGTTCATGCGTGATTTCTTGTATCTGTCTGCCTTTTATAAAACCCTTTTGGTCCTGATCGATTAATTTAGGCATAACTTTAGATACTCTTTTTGCTATTATGTTCATGAAGATCTTATAATCGCAATTTAGGAGCGATATTGGTCTATATGATGCGCAGATCTTTGGGTTTTTTCCTGGTTTAAGCAGTATGCTTATCGTGGCATCGTTCCATGAGTCTGGGATCATTTCATGTTCCAGATATATCTTGTTCATCGTTTCAGTTAGAGGTTCGATTAGTGTTTCTTTCAGCGCGGTATAAAATTTGTTGGGCAATGCGTCTGGACCTGCCGCTTTTCCTTTCTTTAGTTGACTTATGGCGCTCCTTACTTCTTCTACTGTTATTTCAGAATTCATAAGCTCCGCCTCTTCCTCCGTCAAATGCGGGAGTTGGATCTTTTCAAGGTAATTTCCAATTTCTTCTTCTGTTGGATTTGTGTCCTCCTTATATATTGAAGTGAAGAAATTGAAGAATTCCTTTCTTATTGCGACATCATCTGAAGAGACGGTTGATTGATCCTGATTATATATGTTTAAAATATTGTTTCTGGATTGATCTGTTTTCGTTTTCCAAGCTAGGACAGTACATGTCTTACCTTTTACTTACATAGCATGATGCCCCTAGGACTACCTAGGGCCTACCTTAGGGGTTACTGATATGTAATAAAATTGGAGTTTAAGGCTTGGCAAGTAGTTTTAAATGCCAAGTCGAAGTGGCAGTACACTGCAGCACAGGCACTGCAGTAGCAGGCTTGAGACAGGTTTGAAATGCTATTTCTTTGGGCGGCACAATCAGTCCCTGGGTATATGGTATACCACTTTACAAGGGGCTTTCAAGTAAATTAAATCTGTCAGTCAGGTATACTCCAATTATACACATGATTAGGGAAGAAGCACGTGCACTTCAGCACTGATTAGTAGCGATAAAGTGATCAGAGTCCTAAGGCCCACAAAAAGATACAGCAAAATGAGGAGGTGAAAAGCAATAAGGTGGGGTTGGGACCACCTTAAGAATGCAAGGTCTAACAAAAACGAACTAAGGATAACATGAGTAAAACATCAGGTTTCTCTACAGCATTTGGTGAGACAAGTGGGCCTTCTTTTATCTTCCATAAATGCAATCTTTCCCGGACCCCTTTATTATATAGCTCTTCAAGGAAAAAATATAAAGCACTTACAAAGGAGCCTCAAATACTCAAAGATGGTAGACTTCTGTAATATGGGCCATATACTAAAAGCAGCACGAAAACAGAGTGCAATAGGGTCCAAAAAACTTGAGTGACCCATGAGAGTATGCATGCAAGCCTATGGTATTCCAAACTAGAGATATACACATGCAATTTTTGTTTTTAGGAGAGAATGTGCCTGCTGAAAAAAACATTATTTTTAAAAAGTGCATTGCAGAATATCAGGAATTTGCTGTGGGTCACCTTGAAAACTTGCATACAGATTATGTGCACATGCCTTACAGTCAGTTGTTGTGGCCGAGTGGTTAAGGCAATAGACTAGAAATCCATTGGGGTCTCCCCACGCAGGTTCGAATCCTGTCAACAACGAGAATCTTTTTAACATCGGCTACAATTTCAGAAGTTAACCTTTAGTATTTCTTCCATGTCAGTTTTATAAATAGGTGGCTTATTTTGGTGTCACTATTGCCATATCACATATTTATTATCGCTCCCCCTTTCATATCTTTGCTATAACTCTCGTCCTTCATTAGCGCTGGTGCAAACGCTTCAAATTATTATACCCTGGCTCTCTCGGTCATACCTGCGCATGCACTTGAAACTTACTTTACCAATAAAAGAAGCAAATAGAGAAATAAAATAAAAGTGCTAGCTGGATTAGGCAAACACACTTCATAAAACTGCATTTTCTTTTCTATTCTACCCCGTGTTACAAGCTTAACTGCTCCCTGTGTAATTTCTCTTAACCTGCTGTTCCTGGAAGAGAATTTCATCTACAAGCTGTTTCTGTGTTTTTTCCTAGTCTTTTCTTTCCCTTTTCTTAGATTTGTAACTGTCTCTCTACGTGCTCTATTTAGGCGCCATTAATCTCATTTGAGCTCCTTGTACCTGCTGCTGTTTTCTCCACACCTCATACTGTCTTTTCCCTCTTTCTCTCTTTCTCTGCGGTTGGTGGCTACTTTCCAAAGCGTCTGATGCCCCAATGTTCCTTCGTCTTGTTGTCAGACGTGAATTTGAAAAGCAACAAAATTAACAAGCCTTTACCACTCACACATGGCAGAAGTTTATACTTTAATTCAATGAGCTAAGAAAAGTGTGTTGTGGGGCCCCTACGAGCCATGGTGCTTGCTTCATCATAATTAAGCATGCAGTCATTAGCCACAGCTCTGAT
Source organism: Lissotriton vulgaris (assembly GCF_964263255.1). Classification (NCBI taxonomy): domain Eukaryota; kingdom Metazoa; phylum Chordata; class Amphibia; order Caudata; family Salamandridae; genus Lissotriton; species Lissotriton vulgaris. The sequence continues at coordinate 1,368,495,352 of NC_141685.1, read as the reverse complement.
TATGGGTCACTGAGGTCATTTTCAATAATTCCTCAAAAACCTAACCATGCAGTCCCCCCTAACTGTGTAGTTATCTTGCTTTACTGCTGTTTGTGTGATTAGCTGGGAGGAGCTCACGGCAGCATCCTCCCAATAAAAGTGTAGATGGACCGCTCCTTAACTCTTTCTTGCTTCACATACAGATGGCTTGAGGAGGTACAGTGGAGATGCAGGTCTAATAAACAGAATAGAATATCTGCGCCAGGTGTGTTTCTCTGCATTGGTGTCCCATCACAGGCCCACCAGTGTATGTGTGATCTTTGACTCCTGCCAGTTCACAAGCAGGCGGCCAGGAAACGTTTTCAGCCTATCAACCACTGAGGAGATAAAGCCTTTGTATAAGGAATGAGGAAGCAATGAACACATTCAGCCTATCACAGGAGTAGCCCTGAGTGTTCCGAATTATAATTTCTTCATGTCTCTGTACGTTATTGAGCCCAAGTAGCTCGCCGTGATCGTATAGTGGTTAGTACTCTGCGTTGTTGCCGCAGCAACCTCGGTTCGAATCCGAGTCACGGCATTGTGGTTGGCAATGTCACGGCAGTTGGGTTTTTCCTTTACAGAATTCCCAAATGTACCAGTTGTTTTTGTAAAATGTCTATTAAAAACAGATCCTTTTCAATATTTAAACGATCTAACGACAAATTATTTAAACACACATGATTATAAGATGTAGGTATACTGTACTTACTGACATAAATTATCGTTCTTGAACATATTTGCGGTAAGGGGAGCGGAGCTCTCCCCCAGGCCAATCAGAATGCAGATGAATGCAGTTGCAGTTGAGTGACCTGTGTTGTGGCTGTCTACAGGGAATGCACATATGTAGCTGTCTCGCAGCCCAATCCAGACGTCAATTGAAGACAGGTTTTCATGCAAATAGAGCAGTAAGTGCAGAGAAATGCTCACTCTCTAAAAATGGCATTTATACAATAGTAAGATTAAATCCAACCTCACCAGTAGATAGGATTTATCAATAAATAAATAAAGCTTCTCCTCTCTGATATGGAATTACCCCCCAAAAAGTATAAGGGAATACCCAATGCTAACCTATGAGAGGGGCAGACCTCACAGTAGTGAAAAATGTAATAGACTGTTTGATACTACTAGGACATACAAACTACCACAGTACATGTCTTACCTTTTACTTACATAGCATGATGACCCTAGGACTACCTAGGGCCTACCTTAGGGGTTACTGATATGTAATAAAATTGGAGTGTAAGGCTTGGAAAGTAGTTTTAAATGCCAAGTCGAAGTGGCAGTACACTGCAGCACAGGCACTGCAGTAGCAGGCTTGAAACAGGTTTGAAATGCTATTTCTTTGGGCGGCACAATCAGTCCCTGGGTATATGGTATACCACTTTACAAGGTGCTTTCAAGTAAATTAAATCTGTCAGTCAGGTACACTCCAATTATACACATGATTAGGGAAGAAGCACGTGCACTTCAGCACTGATTAGTAGCGATAAAGTGATCAGAGTCCTAAGGCCAACAAAAAGATACCGCAAAATGCGGAGGTGAAAAGCAATAAGGTGGGGTTGGGACCACCTTAAGAATCCAAGGTCGAACAAAAACGAACTAAGGATAACATGAGTAAAACATCAGGTTTCTCTACAGCATTTGGTGAGACAAGTGGGCCTTCTTTTATCTTCCATAAATGCAATCTTTCCCGGACCCCTTTATTATATAGCTCTTCAAGGAAAAAATTATAAAGCACTTACAAAGGAGCCTCAAATACTCAAAGATGGTAGACTTCTGTAATATGGGCCATATACTAAAAGCAGCACGAAAACAGAGTGCAATAGGGTCCAAAAAACTTGAGTGACCCATGAGAGCATGCATGCAAGCCTATGGTATTCCAAACTAGAGATATACGCATGCAATTTTTGTTTTTAGGAGAGAATGTGCCTGCTGAAAAAAACATTATTTTTAAAAAGTGCGTTGCAGAATATGAGGAATTTGCTGTGGGACACCTTGAAAACTTGCATGCAGATTATGTGCACACGCCTTACAGTCAGTTGTTGTGGCCGAGTGCTTAAGGCGATGGACTAGAAATCCATTGGGGTCTCCCCGCGCAGGTTCGAATCCTGCCGACAACGAGGATCTTTTTAACATCGGCTACAATTTCAGAAGTTAACCTTTAGTATTTCTTCCATGTCAGTTTTATAAATAGGTGGCTTATTTTGGTGTCACTATTGCCATATCACATATTTATTATCGCTCCCCCTTTCATATCTTTGCTATAACTCTCGTCCTTCATTAGCGCTGGTGCAAACGCTTCAAATTATTATACCCTGGCTCTCTCGGTCATACCTGTGCATGCACTTGAAACTTACTTTACCAATAAAAGAAGCAAATAGAGAAATAAAATAAAAGTGCTAGCTGGATTAGGCAAACACACTTCATAAAACTGCATTTTCTTTTCTATTCTCCCCCGTGTTACAAGCTTAACTGCTCCCTGTGTAATTTCTCTTAACCTGCTGTCCCTGGAAGAGAATTTCATCTACAGGCTCTTTCTGTGTTTTTTCCTAGCCTTTTATTTCCCTTTTCTTAGATTTGTAACTGTTCCTTTATGTGCTCTATTTACGCGCCATTAATCTCATTTGAGCTCCTTGTACCTGCTGCTGTTTTCTCCACACCTCATACTGTCTTTTCCCTCTTTCTCTCTTTCTCTGCGGTTGGTGGCTACTTTCCAAAGCGTCTGATGCTCCAATGTTCCTTCGTCTTGTTGTCAGACGTGAATTTGAAAAGCAACAAATTTAACAAGCCTTTACCACTCACACATGGCAGAAGTTTATACTTTAATTCAATGAGCTAAGAAAAGTGTGTTGTGGGGCCCCTACGAGCCATGGTGCTTGCTTCATCATGATTAGGCATGCAGTTATTAGCCACAGCTCTGATTATGGGTCACTGAGGTCAGTTTCAATAATTCCTCAAAAACCTAACCATGCAGTCCCCCCTAACTGTGTAGTTATCTTGCTTTACTGCTGTTTGTGTGATTAGCTGGGAGGAGCTCACGGCAGCATCCTCCCAATAAAAGTGCAGATGGACCGTTCCTTAACTCTTTCTTGCTTCACATACAGATGGCTTGAGGAGGTACAGGGGAGATGCAGGTCTAATAAACAGAATAGAATATCTGCGCCAGGTGTGTTTCTCTGCATTGGTGTCCCATCACAGGCCCACCAGTGTATGTATGATCTTTGACTCCTGCCAGTTCACAAGCAGGCGGCCAGGAAACGGTTTCAGCCTATCAACCACTGAGGAGATAAAGCCTTTGTATAAGGAATGAGGAAGCAATGAACACATTCAGCCTATCACAGGAGTAGCCCTGAGTGTTCCTAATTATAATTTCTTCATGTCACTGTTCGTTATTGAGCCCAAGTAGCTCGCCGTGATCGTATAGTGGTTAGTACTCTGCGTTGTGGCCGCAGCAACCTCGGTTCGAATCCGAGTCACGGTGTTGTGGTTGGCAATGTCACGGCAGTTGGGTATTTCCTTTACAGAATTCCCAAATGTACCAGTTGTTTTTGTAAAATGTCTATTAAAAACAGATCCTTTTCAATATTTAAACGATCTAACAACAAATTATTTAAACACACATGATTATAAGATGTAGGTATACTGTACTTACTGACATAAATTATCGTTCTTGAAAATATTTGCGGTAAGGGGAGCGGAGCTCTCCCCCAGGCCAATCAGAATGCAGATGAATGCAGTTGCAGTTGAGTGACCTGTGTTGTGGCTGTCTACAGGGAATGCACATAAGTAGCTGTCTCGCAGCCCAATCCAGACGTCAATTGAAGACAGGTTTTCATGCAAATAGAGCAGTAAGTGCAGAGAAATGCTCACTCTCTAAAAATGGCATTTATACAATAGTAAGATTAAATCCAACCTCACGAGTAGATAGGATTTATCAATAAATAAATAAAGCCTCTCCTCTCTGATATGGAATTACCCCCCAAAAAGTATAAGGGAATACCCAATGCTAACCTATGAGAGGGGCAGACCTCACAGTAGTGAAAAATGTACTAGACTGTTTGATACTACTAGGACATACAAACTACCACAGTACATGTCTTTTTTTTTTTTTTTTATCCTCATTTTGCGGGTTAAGTAAAAAGAAAAGAAAGGCGTTTGGGGGATCATACACATCTGAACAAGGTGTTTCACAAAACTGCCCCTGATCGTCTATCGGGAGGTACAAGGGGTAGGCCTCGTTCTTGATCTGATCAGTTCTCCTCTGCACACCTCCATCTTACTCAATAATTCCACTGTTTCAGGAGTTATGTGACCCTTTGGATGTTTGACAGACTTCAAGTCATGCCAGGAATTATTGTCCGCTTAATCATTGGAATTAGAAAAAAAAAAAAAAGAAAAAAAAGTAAAGAAAAAAAGAGAAAAGAAAAGAAAAAGGGAAACCGGCAAAGGGGCCTCTGGCAGGAAGAGATTATTGATTATTGTCTAGATTTAATATAATTTTCCAGGATCTCCCAGTATTTCATTTTTTTGGGTTGTTTCCCTTTTCTATCTAGACTACTAATTCTTATTGCCGTGTTTAACCAGCTTTCATGTGTTGGGGGAACCGGTTTTGTCCAATTAATACAAATCTCTCTGCGAGCTAACAAGATCATGACAAATAATAAGTTTTCTTGGTGATTGTCTAACTTTATCTGATTCAGTTGAGTAGTGCAATATATCCCAAAAATAATTAAAATAATACTCACAGTTATTGGAGTTGCCAGTATTGCGGTTAGAGTCTTACCAATTTCTTGCCAATATTGTGTGAGCGAGGGGCACCCACAGAACATATGTATATCATCCGCTTTTTCCTCTCCGCATTTGCTGCATGATTTTACGGAAGTTCCTTTGAACTTTGATAACTTTTTGGGGGTCCAGTACGCTCTGTGTATAGAGAAAAGGTGATTCCTCTTTAGTGGGGCGGCCTTTACACATAACCAACATTTTTCTACTGATTTTTTCCAGAATTGACAAAGGTCTGAAGCTTCATATTGTAAGTCTTTCTTCCATATTTTTTCAGCAGTTGTTAATTCTTCTTTTTCTGTTTCAATTAATGCCCAATACCATTTTGATACTTCCTTCTTTAATACCGTTTCACCCACCATTTCTGGTTCTAGGTTTTCCGGATCTGAGGCTCCCTTTGGAATGTTGCTTACCCAACTGCTCAGTTGATAATATTTAAATTTTGAAATTTTGCGGTCTGTAATTATTTGCAAATGATCCCATGATATCAGGGAGTGTCCAGATAAAAGTTGTCCCCATTTTTCAATGCCATGCTGCCTAAGTGGTTTTGATAAAAAGTCTTTTAAACAGTCAGGGGTGCCTGGGGAGTCCCAAATTGGTGCCATATTACTATAATATGGAATCTGTGTAATGGATCTTATTTGATTCCAGATCTTGACGGCATTCTTCAGAACTTTTAGTTTGACTTTTTTGAAAAATTTCGGGTGGCCAAACTTGAAGAGGAAATAATCTTCGCCATTTGTCAGGTATTGCAAGTATATTGGATATGCTTGGTGTGCTTTCAGTAAGACTCTAGCGTTTTTGAATTGGAAGGATCTGTAATATTCATATAAATCTGGACTTGCTATGCCCCCTTGTTCCCTCTTTCTCCTGAGTTTATTCCATGAAATTCTTGCACTCTTTGATGACCAAATAAAGCTAGATATTTCTCCTTGTATTTTTTTTAGGGCATCCTTCTCGAATTCTAATGGAATGTTATTGAAAAGATAGGTAAATTTTGGAATAATTGACATTTTAATTATATTAGATTTACCGAAAAAGCTTAATGGTAGACCTGACCAGATTTTGAAGAGCCTTCTCGATTCATTCATAATTAGGTTGAGATTTATTTCCGCTAGTTTCCCAAGATCTTGTGTTATGGTAATTCCTAAATATTTTATTTTATCCTTCAAAAGCGGTGAAGTTAATTGTGAGTTCCAGCTCATTATCTCCGTTTTGTCAGTATTTATCAGATATCCTGAAACTTTTCCAAATTTATTCATTTCTTCATCAATTGCCATTTTAGAGAAATTGTAATTATCCGTGAACACCACTAGGTCATCTGCGTAGAGCGCTACTTTCCTTGTCCATTGTAAATATCTGAAAGGTGTGATATTGATGTTATTTCTAATGGAGCATGCCAAGGGTTCAATATATAAATTAAAAAGTAATGGAGATAAAGGACATCCCTGACTTGTGCCTCTTTGGATCTCAATATTTTCTGTAAGGTTGCCGTTGACAGCTACCTTTGTTCTTGGGTTCGAATAAATTTCTCTAACCATGTGGATGAAGTTGAAACTGAACTTGCTTTTCTCTATGCTTTTGATTAGAAAAGCCCAATTTACACGATCGAAAGCTTTGGCGGCATCATATGTGATAAGTGTAAGAGGTAGATTTTCCAGTATCGCTATGTCGATTGTTGCTATTAGTTCATGCGTGATTTCTTGTATCTGTCTGCCTTTTATAAAACCATTTTGGTCCTGATCGATTAATTTAGGCATAACTTTAGATACTCTTTTTGCTATTATGTTCATGAAGATCTTATAATCGCAATTTAGGAGCGATATTGGTCTATATGATGCGCAGATCTTTGGGTTTTTTCCTGGTTTAAGCAGTATGCTTATCGTGGCATCGTTCCATGAGTCTGGGATCATTTCATGTTCCAGATATATCTTGTTCATCGTTTCAGTTAGAGGTTCGATTAGTGTTTCTTTCAGTGCGGTATAAAATTTGTTGAGCAATGCGTCTGGACCTGCCGCTTTTCCTTTCTTTAGTTGACTTATGGCGCTCCTTACTTCTTCTACTGTTATTTCAGAATTCATAAGCTCTGCCTCTTCCTCCGTCAAATGCGGGAGTTGGATCTTTTCAAGGTAATTTTCAATTTCTTCTTCTGTTGGATTTGTGTCCTCCTTATATATTGAAGTGAAGAAATTGAAGAATTCCTTTCTTATTGCGACATCATCTGAAGAGACGGTTGATTGATCCTGATTATATATGTTTAAAATATTGTTTCTGGATTGATCTGTTTTCGTTTTCCAAGCTAGGACAGTACATGTCTTACCTTTTACTTACATAGCATGATGCCCCTAGGACTACCTAGGGCCTACCTTAGGGGTTACTGATATGTAATAAAATTGGAGTTTAAGGCTTGGCAAGTAGTTTTAAATGCCAAGTCGAAGTGGCAGTACACTGCAGCACAGGCACTGCAGTAGCAGGCTTGAGACAGGTTTGAAATGCTATTTCTTTGGGCGGCACAATCACTCCCTGGGTATATGGTATACCACTTTACAAGGGGCTTTCAAGTAAATTAAATCTGTCAGTCAGGTATACTCCAATTATACACATGATTAGGGAAGAAGCACGTGCACTTCAGCACTGATTAGTAGCGATAAAGTGATCAGAGTCCTAAGGCCCACAAAAAGATACAGCAAAATGAGGAGGTGAAAAGCAATAAGGTGGGGTTGGGACCACCTTAAGAATGCAAGGTCTAACAAAAACGAACTAAGGATAACATGAGTAAAACATCAGGTTTCTCTACAGCATTTGGTGAGACAAGTGGGCCTTCTTTTATCTTCCATAAATGCAATCTTTCCCGGACCCCTTTATTATATAGCTCTTCAAGGAAAAAATATAAAGCACTTACAAAGGAGCCTCAAATACTCAAAGATGGTAGACTTCTGTAATATGGGCCATATACTAAAAGCAGCACGAAAACAGAGTGCAATAGGGTCCAAAAAACTTGAGTGACCCATGAGAGTATGCATGCAAGCCTATGGTATTCCAAACTAGAGATATACGCATGCAATTTTTGTTTTTAGGAGAGAATGTGCCTGCTGAAAAAAACATTATTTTTAAAAAGTGCATTGCAGAATATCAGGAATTTGCTGTGGGTCACCTTGAAAACTTGCATACAGATTATGTGCACATGCCTTACAGTCAGTTGTTGTGGCCGAGTGGTTAAGGCAATAGACTAGAAATCCATTGGGGTCTCCCCACGCAGGTTCGAATCCTGTCGACAACGAGAATCTTTTTAACATCGGCTACAATTTCAGAAGTTAACCTTTAGTATTTCTTCCATGTCAGTTTTATAAATAGGTGGCTTATTTTGGTGTCACTATTGCCATATCACATATTTATTATCGCCCCCCCTTTCATATCTTTGCTATAACTCTCGTCCTTCATTAGCGCTGGTGCAAACGCTTCAAATTATTATACCCTGGCTCTCTCGGTCATACCTGCGCATGCACTTGAAACTTACTTTACCAATAAAAGAAGCAAATAGAGAAATAATATAAAAGTGCTAGCTGGATTAGGCAAACACACTTCATAAAACTGCATTTTCTTTTCTATTCTACCCCGTGTTACAAGCTTAACTGCTCCCTGTGTAATTTCTCTTAACCTGCTGTTCCTGGAAGAGAATTTCATCTACAAGCTGTTTCTGTGTTTTTTCCTAGTCTTTTCTTTCCCTTTTCTTAGATTTGTAACTGTCCCTCTACGTGCTCTATTTAGGCGCCATTAATCTCATTTGAGCTCCTTGTACCTGCTGCTGTTTTCTCCACACCTCATACTGTTTTTTCCCTCTTTCTCTCTTTCTCTGCGGTTGGTGGCTACTTTCCAAAGCGTCTGATGCCCCAATGTTCCTTCGTCTTGTTGTCAGACGTGAATTTGACAAGCAACAAAATTAACAAGCCTTTACCACTCACACATGGCAGAAGTTTATACTTTAATTCAATGAGCTAAGAAAAGTGTGTTGTGGGGCCCCTACGAGCCATGGTGCTTGCTTCATCATAATTAGGCATGCAGTCATTAGCCACAGCTCTGATTATGGGTCACTGAGGTCAGTTTCAATAATTCCTCAAAAACCTAACCATGCAGTCCCCCCTAACAGTGTAGTTATCTTGCTTTACTGCTGTTTGTGTGATTAGCTGGGAGGAGCTCACGGCAGCATCCTCCCAATAAAAGTGTAGATGGACCGCTCCTTAACTCTTTCTTGCTTCACATACAGATGGCTTGAGGAGGTACAGTGGAGATGCAGGTCTAATAAACAGAATAGAATATCTGCGCCAGGTGTGTTTCTCTGCATTGGTGTCCCATCACAGGCCCACCAGTGTATGTGTGATCTTTGACTCCTGCCAGTTCACAAGCAGGCGGCCAGGAAACGTTTTCAGCCTATCAACCACTGAGGAGATAAAGCCTTTGTATAAGGAATGAGGAAGCAATGAACACATTCAGCCTCTCACAGGAGTAGCCCTGAGTGTTCCGAATTATAATTTCTTCATGTCTCTGTACGTTATTGAGCCCAAGTAGCTCGCCGTGATCGTATAGTGGTTAGTACTCTGCGCTGTTGCCGCAGCAACCTCGGTTCGAATCCGAGTCAAGGCATTGTGGTTGGCAATGTCACGGCAGTTGGGTTTTTCCTTTACAGAATTCCCAAATGTACCAGTTGTTTTTGTAAAATGTCTATTAAAAACAGATCCTTTTCAATATTTAAACGATCTAACGACAAATTATTTAAACACACATGATTATAAGATGTAGGTATACTGTACTTACTGACATAAATTATCGTTCTTGAACATATTTGCGGTAAGGGGAGCGGAGCTCTCCCCCAGGCCAATCAGAATGCAGATGAATGCAGTTGCAGTTGAGTGACCTGTGTTGTGGCTGTCTACAGGGAATGCACATATGTAGCTGTCTCGCAGCCCAATCCAGACGTCAATTGAAGACAGGTTTTCATGCAAATAGAGCAGTAAGTGCAGAGAAATGCTCACTCTCTAAAAATGGCATTTATACAATAGTAAGATTAAATCCAACCTCACCAGTAGATAGGATTTATCAATAAATAAATAAAGCTTCTCCTCTCTGATATGGAATTACCCCCAAAAAAGTGTAAGGGAATACCCAATGCTAACCTATGAGAGGGGCAGACCTCACAGTAGTGAAACATGTAATAGACTGTTTGATACTACTAGGACATACAAACTACCACAGTACATGTCTTACCTTTTACTTACATAGCATGATGACCCTAGGACTACCTAGGGCCTACCTTAGGGGTTACTGATATGTAATAAAATTGGAGTGTAAGGCTTGGAAAGTAGTTTTAAATGCCAAGTCGAAGTGGCAGTACACTGCAGCACAGGCACTGCAGTAGCAGGCTTGAAACAGGTTTCAAATGCTATTTCTTTGGGCGGCACAATCAGTCCCTGGGTATATGGTATACCACTTTACAAGGGGCTTTCAAGTAAATTAAATCTGTCAGTCAGGTACACTCCAATTATACACATGATTAGGGAAGAAGCACGTGCACTTCAGCACTGATTAGTAGCGATAAAGTGATCAGAGTCCTAAGGCCAACAAAAAGATACCGCAAAATGCGGAGGTGAAAAGCAATAAGGTGGGGTTGGGACCACCTTAAGAATCCAAGGTCTAACAAAAACGAACTAAGGATAACATGAGTAAAACATCAGGTTTCTCTACAGCATTTGGTGAGACAAGTGGGCCTTCTTTTATCTTCCATAAATGCAATCTTTCCCGGACCCCTTTATTATATAGCTCCTCAAGGAAAAAATATAAAGCACTTACAAAGGAGCCTCAAATACTCAAAGATGGTAGACTTCTGTAATATGGGCCATATACTAAAAGCAGCACGAAAACAGAGTGCAATAGGGTCCAAAAAACTCGAGTGACCCATGAGAGCATGCATGCAAGCCTATGGTATTCCAAACTAGAGATATACGCATGCAATTTTTGTTTTTAGGAGAGAATGTGCCTGCTGAAAAAAACATTATTTTTAAAAAGTGCGTTGCAGAATATGAGGAATTTGCTGTGGGACACCTTGAAAACTTGCATGCAGATTATGTGCAGACACCTTACAGTCAGTTGTTGTGGCCGAGTGGTTAAGGCGATGGACTAGAAATCCATTGGGGTCTCCCCGCGCAGGTTTGAATCCTGCCGACAACGAGGATCTTTTTAACATCGGCTACAATTTCAGAAGTTAACCTTTAGTATTTCTTCCATGTCAGTTTTATAAATAGGTGGCTTATTTTGGTGTCACTATTGCCATATCACATATTTATTATCGCTCCCCCTTTCATATCTTTGCTATAACTCTCGTCCTTCATTAGCGCTGGTGCAAACGCTTCAAATTATTATACCCTGGCTCTCTCGGTCATACATGTGCATGCACTTGAAACTTACTTTACCAATAAAAGAAGCAAATAGAGAAATAAAATAAAAGTGCTAGCTGGATTAGGCAAACACACTTCATAAAACTGCATTTTCTTTTCTATTCTCCCCCGTGTTACAAGCTTAACTGCTCCCTGTGTAATTTCTCTTAACCTGCTGTCCCTGGAAGAGAATTTCATCTAGAGGCTCTTTCTGTGTTTTTTCCTAGCCTTTTATTTCCCTTTTCTTAGATTTGTAACTGTTCCTTTATGTGCTCTATTTAGGAGCCATTAATCTCATTTGAGCTCCTTGTACCTGCTGCTGTTTTCTCCACACCTCATACTGTCTTTTCCTTCTTTCTCTCTTTCTCTGTGGTTGGTGGCTACTTTCCAAAGCGTCTGATGCTCCAATGTTCCTTTGTCTTGTTGTCAGACGTGAATTTGAAAAGCAACAAATTTAACAAGCCTTTACCACTCACACATGGCAGAAGTTTATACTTTAATTCAATGAGCTAAGAAAAGTGTGTTGTGGGGCCCCTACGAGCCATGGTGCTTGCTTCATCATAATTAGGCATGCAGTCATTAGCCACAGCTCTGATTATGGGTCACTGAGGTCAGTTTCAATAATTCCTCAAAAACCTAACTATGCAGTCCCCCCTAACTGTGTAGTTATCTTGCTTTACTGCTGTTTGTGTGATTAGCAGGGAGGAGCTCACGGCAGCATCCTCCCAATAAAAGTGCAGATGGACCGTTCCTTAACTCTTTCTTGCTTCACATACAGATGGCTTGAGGAGGTACAGGGGAGATGCAGGTCTAATAAACAGAATAGAATATCTGCGCCAGGTGTGTTTCTCTGCATTGGTGTCCCATCACAGGCCCACCAGTGTATGTATGATTTTTGACTCCTGCCAGTTCACAAGCAGGCGGCCAGGAAACGGTTTCAGCCTATCAACCACTGAGGAGATAAAGCCTTTGTATAAGGAATGAGGAAGCAATGAACACATTCAGCCTATCACAGGAGTAGCCCTGAGTGTTCCTAATTATAATTTCTTCATGTCACTGTACGTTATTGAGCCCAAGTAGCTCGCCGTGATCGTATAGTGGTTAGTACTCTGCGTTGTGGCCGCAGCAACCTCGGTTCGAATCCGAGTCACGGTGTTGTGGTTGGCAATGTCACGGCAGTTGGGTATTTCCTTTACAGAATTCCCAAATGTACCAGTTGTTTTTGTAAAATGTCTATTAAAAACAGATCCTTTTCAATATTTAAACGATCTAACAACAAATTATTTAAACACACATGATTATAAGATGTAGGTATACTGTACTTACTGACATAAATTATCGTTCTTGAAAATATTTGCGGTAAGGGGAGCGGAGCTCTCCCCCAGGCCAATCAGAATGCAGATGAATGCAGTTGCAGTTGAGTGACCTGTGTTGTGGCTGTCTACAGGGAATGCACATAAGTAGCTGTCTCGCAGCCCAATCCAGACGTCAATTGAAGACAGGTTTTCATGCAAATAGAGCAGTAAGTGCAGAGAAATGCTCACTCTCTAAAAATGGCATTTATACAATAGTAAGATTAAATCCAACCTCACGAGTAGATAGGATTTATCAATAAATAAATAAAGCCTCTCCTCTCTGATATGGAATTACCCCCCAAAAAGTATAAGGGAATACCCAATGCTAACCTATGAGAGGGGCAGACCTCACAGTAGTGAAAAATGTACTAGACTGTTTGATACTACTAGGACATACAAACTACCACAGTACATGTCTTTTTTTTTTTTTTTTATCCTCATTTTGCGGGTTAAGTAAAAAGAAAAGAAAGGCGTTTGGGGGATCATACACATCTGAACAAGGTGTTTCACAAAACTGCCCCTGATCGTCTATCGGGAGGTACAAGGGGTAGGCCTCGTTCTTGATCTGATCAGTTCTCCTCTGCACACCTCCATCTTACTCAATAATTCCACTGTTTCAGGAGTTATGTGACCCTTTGGATGTTTGACAGACTTCAAGTCATGCCAGGAATTATTGTCCGCTTAATCATTGGAATTAGAAAAAAAAAAAAAAGAAAAAAAAGTAAAGAAAAAAAGAGAAAAGAAAAGAAAAAGGGAAACCGGCAAAGGGGCCTCTGGCAGGAAGAGATTATTGATTATTGTCTAGATTAAATATAATTTTCCAGGATCTCCCAGTATTTCATTTTTTTGGTTTGTTTCCCTTTTCTATCTAGACTACTAATTCTTATTGCCGTGTTTAACCAGCTTTCATGTGTTGGGGGAACCGGTTTTGTCCAATTAATACAAATCTCTCTGCGAGCTAACAAGATCATGACAAATAATAAGTTTTCTTGGTGATTGTCTAACTTTATCTGATTCAGTTGAGTAGTGCAATATATCCCAAAAATAATTAAAATAATACTCACAGTTATTGGAGTTGCCAGTATTGCGGTTAGAGTCTTACCAATTTCTTGCCAATATTGTGTGAGCGAGGGGCACCCACAGAACATATGTATATCATCCGCTTTTTCCTCTCCGCATTTGCTGCATGATTTTACGGAAGTTCCTTTGAACTTTGATAACTTTTTGGGGGTCCAGTACGCTCTGTGTATAGAGAAAAGGTGATTCCTCTTTAGTGGGGCGGCCTTTACACATAACCAACATTTTTCTACTGATTTTTTCCAGAATTGACAAAGGTCTGAAGCTTCATATTGTAAGTCTTTCTTCCATATTTTTTCAGCAGTTGTTAATTCTTCTTTTTCTGTTTCAATTAATGCCCAATACCATTTTGATACTTCCTTCTTTAATACTGTTTCACCCACCATTTCTGGTTCTAGGTTTTCCGGATCTGAGGCTCCCTTTGGAATGTTGCTTACCCAACTGCTCAGTTGATAATATTTAAATTTTGAAATTTTGCGGTCTGTAATTATTTGCAAATGATCCCATGATATCAGGGAGTGTCCAGATAAAAGTTGTCCCCATTTTTCAATGCCATGCTTCCTAAGTGGTTTTGATAAAGAGTCTTTTAAACAGTCAGGGGTGCCTGGGGAGTCCCAAATTGGAGCCATATTACTATAATATGGAATCTGTGTAATGGATCTTATTTGATTCCAGATCTTGACGGCATTCTTCAGAACTTTTAGTTTGACTTTTTTGAAAAATTTCGGGTGGCCAAACTTGAAGAGGAAATAATCTTCGCCATTTGTCAGGTATTGCAAGTATATTGGATATGCTTGGTGTGCTTTCAGTAAGACTCTAGCATTTTTGAATTGGAAGGATCTGTAATATTCATATAAATCTGGACTTGCTATGCCCACTTGTTCCTTCTTTCTCCTGAGTTTATTCCATGAAATTCTTGCACTCATTGATGACCAAATAAAGCTAGATATTTCTCCTTGTATTTTTTTTAGGGCATCCTTCTCGAATTCTAATGGAATGTTATTGAAAAGATAGGTAAATTTTGGAATAATTGACATTTTAATTATATTAGATTTACCGAAAAAGCTTAATGGTAGACCTGACCAGATTTTGAAGAGCCTTCTCGTTTCATTCATAATTAGGTTGAGGTTTATTTCCGCTAGTTTCCCAAGATCTTGTGTTATGGTAATTCCTAAATATTTTATTTTATTCTTCAAAAGCGGTGAAGTTAATTGTGAGTTCCAGCTCATTATCTCCGTTTTGTCAGTATTTATCAGATATCCTGAAACTTTTCCAAATTTATTCATTTCTTCATCAATTGCCATTTTAGAGAAATTGTAATTATCCGTGAACACCATTAGGTCATCTGCGTAGAGCGCTACTTTCCTTGTCCATTGTAAATATCTGAAAGGTGTGATATTGATGTTATTTCTAATGGAGCATGCCAAGGGTTCAATATATAAATTAAAAAGTAATGGAGATAAAGGACATCCCTGACTTGTGCCTCTTTGGATCTCAATATTTTCTGTAAGGTTGCCGTTGACAGCTACCTTTGTTCTTGGGTTCGAATAAATTTCGCTAACCATGTGGATGAAGTTGAAACCGAACTTGCTTTTCTCTATGCTTTTGATTAGAAAAGCCCAATTTACACGATCGAAAGCTTTGGCGGCATCATATGTGATAAGTGTAAGAGGAAGATTTTCCAGTATCGCTATGTCGATTGTTGCTATTAGTTCATGCGTGATTTCTTGTATCTGTCTGCCTTTTATAAAACCCTTTTGGTCCTGATCGATTAATTTAGGCATAACTTTAGATACTCTTTTTGCTATTATGTTCATGAAGATCTTATAATCGCAATTTAGGAGCGATATTGGTCTATATGATGCGCAGATCTTTAGGTTTTTTCCTGGTTTAAGCAGTATGCTTATCGTGGCATCGTTCCATGAGTCTGGGATCATTTCATGTTCCAGATATATCTTGTTCATCGTTTCAGTTAGAGGTTCGATTAATGTTTCTTTCAGCGCGGTATAAAATTCGTTGGGCAATGCGTCTGGACCTGCCGCTTTTCCTTTCTTTAGTTGACTTATGGCGCTCCTTACTTCTTCTACTGTTATTTCAGAATTCATAAGCTCCGCCTCTTCCTCCGTCAAATGCGGGAGTTGGATCTTTTCAAGGTAATTTTCAATTTCTTCTTCTGTTGGATTTGTGTCCTCCTTATATATTGAAGTGAAGAAATTGAAGAATTCCTTTCTTATTGCGACATCATCTGAAGAGACGGTTGATTGATCCTGATTATATATGTTTAAAATATTGTTTCTGGATTGATCTGTTTTCGTTTTCCAAGCTAGGACAGTACATGTCTTACCTTTTACTTACATAGCATGATGCCCCTAGGACTACCTAGGGCCTACCTTAGGGGTTACTGATATGTAATAAAATTGGAGTTTAAGGCTTGGCAAGTAGTTTTAAATGCCAAGTCGAAGTGGCAGTACACTGCAGCACAGGCACTGCAGTAGCAGGCTTGAGACAGGTTTGAAATGCTATTTCTTTGGGCGGCACAATCAGTCCCTGGGTATATGGTATACCACTTTACAAGGGGCTTTCAAGTAAATTAAATCTGTCAGTCAGGTATACTCCAATTATACACATGATTAGGGAAGAAGCACGTGCACTTCAGCACTGATTAGTAGCGATAAAGTGATCAGAGTCCTAAGGCCCACAAAAAGATACAGCAAAATGAGGAGGTGAAAAGCAATAAGGTGGGGTTGGGACCACCTTAAGAATGCAAGGTCTAACAAAAACGAACTAAGGATAACATGAGTAAAACATCAGGTTTCTCTACAGCATTTGGTGAGACAAGTGGGCCTTCTTTTATCTTCCATAAATGCAATCTTTCCCGGACCCCTTTATTATATAGCTCTTCAAGGAAAAAATATAAAGCACTTACAAAGGAGCCTCAAATACTCAAAGATGGTAGACTTCTGTAATATGGGCCATATACTAAAAGCAGCACGAAAACAGAGTGCAATAGGGTCCAAAAAACTTGAGTGAACCATGAGAGTATGCATGCAAGCCTATGGTATTCCAAACTAGAGATATACACATGCAATTTTTGTTTTTAGGAGAGAATGTGCCTGCTGAAAAAAACATTATTTTTAAAAAGTGCATTGCAGAATATCAGGAATTTGCTGTGGGTCACCTTGAAAACTTGCATACAGATTATGTGCACATGCCTTACAGTCAGTTGTTGTGGCCGAGTGGTTAAGGCAATAGACTAGAAATCCATTGGGGTCTCCCCACGCAGGTTCGAATCCTGTCGACAACGAGAATCTTTTTAACATCGGCTACAATTTCAGAAGTTAACCTTTAGTATTTCTTCCATGTCAGTTTTATAAATAGGTGGCTTATTTTGGTGTCACTATTGCCATATCACATATTTATTATCGCTCCCCCTTTCATATCTTAGCTATAACTCTCGTCCTTCATTAGCGCTGGTGCAAACGCTTCAAATTATTATACTCTGGCTCTCTCGGTCATACCTGCGCATGCACTTGAAACCTACTTTACCAATAAAAGAAGCAAATAGAGAAATAAAATAAAAGTGCTAGCTGGATTAGGCAAACACACTTCATAAAACTGCATTTTCTTTTCTATTCTACCCCGTGTTACAAGCTTAACTGCTCCCTGTGTAATTTCTCTTAACCTGCTGTTCCTGGAAGAGAATTTCATCTACAAGCTGTTTCTGTGTTTTTTCCTAGTCTTTTCTTTCCCTTTTCTTAGATTTGTAACTGTCCCTCTACGTGCTCTATTTAGGCGCCATTAATCTCATTTGAGCTCCTTGTACCTGCTGCTGTTTTCTCCACACCTCATACTGTCTTTTCCCTCTTTCTCTCTTTCTCTGCGGTTGGTGGCTACTTTCCAAAGCGTCTGATGCCCCAATGTTCCTTCGTCTTGTTGTCAGACGTGAATTTGAAAAGCAACAAAATTAACAAGCCTTTACCACTCACACATGGCAGAAGTTTATACTTTAATTCAATGAGCTAAGAAAAGTGTGTTGTGGGGCCCCTACGAGCCATGGTGCTTGCTTCATCATAATTAGGCATGCAGTCATTAGCCACAGCTCTGATTATGGGTCACTGAGGTCAGTTTCAATAATTCCTCAAAAACCTAACCATGCAGTCCCCCCTAACTGTGTAGTTATCTTGCTTTACTGCTGTTTGTGTGATTAGCTGGGAGGAGCTCACGGCAGCATCCTCCCAATAAAAGTGTAGATGGACCGCTCCTTAACTCTTTCTTGCTTCACATACAGATGGCTTGAGGAGGTACAGTGGAGATGCAGGTCTAATAAACAGAATAGAATATCTGCGCCAGGTGTGTTTCTCTGCATTGGTGTCCCATCACAGGCCCACCAGTGTATGTGTGATCTTTGACTCCTGCCAGTTCACAAGCAGGCGGCCAGGAAACGTTTTCAGCCTATCAACCACTGAGGAGATAAAGCCTTTGTATAAGGAATGAGGAAGCAATGAACACATTCAGCCTATCACAGGAGTAGCCCTGAGTGTTCCGAATTATAATTTCTTCATGTCTCTGTACGTTATTGAGCCCAAGTAGCTCGCCGTGATCGTATAGTGGTTAGTACTCTGCGTTGTGGCCGCAGCAACCTCGGTTCGAATCCGAGTCACGGCATTGTGGTTGGCAATGTCACGGCAGTTGTGTTTTTCCTTTACAGAATTCCCAAATGTACCAGTTGTTTTTGTAAAATGTCTATTAAAAACAGATCCTTTTCAATATTTAAACGATCTAACGACAAATTATTTAAACACACATGATTATAAGATGTAGGTATACTGTACTTACTGACATAAATTATCGTTCTTGAACATATTTGCGGTAAGGGGAGCGGAGCTCTCCCCCAGGCCAATCAGAATGCAGATGAATGCAGTTGCAGTTGAGTGACCTGTGTTGTGGCTGTCTACAGGGAATGCACATATGTAGCTGTCTCGCAGCCCAATCCAGACGTCAATTGAAGACAGGTTTTCATGCAAATAGAGCAGTAAGTGCAGAGAAATGCTCACTCTCTAAAAATGGCATTTATACAATAGTAAGATTAAATCCAACCTCACCAGTAGATAGGATTTATCAATAAATAAATAAATCTTCTCCTCTCTGATATGGAATTACCCCCCAAAAAGTATAAGGGAATACCCAATGCTAACCTATGAGAGGGGCAGACCTCACAGTAGTGAAAAATGTAATAGACTGTTTGATACTACTAGGACATACAAACTACCACAGTACATGTCTTACCTTTTACTTACGTAGCATGATGACCCTAGGACTACCTAGGGCCTACCTTAGGGGTTACTGATATGTAATAAAATTGGAGTGTAAGGCTTGGAAAGTAGTTTTAAATGCCAAGTCGAAGTGGCAGTACACTGCAGCACAGGCACTGCAGTAGCAGGCTTGAAACAGGTTTCAAATGCTATTTCTTTGGGCGGCACAATCAGTCCCTGGGTATATGGTATACCACTTTACAAGGGGCTTTCAAGTAAATTAAATCTGTCAGTCAGGTATACTCCAATTATACACATGATTAGGGAAGAAGCACGTGCACTTCAGCACTGATTAGTAGCGATAAAGTGATCAGAGTCCTAAGGCCAACAAAAAGATACCGCAAAATGCGGAGGTGAAAAGCAATAAGGTGGGGTTGGGACCACCTTAAGAATCCAAGGTCTAACAAAAACGAACTAAGGATAACATGAGTAAAACATCAGGTTTCTCTACAGCATTTGGTGAGACAAGTGGGCCTTCTTTTATCTTCCATAAATGCAATCTTTCCCGGACCCCTTTATTATAAAGCTCTTCAAGGAAAAAATATAAAGCACTTACAAAGGAGCCTCAAATACTCAAAGATGGTAGACTTCTGTAATATGGGCCATATACTAAAAGCAGCACGAAAACAGAGTGCAATAGGGTCCAAAAAACTTGAGTGATACATGAGAGTATGCATGCAAGCCTATGGTAGTCCAAACTAGAGATATACGCTGCAATTTTTGTTTTTAGGAGAGAATGTGCCTGCTGAAAAAAACATTATTTTTAAAAAATGCGTTGCAGAATATCAGGAATTTGCTGTGGGACACCTTGAAAACTTGCATACAGATTATGTGCACACGCCTTACAGTCAGTTGTTGTGGCCGAGTGGTTAAGGCGATGGACTAGAAATCCATTGGGGTCTCACCGCGCAGGTTCGAATCCTGCCGACAACGAGAATCTTTTTAACATCGCCTACAATTTCAGAAGTTAACCTTTAGTATTTCTTCCATGTCAGTTTTATAAATAGGTGGCTTATATTGGTGTCACTATTGCCATATCACATATTTATTATCGCTCCCCCTTTCATATCTTTGCTATAACTCTCGTCCTTCATTAGCGCTGGTGCAAACGCTTCAAATTATTATACCCTGGCTCTCTCGGTCATACCTGTGCATGCACTTGAAACTTACTTTACCAATAAAAGAAGCAAATAGAGAAATACAATAAAAGTGCTAGCTGGATTAGGCAAACACACTTCATAAAACTGCATTTTCTTTTCTATTCTCCCCCGTGTTACAAGCTTAACTGCTCCCTGTGTAATTTCTCTTAACCTGCTGTTCCTGGAAGAGAATTTCATCTACAAGCTCTTTCTGTGTTTTTTCCTCGTCTTTTCTTTCCCTTTTCTTAGATTTGTAACTGTTCCTTTACGTGCTCTATTTAGGCGCCATTAATCTCATTTGAGCTCCTTGTACTTGCTGCTGTTTTCTCCACACCTCATACTGTCTTTTCCCTCTTTCTCTCTTTCTCTGCGGTTGGTGGCTACTTTCCAAAGCGTCTGATGCCCCAATGTTCCTTCGTCTTGTTGTCAGACGTGAATTTGAAAAGCAACAAAATTAACAAGCCTTTACCACTCACACATGGCAGAAGTTTATACTTTAATTCAATGAGCTAAGAAAAGTGTGTGTGGGGCCCCTACGAGCCATGGTGCTTGCTTCATCATAATTAGGCATGCAGTCATTAGCCACAGCTCTGATTATGGGTCACTGAGGTCAGTTTCAATAATTCCTCAAAAACCTAACCATGCAGTCCCCCCTAACTGTGTAGTTATCTTGCTTTACTGCTGTTTATGTGATTAGCTGGGAGGAGCTCACGGCAGCATCCTCCCAATAAAAGTGTAGATGGACCGTTCCTTAACTCTTTCTTGCTTCACATACAGATGGCTTGAGGAGGTACAGGGGAGATGCAGGTCTAATAAACAGAATAGAATATCTGTGCCAAGTGTGTTTCTCTGCATTGGTGTCCCATCACAGGCCCACCAGTGTATGTGTGATCTTTGACTCCTGCCAGTTCACAAGCAGGCGGCCAGGAAACGGTTTCAGCCTATCAACCACTGAGGAGATAAAGCCTCTGTATAAGGAATGAGGAAGCAATGAACACATTCAGACTATCACAGGAGTAGCCCTGAGTGTTCCGAATTATAATTTCTTCATGTCACTGTACGTTATTGAGCCCAAGTAGCTCGCCGTGATCGTATAGTGGTTAGTACTCTGCGCTGTGGCCGCAGCAACCTCGGTTCGAATCCGAGTGAAGGCATTGTGGTTGGCAATGTCACGGCAGTTGGGTTTTTCCTTTACAGAATTCCCAAATGTACCAGTTGTTTTTGTAAAATGTCTATTAAAAACAGATCCTTTTCAATATTTAAACGATCTAACAACAAATTATTTAAACACATGATTATAAGATGTAGGTATACTGTACTTACTGACATAAATTATCGTTCTTGAACATATTTGCGGTAAGGGGAGCGGAGCTCTCCCCCAGGCCAATCAGAATGCAGATGAATGCAGTTGCAGTTGAGTGACCTGTGTTGTGGCTGTCTACAGGGAATGCACATATGTAGCTGTCTCGCAGCCCAATCCAGACGTCAATTGAAGACAGGTTGTCATGCAAATAGAGCAGTAAGTGCAGAGAAATGCTCACTCTCTAAAAATGGCATTTATACAACAGCAAGATTAAATCCAACCTAACCAGTAGATAGGATTTATCAATAAATAAATAAAGCTTCTCCTCTCTGATATGGAATTACCACCCAAAAAGTATAAGAGAATACCCAATGCTAACCTATGAGAGGGGCAGACCTCACAGTAGTGAAAAATGTAATAGACTGTTTGATACTACTAGGACATACAAAATACTACAGTACATGCCTTACCTTTTACTTACATAGCATGTTGCCCCTAGGACTACTTAGGGCCTACCTTAGGGGTTACTGATATGTAATAAAATTGGAGTTTAAGGCTTGGCAAGTAGTTTTAAATGCCAGGTCGAAGTGGCAGTACACTGCAGCACAGGCACTGCAGTAGCAGGCTTGAGACAGGTTTGAAATGCTATTTCTTTGGGCGGCACAATCAGTCCCTGGGTATATGGTATACCACTTTACAAGGGGCTTTCAAGTAAATTAAATCTGTCAGTCAGGTATACTCCAATTATACACATGATTAGGGAAGAAGCACGTGCACTTCAGCACTGATTAGTAGCGATAAAGTGATCAGAGTCCTAAGGCCAACAAAAAGATACAGCAAAATGCAGAGGTGAAAAGCAATAAGGTGGGGTTGGACCACCTTAAGAATGCAAGGTCTAACAAAAATGAACTAAGGATAACATGAGTAAAACATCAGGTTTCTCTACAGCATTTGGTGAGACAAGTGGGCCTTCTTTTATCTTCCATAAATGCAATCTTTCCCGGACCCCTTTATTATATAGCGCTTCAAGGAAAAAATATAAAGCACTTACAAAGGAGCCTCAAATACTCAAAGATGGTAGACTTCTGTATTATGGGCCATATACTAAAAGCAGCACGAAAATAGAGTGCAATAGGGTCCAAAAAACTTGAGTGACCCATGAGAGTATGCATGCAAGCCTATGGTATTCCAAACTAGAGATATACGCATGCAATTTTTGTTTTTAGGAGAGAATGTGGCTGCTGAAAAAAACATTTTTTTTAAAAAGTCCATTCCAGAATATCAGGAATTTGCTGTGGGACACCTTGAAAACTTGCATACAGATTATTAATCTAATTTGAGCTCCTTGTACCTGCTGCTGTTTTCTCCACACCTCATCCTGTCTTTTCCCTCTTTCTCTCTTTCTCTGCGGTTGGTGGCTACTTTCCAAAGCGTCTGATGCCCCAATGTTCCTTCGTCTTGTTGTCAGACGTGAATTTGAAAAGCAACAAAATTAACAAGCCTTTACCACTCACACATGGCAGGAGTTTATACTTTAATTCAATGAGCTAAGAAAAGTGTGTTGCGGGGCCCCTACGAGCCATGGTGCTTGCTTCATCATAATTAGGCATGCTGTCATTAGCCACAGCTCTGATTATGGGTCACTGAGGTCAGTTTCAATAATTCCTCAAAAACCTAACCATGCAGTCCCCCCTAACTGTGTAGTTATCTTGCTTTACTGCTGTTTGTGTGATTAGCTGGGAGGAGCTCACGGCAGCTTCCTCCCAATAAAAGTGTAGATGGACCGTTCCTTAACTCTTTCTTGCTTCACATACAGATGGCTTGAGGAGGTACAGGGGAGATGCAGGTCTAATAAACAGAATAGAATATCTGCGCCAGGTGTGTTTCTCTGCATTGGTGTCCCATCACAGGCCCACCAGGGTATGTGTGATCTTTGACTCCTGCCAGTTCACAAGCAGGCGGCCAGGAAACGGTTTCAGCCTATCACATGCCCAGACATGGGTCCCAGGCACTCCACACCACTTGGAGTCAAGCTAGCCGGGCTGATGAGAGGTGTTACCTCGAAACCGGTCCGGTCCTCGGATGCTTGATTCCGTTCTGGGAAGGACATGGCTTTTGTAGTTCGGACTGGTCTGTTCCCATAGGGCAACAGGGTCAGAGCTGATTTGCATATCGCCATTGTCTAACCCAGGGTGGTGTGGAGTGCAAAAAAATGATGGATTTGGGCCCAGATCTTTTGACTGGGGGAATGTGTGACATTGATCCACATTCGGTCCATCACTTGTTGTTTTTGCAATTGCCGCCTGGTAAGGACATGGCTTTTGTAGTTCGGACTGGACTGTTCCCATGGGGCAACAGGGTCAGAGCTGATTTGCATATCGCCATTGTCTAACCCAGGGTGGTGTGGAGTGCAAAAAAACGATGGATTTGGGCCCAGATCTTTTGACTGGGGGAATGTGTGACATTGATCCACATTCGGTCCATCACTTGTTGTTTTTGCAATTGCCGCCCTAAGTGCGCTGGGGATGCCCAGACGTGGGTCCCAGGCACTCCACACCACTTGGAGTCAAGCTAGCCGGGCTGATGAGAGGTGTTACCTCGAAACCGGTCCGGTCCTCGGATGCTTGATTCCGTTCTGGGAAGGACATGGCTTTTGTAGTTTGGACTGGACTGTTCCCATGGGGCAACAGGGTCAGAGCTGATTTGCATATCGCCATTGTCTAACCCAGGGTGGTGTGGAGTGCAAAAAAACGATGGATTTGGGCCCAGATCTTTTGACTGGGGGAATGTGTGACATTGATCCACATTCGGTCCATCACTTGTTGTTTTTGCAATTGACGCCCTAAGTGCGCTGGGGATGCCCAGACGTGGGTCCCAGGCACTCCACACCACTTGGAGTCAAGCT
Organism: Lissotriton vulgaris; assembly: GCF_964263255.1. Lineage (NCBI taxonomy): Eukaryota > Metazoa > Chordata > Amphibia > Caudata > Salamandridae > Lissotriton > Lissotriton vulgaris. Next base: position 1,368,471,030 of record NC_141685.1, on the reverse strand, counting down.
AGCCGGGCTGATGAGAGGTGTTACCTCGAAACCGGTCCGGTCCTCGGATGCTTGATTCCGTTCTGGGAAGGACATGGCTTTTGTAGTTCGGACTGGATTGTTCCCATGGGGCAACAGGGTCAGAGCTGATTTGCATATCGCCATTGTCTAACCCAGGGTGGTGTGGAGTGCAAAAAAACGATGGATTTGGGCCCAGATCTTTTGACTGGGGGAATGTGTGACATTGATCCACATTCGGTCCATCACTTGTTGTTTTTGCAATTGCTGCCCTAAGTGCGCTGGGGATGCCCAGACGTGGGTCCCAGGCACTCCATACCACTTGGAGTCAAGCTAGCCGGGCTGATGAGAGGTGTTACCTCGAAACCGGTCCGGTCCTCGGATGCTTGATTCCGTTCTGGGAAGGACATGGCTTTTGTAGTTCGGACTGGACTGTTCCCATGGGGCAACAGGGTCAGAGCTGATTTGCATATCGCCATTGTCTAACCCAGGGTGGTGTGGAGTGCAAAAAAACGATGGATTTGGGCCCAGATCTTTTGACTGGGGGAATGTGTGACATTGATCCACATTCGGTCCATCACTTGTTGTTTTTGCAATTGCCGCCCTAAGTGCGCTGGGGATGCCCAGACGTGGGTCCCAGGCACTCCACACCACTTGGAGTCAAGCTAGCCGGGCTGATGAGAGGTGTTACCTCGAAACCGGTCCGTTCCTCGGATGCTTGATTCCATTCTGGGAAGGACATGGCTTTTGTAGTTCGGACTGGACTGTTCCCATGGGGCAACAGGGTCAGAGCTGATTTGCATATCGCCATTGTCTAACCCAGGGTGGTGTGGAGTGCAAAAAAACGATGGATTTGGGCCCAGATCTTTTGACTGGGGGAATGTGTGACATTGATCCACATTCGGTCCATCACTTGTTGTTTTTGCAATTGCCGCCCTAAGTGCGCTGGGGATGCCCAGACGTGGGTCCCAGGCACTCCACACCACTTGGAGTCAAGCTAGCCGGGCTGATGAGAGGTGTTACCTCGAAACCGGTCCGGTCCTCGGATGCTTGATTCCGTTCTGGGAAGGACATGGCTTTTGTAGTTCGGACTGGACTGTTCCCATGGGGCAACAGGGTCTGAGCTGATTTGCATATCGCCATTGTCTAACCCAGGGTGGTGTGGAGTGCAAAAAAACGATGGATTTGGGCCCAGATCTTTTGACTGGGGGAATGTGTGACATTGATCCACATTCGGTCCATCACTTGTTGTTTTTGCAATTGCCGCCCTAAGTGCGCTGGGGATGCCCAGGCGTGGGTCCCAGGCACTCCACACCACTTGGAGTCAAGCTAGCCGGGCTGATGAGAGGTGTTACCTCGAAACCGGTCCGGTCCTCGGATGCTTGATTCCGTTCTGGGAAGGACATGGCTTTTGTAGTTCGGACTGGACTGTTCCCATGGGGCAACAGGGTCAGAGCTGATTTGCATATCGCCATTGTCTAACCCAGGGTGGTGTGGAGTGCAAAAAAACGATGGATTTTGACCCAGATCTTTTGACTGGGGGAATGTGTGACATTGATCCACATTCGGTCCATCACTTGTTGTTTTTGCAATTGCCGCCCTAAGTGCGCTGGGGATGCCCAGACGTGGGTCCCAGGCACTCCACACCACTTGGAGTCAAGCTAGCCGGGCTGATGAGAGGTGTTACCTCGAAACCGGTCCGGTCCTCGGATGCTTGATTCCGTTCTGGGAAGGACATGGCTTTTGTAGTTCGGACTGGACTGTTCCCATGGGGCAACAGGGTCTGAGCTGATTTGCATATCGCCATTGTCTAACCCAGGGTGGTGTGGAGTGCAAAAAAACGATGGATTTGGGCCCAGATCTTTTGACTGGGGGAATGTGTGACATTGATCCACATTCGGTCCATCACTTGTTGTTTTTGCAATTGCCGCCCTAAGTGCGCTGGGGATGCCCAGGCGTGGGTCCCAGGCACTCCACACCACTTGGAGTCAAGCTAGCCGGGCTGATGAGAGGTGTTACCTCGAAACCGGTCCGGTCCTCGGATGCTTGATTCCGTTCTGGGAAGGACATGGCTTTTGTAGTTCGGACTGGACTGTTCCCATGGGGCAACAGGGTCAGAGCTGATTTGCATATCGCCATTGTCTAACCCAGGGTGGTGTGGAGTGCAAAAAAACGATGGATTTTGACCCAGATCTTTTGACTGGGGGAATGTGTGACATTGATCCACATTCGGTCCATCACTTGTTGTTTTTGCAATTGCCGCCCTAAGTGCGCTGGGGATGCCCAGACGTGGGTCCCCGGCACTCCACACCACTTGGAGTCAAGCTAGCCGGGCTGATGAGAGGTGTTACCTCGAAACCGGTCCGGTCCTCGGATGCTTGATTCCGTTCTGGGAAGGACATGGCTTTTGTAGTTCGGACTGGACTGTTCCCATGAGGCTCAGGGTCAGAGCTGATTTGCATATCGCCATTGTATAACCCAGGGTGGTGTGGAGTGCAAAATAACGATGGATTTAGGCCCAGATCCTTGGACGGGGTGAGTGTGTGACATTGATCCACATTCTGTCCATCACTTGTTGTGTTTGCAATTTCCGCCCTAAGTGTGCTGGGGATGCCCAGACGTGGGTCCCAGGCACTCCACACCACTGGAGTCAAGCTAGCCGGGCTGATGAGAGGTGTTACCTCGAAACCGGTCCGGTCCTCGGATGCTTGATTCCGTTCTGGGAAGGACATGGCTTTTGTAGTTCGGACTGGACTGTTCCCATGAGGCTCAGGGTCAGAGCTGATTTGCATATCGCCATTGTCTAACCCAGGGTGGTGTGGAGTGCAAAATAACGATGGATTTAGGCCCAGATCCTTGGACTGGGGTGAGTGTGTGACATTGATCCACATTCTGTCCATCACTTGTTGTGTTTGCAATTTCCGCCCTAAGTGCGCTGGGGATGCCCAGACGTGGGTCCCAGGCACTCCACACCACTGGAGTCAAGCTAGCCGGGCTGATGAGAGGTGTTACCTCGAAACCGGTCCGGTCCTCGGAAGCTTGATTCCGTTCTGGGAAGGACATGGCTTTTGTAGTTCAGACTGGACTGTTCCCATGAGGCTCAGGGTCAGAGCTGATTTGCATATCGCCATTGTCTAACCCAGGGTGGTGTGGAGTGCAAAATAACGATGGATTTAGGCCCAGATCCTTGGACTGGGGTGAGTGTGTGACATTGATCCACATTCTGTCCATCACTTGTTGTGTTTGCAATATACTAAAAGCAGCAGGAAAACAGAGTGCAATAGGGTCCAAAAAATTTGAGTGACCCATGAGAGTATGCATGCAAGCCTATGGTATTCCAAACTAGAGATATACGCATGCAATTTTTGTTTTTAGGAGAGAATGTGCCTGCTGAAAAAAACATTATTTGTAAAAAGTGCATTGCAGAATATCAGGAATTTGCTGTGGGATACCTTGAAAACTTGCATACAGATTATGTGCACATGCCTCACAGTCAGTTGTTGTGGCCGAGTGGTTAAGGCGATGGACTAGAAATCCATTGGGGTCTCCCCACGCAGGTTTGAATCCTGTCAACAACGAGAATCTTTTTAACATCGGCTACAATTTCAGAAGATAACCTTAATATTTCTTCCATGTCAGTTTTATAAATAGGTGGCTTATTTTGGTGTCACTATTGCCATATCACATATATATTATCGCTCCCCCTTTCATATCTTTGCTATAACTCTCATCCTTCATTAGCGCTGGTGCAAACGCTTCAAATATTATACCCTGGCTCTCTCGGTCATTTATGTGCATGCACTTGAAACTTACTTTACCAATAAAAGAAGCAAATAGAGAAATAAAATAAAAGTGCTAGCTGGATTAGGCAAACACACTTCATAAAACTGCATTTTCTTTTCTATTCTCCCCCGTGTTACAAGCTTAACTGCTCCCTGTGTAATTTCTCTTAACCTGCTGTTCCTGGAAGAGAATTTCATCTACAAGCTCTTTCTGTGTTTTTTCCTAGTCTTTTCTTTCCCTTTTCTTAGATTTGTAACTGTTCCTTTACGTGCTCTATTTAGGCGCCATTAATCGCATTTGAGCTCCTTGTACCTGCTGCTGTTTTCTCCACACCTCATACTGTCTTTTCCCTCTTTCTCTCTTTCTCTGCGGTTGGTGGCTACTTTCCAAAGCGTCTGATGCCCAATGTTCCTTCGTCTTGTTGTCAGACATGAATTTGAAAAGAATCAAAATTAACAAGCCTTTACCACTCACACATGGCAGAAGTTTATACTTTAATTCAATGAGCTAAGAAAAGTGTGTTGTGGGGCCCCTACGAGCCATGGTGCCTTCTTCATCATAATTAGGCATGTAGTCATTAGCCACAGCTCTGATTATGGGTCACTGAGGTCAGTTTCAATAATTCATCAAAAACCAAACCATGCAGTCCCCCCTAACTGTGTAGTTATCTTGCTTTACTGCTGTTTGTGTGATTAGCTGGGAGGAGCTCAAGGCAGCATCCTCCCAATAAAAGTGTAGATGGACCGTTCCTTAACTCTTTCTTGCTTCACATACAGATGGCTTGAGGAGGTACAGGGGAGATGCAGGTCTAATAAACAGAATAGAATATCTGCGCCAGGTGTGTTTCTCTGCATTGGTGTCCCATCACAGGCCCACCAGTGTATGTGTGATCTTTGACTCCTGCCAGTTCACAAGCAGGCGGCCAGGAAACGGTTTCAGCCTATCAACCACTGAGGAGATAAAGCCTTTGTATAAGGAATGAGGAAGCAACAAACACATTCAGCCTATCACAGGAGTAGCCCTGAGTGTTCCGAATTATAATTTCTTCATGTCAATGTACTTTATTGAGCCCAAGTAGCTCGCCGTGATCGTATAGTGGTTAGTACTCTGCGCTGTGGCCGCAGCAACCTCGGTTCGAATCCGAGTCACGGCATTGTGGTTGGCAATGTCATGGCAGTTGGGTTTTTCCTTTACAGAATTCCCAAATGTACCAGTTGATTTTGTAAAATGTCTATTAAAAACAGATCCTTTTCAATATTTAAACGATCTAACGACAAATTATTTAAACACACATGATTATAAGATGTAGGTATACTGTACTTACTGACATAAATTATCGTTCTTGAACATATTTGCGGTAAGGGGAGCGGAGCTCTCCCCCAGGCCAATCGGAAAGCAGATGAATGCAGTTGCAGTTGAGTGACCTGTGTTGTGGCTGTCTACAGGGAATGCACATATGTAGCTGTCTCGCAGCCCAATCCAGACGTCAATTGAAGACAGGTTTTCATGCAAATAGAGCAGTAAGTGCAGAGAAATGCTCACTATCTAAAAATGGCATTTATACAATAGTAAGATTAAATTCAACCTCACCAGTAGATAGGATTTATCAATAAATAAATAAAGCTTCTCCTCTCTGATATGGAATAACCCCCCAAAAAGTATAAGGGAATACCCAATGCTAACCTATGAGAGGGGCAGACCTCACAGTAGTGAAAAATGTAATAGACTGTTTGATACTACTAGGACATACAAACTACCACAGTACATGTCTTACCTTTTACATACATAGCATGATGCCCCTAGGACTACCTAGGGCCTACCTTAGGGGTTACTGATATGTAATAAAATTGGAGTTTAAGGCTTGGCAAGTAGTTTTAAATGCCAAGTCAAAGTGGCAGTACACTGCAGCACAGGCACTGCAGTAGCAGGCTTGAGACAGGTTTGAAATGCTATTTCTTTGGGCGGCACAATCAGTCCCTGGGTATATGGTATACCACTTTACAAGGGGCTTTCAAGTAAATTAAATCTGTCAGTCAGGCATACTCCAATTATACACATGATTAGGGAAGAAGCACGTGCACTTCAGCACTGATTAGTAGCGATAAAGTGATCAGAGTCCTAAGGCCAACAAAAAGATACAGCAAAATGCGGAGGTGAAAAGCAATAAGGTGGGGTTGGGACCACCTTAAGAATGCAAGGTCTAACAAAAATGAACTAAGGATAACATGAGTAAAACATCAGGTTTCTCTACAGCATTTGGTGAGACAAGTGGGCCTTCTATTATCTTCCATAAATGCAATCTTTACTGGACCCCTTTATTATATAGCTCTTCAAGGAAAAAATATAAAGCACTTACAAAGGAGCATCAAATACTCAAAGATGGTAGACTTCTGTAATACGGGCCATATACTAAAAGCAGCACGAAAGCAGAGTGCAATAGGGTCCAAAAAACTAGAGTGACCCATGAGAGTATGCATGCAAGCCTATGGTATTCCAAACTAGAGATATACGCATGCAATTTTTGTTTTTAGGAGAGAATGTGCCTGCTGAAAAAAACATTATTTTTAAAAAGTGCATTGCAGAATATCAGGAATTTGCTGTGGGACACCTTGAAAACTTGCATACAGATTATGTGCACAAGACTTACAGTCAGTTGTTGTGGCTGAGTGGTTAAGGTGATGGACTAGAATTCCATTGGGGTCTCCCTGCGCAGGTTCGAATCCTGCTGACAACGAGAATCTTTTTAACATCGGCTACAATTTCAGAAGTTAACCTTTAGTATTTCTTCCATGTCAGTTTTATAAATAGGTGGCTTATTTTGGTGTCACTATTGCCATATCACATATTTATTATCGCTCCCCCTTTCATATCTTTGCTATAACTCTCGTCCTTCATTAGCGCTGGTGCAAACGCTTCAAATTATTATACCCTGGCTCTCTCGGTCATACCTGTGCATGCACTTGAAACTTACTTTACCAATAAAAGAAGCAAATAGAGAAATAAAATAAAAGTGCTAGCTGGATTAGGCAAACACATTTCATAAAACTGCATTTTCTTTTCTATCCTCCCCCGTGTTACAAGCTTAACTGCTCCCTGTGTAATTTCTCTTAACCTGCTGTCACAGAAGAGAATTTCATCTACAGGCTCTTTCTGTGTTTTTTCCTAGCCTTTTCTTTCCCTTTTCTTAGATTTGTAACTGTTCCTTTACGTGCTCTATTTAGGCGCCATTAATCTCATTTGAGCTCCTTGTACCTGCTGCAGTTTTCTCCACACCTCATACTGTCTTTTCCCTCTTTCTCTCTTTCTCTGCGGTTGGTGGCTACTTTCCAAAGCGTCTGATGCCCCAATGTTCCTTCGTCTTGTTGTCAGACGTGAATTTGAAAAGCAGCAAAATTAACAAACCTTTACCACTCACACATGGCAGAAGTTTATACTTTAATTCAATGACCTAAGAAAAGTGTGTTGTGGGGCCCCTACGAGCCATGGTGCTTGCTTCATCATAATTAGGCATGCAGTCATTAGCCACAGCTCTGATTATGGGTCACTGAGGTCAGTTTCAATAATTCCTCAAAACCCTAACCATGCAGTCCCCCCTAACTGTGTAGTTATCTTGCTTTACTGCTGTTTGTGTGATTAGCTGGGATGAGCTCACGGCAGCATCCTCCCAATAAAAGTGCAGATGGACCGTTCCTTAACTCTTTCTTGCTTCACATACAGATGGCTTGAGGAGGTACAGGGGAGATGCAGGTCTAATAAACAGAATAGAATATCTGCGCCAGGTGTGTTTCTCTGCATTGGTGTCCCATCACAGGCCCACCAGTGTATGTGTGATCTTTGACTCCTGCCAGTTCACAAGCAGGCGGCCAGGAAACGGTTTCAACCTATCAACCACTGAGGAGATAAAGCCTTTGTATAAGGAATGAGGAAGCAATGAACACATTCAGCCTATCACAGGAGTAGCCCTGAGTGTTCCTAATTATAATTTCTTCATGTCCCTGTACGTTATCGAGCCCAAGTAGCTCGCCGTGATCGTATAGTGGTTAGTACTCTGCGTTGTGGCCGCAGCAACCTCGGTTTGAATCCGAGTCTTGGCAATGTCACGGCAGTTCGGTATTTCCTTTACAGAATTCCCAAATGTACCAGTTGTTTTTGTAAAATGTCTATTAAAAACCGATCCTTTTCAATATTTAAACGATCTAACAACAAATTATTTAAACACACATGATTATAAGATGTAGGTATACTGTACTTACTGACGTAAATTATCGTTCTTGAAAATATTTGCGGTAAGGGGAGCGGAGCTCTCCCCCAGGCCAATCAGAATGCAGATGAATGCAGTTGCAGTTGAGTGACCTGTGTTGTGGCTGTCTACAGGGAATGCACATATGTAGCTGTCTCGCAGCCCAATCCAGACGTCAATTGAAGACAGGTTTTCATGCAAATAGAGCAGTAAGTGCAGAGAAATGCTCACTCTCTAAAAATGGCATTTATACAATAGTAAGATTAAATCCAACCTCACGAGTAGATAGGATTTATCAATAAATAAATAAAGCCTCTCCTCTCTGATATGGAATTACCCCCCAAAAAGTATAAGGGAATACCCAATGCTAACCTATGAGAGGGGCAGACCTCACAGTAGTGAAAAATGTAATAGACTGTTTGATACTACTAGGACATACAAACTACCACAGTACATGTCTTACCTTTTACTTACATAGCATGATGCCACTAGGACTACCTAGGGCCTACCTTTGGGGTTACTGATATGTAATAAAATTGGAGTTTAAGGTTTGGCAAGTAGTTTTAAATGCCAAGTCGAAGTGGCAGTACACTGCAGCACAGGCACTGCAGTAGCAGGCTTGAGACAGGTTTGAAATGCTATTTCTTTGGGCGGCACAATCAGTCCCTGGGTATATGGTATACCACTTTACAAGGGGCTTTCAAGTAAATTAAATCTGTCAGTCAGGTATACTCCAATTATACACATGATTAGGGAAGAAGCACGTGCACTTCAGCACTGATTAGTAGCGATAAAGTGATCAGAGTCCTAAGGCCCACAAAAAGATACAGCAAAATGCGGAGGTGAAAAGCAATAAGGTGGGGTTGGGACCACCTTAAGAATGCAAGGTCTAACAAAAATGAACTAAGGATAACATGAGTAAAACATCAGGTTTCTCTACAGCATTTGGTGAGACAAGTGGGCCTTCTTTTATCTTCCATAAATGCAATCTTTCCCGGACCCCTTTATTATATAGCTCTTCAAGGAAAAAATATAAAGCACTTACAAAGGAGCCTCAAATACTCAAAGATGGTAGACTTCTGTAATATGGGCCATATACTAAAAGCAGCACGAAAACAGAGTGCAATAGGGTCCAAAAAACTTGAGTGACCCATGAGAGTATGCATGCAAGCCTATGGTATTCCAAACTAGAGATACACGCATGCAATTTTTGTTTTTAGGAGAGAATGTGCCTGCTGAAAAAAACATTATTTTTAAAAAGTGCATTGCAAAATATCAGGAATTTGCTGTGGGACACCTTGAAAACTTGCATACAGATTATGTGCACACACCTTACAGTCAGTTGTTGTGGCCGAGTGGTTAAGCCGATGAACTAGAAATCCATTGGGGTCTCCCCGCGCAGGTTGGAATCCTGCCGACAACGAGAATCTTTTTAACATCGGCTACAATTTCAGAGGTTAACCTTTAGTATTTCTTCCATGTCAGTTTTATAAATAGGTGGCTTATTTTGGTGTCACTATTGCCATATCACATATTTATTATCGCTCCCCCTTTCATATCTTTGCTATAACTCTCGTCCTTCATTAGCGCTGGTGCAAACGCTTCAAATTATTATACCCTGACTCTCTCGGTCATACCTGTGCATGCACTTGAAACTTACTTTACCAATAAAAGAAGCAAATAGAGAAATAAAATAAAAGTGCTAGCTGGATTAGGCAAACACACTTCATAAAACTGCATTTTCTTTTCTATTCTCCCCCGTGTTACAAGCTTAACTGCTCCCTGTGTAATTTCTCTTAACCTGCTGTTCCTGGAAGAGAATTTCATCTACAAGCTCTTTCTGTATTTTTTCCTAGTCTTTTCTTTCCCTTTTCTTAGATTTGTAACTGTTCCTTTACATGCTCTATTTAGGCGCCATTAATCTCATTTGAGCTCCTTGTACCTGCTGCTGTTTTCTCCACACCTCATACTGCCTTTTCCCTCTTTCTCTCTTTCTCTGCGGTTGGTGGCTACTTTTCAAAGCGTCTGATGCCCCAATGTTCCTTCGTCTTGTTGTCAGACGTGAATTTGAAAAGCAACAAAATTAACAAGCCTTTACCACTCACACATGGCAGGAGTTTATACTTTAATTCAATGAGCTAAGAAAAGTGTGTTGTGGGGCCCCTACGAGCCATGGTGCTTGCTTCATCATAATTAGGCATGCAGTCATTAGCCACAGCTCTGATTATGGGTCACTGAGGTCAGTTTCAATAATTCCTCAAAAACCTAACCATGCAGTCCCCCCTAACTGTGTAGTTATCTTGCTTCACTGCTGTTTGTGTGATTAGCTGGGAGGAGCTCACGGCAGCATCCTCCCAATAAAAGTGTAGATGGACCGTTCCTTAACTCTTTCTTGCTTCACATACAGATGGCTTGAGGAGGTACAGGGGAGATGCAGGTCTAATAAACAGAATAGAATATCTGCGCCAGGTGTGTTTCTCTGCATTGGTGTCCCATCACAGGCCCACAAGTGTATGTGTGATCTTTGACTCCTACCAGTTCACAAGCAGGCGGCCAGGAAACAGTTTCAGCCTATCAACCACTGAGGAGATAAAGCCTTTGTATAAGGAATGAGGAAGCAATGAACACATTCAGCCTATCACAGGAGTAGCCCTGAGTGTTCCGAATGATAATTTCTTCATGTCACTGTACGTTGTTGAGCCCAAGTAGCTCACCGTGATCGTATAGTGGTTAGTACTCTGCGTTGTGGCCGCAGCAACCTTGGTTCGAATCCGAGTCACGGCATTGTGGTTGGCAATGTCACGGCAGTTGGGTTTTTCCTTTACAGAATTCCCAAATGTACCAGTTGTTTTTGTAAAATGTCTATTAAAAACAGATCCTTTTCAATATTTAAACGATCTAACGACAAATTATTTAAACACACATGATTATAAGATGTAGGTATACTGTACTTACTGACATAAATTATCCCTTCTTGAACATATTTGCGGTAAGGGGAGCTGGGCTCTCCCCCAGGCCAATCAGAATGCAGATGAATGCAGTTGCAGTTGAGTGACCTGTGTTGTGACTGTCTACAGGGAATGCACATATGTAGCTGTCTCGCAGCCCAATCCAGACGTCAATTGAAGACAGGTTTTCATGCAAATAGAGCAGTAAGTGCAGAGAAATGCTCACTCTCTAAAAATGGCATTTATACAATAGTAAGATTAAATCCAACCTCACCAGTAGATAGGATTTATCAATAAATAAATAAAGCTTCTCCTCTCTGATATGGAATTACCCCCCAAAAAGTATAAGGGAATACCCAATGCTAACCTATGAGAGGGGCAGACCTCACAGTAGTGAAAAATGTAATAGACTGTTTGATACTACTAGGACATACAAACTACCACAGTACATGTCTTACCTTTTACTTACATAGCATGATGCCCCTAGGACTACTTAGGGCCTACCTTAGGGGTTACTGATATGTAATAAAATTGGAGTTTAAGGCTTGGCAAGTAGTTTTAAATGCCAAGTCGAAGTGGCAGTACACTGCAGCACAGGCACTGCAGTAGCAGGCTTGAGACAGGTTTGAAATGCTATTTCTTCGGGCGGCACAATCAGTCCCTGGGTATATGGTATACCACTTTACAAGGGGCTTTCAAGTAAATTAAATCTGTCAGTCAGGTATACTCCAATTATACACATGATTAGGGAAGAAGCACGTGCACTTCAGCACTGATTAGCAGCGATAAAGTGATCAGAGTCCTAAGGCCAACAAAAAGATACAGCAAAATGCGGAGGTGAAAAGCAATACGGTGGGGTTGGGACCACCTTAAGAATGCAAGGTCTAACAAAAACGAACTAAGGATAACATGAGTAAAACATCAGGTTTCTCTACAGCATTTGGTGAGACAAGTGGGCCTTCTTTTATCTTCCATAAATGCAATCTTTCCCGGACCCCTTTATTATATAGCTCTTCAAGGTAAAATATAAAGCACTTACAAAGGAGCCTCAAATACTCAAAGATGGTAGACTTCTGTAATATGGGCCATATACTAAAAGCAGCACGAAAACAGAGTGCAATAGGGTCCAAAAAACTTGAGTGACCCATGAGAGTATGCATGCAAGCCTATGGTATTCCAAACTAGAGATATACGCATGCAATTTTTGTTTTTAGGAGAGAATGTGCCTGATGAAAAAAACATTATTTTTAAAAAGTGCATTGCAGAATATCAGGAATGTGCTGTGGGACACCTTGAAAACTTGCATACAGATTATGTGCACACGCCTTACAGTCAGTTTTTGTGGCCGAGTGGTTAAGGCGATGGACTAGAAATCCATTGGGGTCTCCCCGCGCAGGTTCAAATCCTGCCGACAACGAGAATCTTTTTAACATCGGCTACAATTTCAGAAGTTAACCTTTAGTATTTCTTTGATGTCAGTTTTATAAATAGGTGGCTTATTTTGGTGTCACTATTGCCATATCACATATTTATTATCGCTCCCCCTTTCATATCTTTGCTATAACTCTCGTCCTTCATTAGCGCTGGTGCAAACGCTTCAAATTATTATACCCTGGCTCTCTCGGTCATACCTGTGCATGCACTTGAAACTTACTTTACCAATAAAAGAAGCAAATAGAGAAATAAAATAAAAGTGCTAGCTGGATTAGGCAAACACACTTCATAAAACTGCATTTTCTTTTCTATTCTCCCCCGTGTTACAAGCTTAACTGCTCCCTGTGTAATTTCTCTTAACCTGCTGTCCCTGGAAGAGAATTTCATCTACAAGCTCTTTCTTTGTTTTTTCCTAGTCTTTTCTTTCCCTTTTCTTAGATTTGAACTGTTCCTTTACGTGCTCTATTTATGCGCCATTAATCTCATTTGAGCTCCTTGTACCTGCTGCTGTTTTCTCCACACCTCATACTGTCTTTTCCCTCTTTCTCTCTTTCTCTGCGGTTGGTGGCTACTTTCCAAAGCGTCTGATGCCCCAATGTTCCTTCGTCTTGTTGTCAGACGTGAATTTGAAAAGCAACAAAATTAACAAGCCTTTACCACTCACACATGGCAGGAGTTTATACTTTAATTCAATGAGCTAAGAAAAGTGTGTTGTGGGGCCCCTACGAGCCATGGTGCCTTCTTCATCATAATTAGGCATGCAGTCATTAGCCACAGCTCTGATTATGGGTCACTGAGGTCAGTTTCAATAATTCCTCAAAAACCTAACCATGCAGTCCCCCCTAACTGTGTAGTTATCTTGCTTTACTGCTGTTTGTGTGATTAGCTGGGAGGAGCTCACGGCAGCATCCTCCCAATAAAAGTGTAGATGGACCGTTCCTTAACTCTTTCTTGCTTCACATACAGATGGCTTGAGGAGGTACAGGGGAGATGCAGGTCTAATAAACAGAATAGAATATCTGCGCCAGGTGTGTTTCTCTGCATTGGTGTCCCATCACAGGCCCACCAGTGTATGTGTGATCTTTGACTCCTGCCAGTTCACAAGCAGGCGGCCAGGAAACGGTTTCAGCCTATCAACCACTGAGGAGATAAAGCCTTTGTATAAGGAATGAGGAAGCAATGAACACATTCAGCCTATCACAGGAGTAGCCCTGAGTGTTCCGAATTATAATTTCTTCATGTCACTGTACGTTATTGAGCCCAAGTAGCTCGCCGTGATCGTATAGTGGTTAGTACTCTGCGTTGTGGCCGCAGCAACCTCGGTTCGAATTCGAGTTACGGCATTGTGGTTGGCAATGTCACGGCAGTTGGGTTTTTCCTTTACAGAATTCCCAAATGTACCAGTTGTTTTTGTAAAATGTCTATTAAAAACAGATCCTTTTCAATATTTAAACGATCTAACGACAAATTATTTAAACACACATGATTATAAGATGTAGGTATACTGTACTTACTGACATAAATTATCGTTCTTGAACATATTTGCGGTAAGGGGAGCGGAGCTCTCCCCTAGGCCAATCAGAATGCAGATGAATGCAGTTGCAGTTGAGTGACCTGTGTTGTGGCTGTCTACAGGGAAAGCACATATATAGCTGTCTCGCAGCCCAATCCAGACATCAATTGAAGACAGGTTTTCATTCAAATGTAGCAGTAAGTGCAGAGAAATGCTCACTCTCTAAAAATGTCATTTATACAATAGTAAGATTAAATCCAACCTCACCAGTAGATAGGATTTATCAATAAATAAATAAAGCTTCTCCTCTCTGATATGGAATTACCCCCCAAAAAGTATAAGGGAATACCCAATGCTAACCAATGAGAGGGGCAGACCTCACAGTAGTGAAAAATGTAATAGACTGTTTGATACTACTAGGACATACAAACTACCACAGTAAATGTCTTACCATTTACTTACATAGCATGATTGTGGTGATATGTATTGTGCAACTTGGAACCATCCCATGTCACTGGGAATGTTCCAGGTACAGGGTTCCAGCACAGGCGGTTATTATCTTGTCATCGACCTGCCTGCTGGGACGGCTCTCCCTATCCTCAATAAACTACGCTTCAAGAACTTACCCTCTGTGTCCAGACAGCATCATTTCACTGGCGACTTAGGACGGGATCAACCCAGCGACCTTGCCAGCTCACCAGGAAGAATCTCCAACTTTCACAGTTTTTTTTAGAAAACTTCCACTATCATCTAACGCAAAACAGTGAGTACATTTAAAAAATTTCAACACACTGGCACTCACTCGGCACCGCACGGGAGAGCCGTACCCATTCAGACTCTTTTTAAAAACACACAACAAATACGTAAAGAATAGCACGAAGGAGCCCTCTCCGCTTCCTTCTAAAACCTTCTCTCATCCAGAAGAGCCAGTTTCTGAGCGCATACCCACACGCGACTGCTGAACTTATGGTCTCTATTTCATTTAAATGCGCAATTGGCCTTACCGTGTCTCACTTCATCAACGAAACCGTCCCTCGACGCTGCGCCCTAACGAGATCGTCTCTCTACGCTGCGCGCACAATAATGATGACGTCGAGGAATCTTGCATGAATGACGCGTCCACTATCAACCAATTACAGGATTGTTTCCACATTGCGTCTTGTGTTCATCGCCATAGCAACCAATTTCCTACCGACTGAAGCCGGAATTGGATATTTTCGCACGTCTTATTGCTGACTACTCGCTAAACACCTTGAAAGTGTTCAGCTTCTAACAACAACTACAACGCTGACACGCACAGCTTATTTCTGTGCTTGTTAGACAACTTTACTATTTACATATACTGTGTTCGTCACGCACCATCTAGAACAGAGAAAATACAAGATTTAAGAGAGTTCTACTGGCATCTAGTGGCAGAAGTTGGAACTTATGAACATAATATTTTTTTTTTCTCTCTCTCAACACAACTTTTTGCTTCTGTGATACACACACAATTATTACTGTGTACACAATTTTTACGGCATACTACTTCTGTGATATATTGTGTGTGGAAGTAAATCCTGGGGGTTTTAAAGCACATTTTTAACGGCCAGTGCACATATAACATGTTCTAATTTGCAAATAACTTTTAATCCAAACTACAGAAATTATTTACATTTTGTCTGTAACTATTCCATTTGAATATGCAAAGTGTCACTCCACCAGCTCCGTTCTTGCAGGTACCTGGTGATCCTCCATTAGAATGGAAATTATGGGTCAGGTCATTCATGGCTTACTTGGGTGCCATTGATGGTCAAAGATATAGACCGGAAAGGAAAAAGAACCTCATGTACTACCATCTCGGAGTCGAAGGTCAAAATGTTTTTGACCATTTACCTCCATATGATCCACCTGATGGTCAAGATCCTGATGAATTTGAATTAGCTAAGGCGAAATTAGAAAAATATTTCACCAAAACAAAAAACTTAGTTGTACATAGGTATAAGTTTTTCACAAGGACACAAAAGAGTGATGAAAATATTGACACATTTATAACTGCCTTAAAAATGCTAGCTGCAAATTGTGAATTTGACAATTTTACATCACAGCTTATTAGAGATCAGCTTGTTGCACGTTGCTATTGTAAAGAAATCCAAAAGAAATTACTTACGTGTAAAGACCCTTCATTAGATAAGGCAGTAGACATAGCTAAAAGCATAGAAACCTCTATGGATGATGTCAAACAACTAGAAACAGCCTTGTCTAGTACTGCAATTTCTGGTGCCGTATCCAGCACCACGATCTCAGGTGCTACATCTAATTCTCCTGCCACCAGAACTCCTTTCATGCTGCGTGGCAATTTCAGAAGACCCTATTCTTCTAGGGGTGGTAGATTCAGACAGTCTGACTCTAGAATGTTTTGCTATAGATGTGGTTCTTCCTCTCATGTTTCTTCTTTTAGGAACTGTCCTGCAGCAAACCAACAATGTGGACAGTGCGGCAAAATGGGGCATTTTGCTAAGATATGCATGAGGGGCAGGAGAGGAGGCACAAGAGGAAATGTTCGATGTGTCATCAATGATGAAAGTATGAACGAAAATGATGACAATATTTCGTATGAGGGTGATTTTTCTCATGAAGACGTTATGCATCAAGAATATGTAGTAGTAGTTATGGATTCTCATGACAAGAGTATTTCCCATGACATTCCTGATCCCGAAGTTGATGTTATCATTGGGAAAGATAACGTTCAACTACTAGTTGACACTGGTGCACGCATAACCATTATTTCACAAGATAAATACACCAAATTTTGGCATGACAAGAGTTTATTACCCCCAGACATCCTTACTGTGGCCTTTGAAGGCAGTAGGATTAATTTACTTGGATTTTTCTGGGCCGACATCAATGTATTAGGAGTAACTATCAAGGGGAAAGTATATGTGGCCAAGAAAGGAATTAATGTTCTTGGTCTTATTCACCAGGCTGAAATAGGTCTAACTATCAAGCCAGGATTAGCTAATCCAGTCTTCATTGACAAACAGTTTAAAGACACTCCCGTTACCACGATTAACAATAATACACTATGCACTCATGCGCACGACATTTGGGAAAAAAAGTTTAGTAGAATTTTCGAGAACCGTCTTGGAAAAATCACTAACTTTCAGCATACCATCAGAGTGAAGGACAATGTTGTTCCCACCAAGCACAAATTACGCAATGTTCCTTTGAGCATCAGAAGCGATCTGTCTAAACACTTGAAAGCTCTGTGTGATCAAGGAATCATTGAAAAAGTCGAATCTACTCTGTGGCTTTCCCCCATTGTCTTAGCCAAGAAGAGGTCAGGAGATTTGAGAATGTGTGTTGACTTACGCACCCTAAATGAAGCCATTTGGGTTGATGGGTTTCCTTTGCCACGAATTGAAGACCTTATTGCCAAAGTGGGGTCATCTTCGTGGTTTACGAAACTCGATCTCAAGGCTGCCTATCATCAGGTAGAATTAAATCCTCAATCTAGACATCTCACTGCCTTCGTCACCCCTGATGGTGTTTTCCAATTTTGTCGTCTTCCCTTTGGACTGGCGTCAGCCGCAGCTGTCTTTCAAAGACTTATGTCGGAGATGTTTGCCCATAATCCCAATGTAGTTGTCTTTCAGGATGACATTCTCATCTTTTCCAAAACAGAGAGTGAGCACGATCAAGCGATTAATGAAGTTTTCGAAGTTCTCGAGAATAGAGTTCTGACCCTGCAGAAAGCTAAGTGCATTTTCAAGGCCAAAGAAATAGAGTATTTAGGACATATTATTTCAGAAAAAGGCATCAAGCCTAGGCCTGGTTTAGTTAAGAGTATTATTGAGGCTCCAGCTCCTCAAAACAGAGAACAACTGTTGTCTTTCCTCGGTTTGTGTGAATTTTATGCAAAATTCATGAAAGACTTCGCAAAAACTACTGAATGTTTCAGGACCTTACTGAAGAAAGGAGCTGTTTTTGAGTGGTCAGAAGAATGTAAAAAAGGTTTCCAGATTATCAAAGATCATATACTTTCAGCTCCAGCTTTACAGGCATTTGTTGAAGGAAAACAAACTTTTGTCACGGTTGATGCGTGTGAGTATGGTTTGGGTGCAGTTCTTTCCCAATGTTCTGGCGGGAAGGAGTATACGGTCGGCTTTGCCTCCCGTACTCTTCGTCCTGTGGAACGGAAATATTCCGTCATTGAAAAAGAACTTCTGGCATGCACATGGAGTGTGGAAAAATTTAAATCATATCTGTGGGGCAGGTCTTTTGTTCTCAGAACAGATCATCGACCTTTAGTTGATATCTTAAATGGAAAAAATGTCAAACGCACAACAGCTCGTTTAGCAAGGTTGTCCACGAAATTACTTGAATTCTCTTTTAGCGTCGAATACATACCTGGGGGAAGAAACAGCAGAGCTGACTGCCTTTCCAGGCTTCCCATAACCGACAGTGATGAACAAGATTGGGAGACAGAGGTGGAAGAGTGCTTTGTTGCTAATGTTTGTCAAGAACCTATCTCTTTTCTAGAAGATGATTGGATCAAAGCATTGAGTAATGATGTAATTCTTAAAGAAGTTTCCTCTCTTATCAGAAAAGGGTGGCCGAAAGAGAAATGTCTTTCTCCCGATCTCCAAATGTTTTGGAAAATCAACACTGAGCTCTCAATGGAAAATGATGTAATTGTCCGTGGTGACAAGTTGGTTCCTCCATCATGTTTTAGAGAGAAAATCATTTTAGCAGCACACTCTGGCCATCTCGGTGCCACTATTACTAAAAGAAAAGTGAGATCTGATTTCTGGTGGCCAAAAATGGACTCTCAGATAGATGAGATTGTCAGACTATGTCCACGTTGCAGTGCTAGTGACAAGGTATTGGTGTTGGAAGGCCTTGTTGAATCTAAGGTTTCTGTTCCAGGTCGTGCTTGGCAGAAGTTAGGAATGGACTTTTTGGGACCATTCCATGTTCTTCCCAACAACTCCAAATACTTTTTGGTCCTCATTGATCATTTGTCAAGGTGGGTCGAAGTGGAACCAATCAGTATACCAAATTCTAAAAGTGTCATTGATTGTTTGAATAATATCTTTTTGAGAGAAGGTTATCCAGAGGAAATATTAACCGATAACGGAGTCCAGTTCATCTCTCATGAAATGAACTCCTTTCTGAGATCATGTGGTATCAAACACACCAGAACTCCTCTCTATCATCCGCAAAGCAATGGTAAAACTGAAAGGTTCAACAGAGTCATCGTGGAGTGTGTTCAATCTGCTTTCAAATCTAGAAGTTGTGTATTTAAAGCAGTTAATGATCTTGTATGGTCCTACCGCACTTCTCCTCATTCTGCTACCAATTATACTCCCTTTGAACTCATGAGAGGGAGGAAAGCTTGTTCACAAGTATATCCTTTCTGGATGGTGAGAGATTTTCATCAGAGTGGTGACATAGGCAGTATGTGGGATGCTGCTCATAGGAAATCCTCTGATGTGTGTCCTAAACAGGTCAGACCTGGAAGGAAAATGTCTCATAACATCCAGATTGGGGATTGGGTCAAAGTTAAAAATCCCGTTTCAGTTAGGAAAGGACTTTCAAAGTTTTTAGATTCTCAGCAAGTAGTGGATACTCGCAAAAATGCGGTCAGATTGACCAATGGCAATTGGTGGTGTACTTCCCAAATCGCAAAAGATCCCTCTGGTTTTTCAAGTAATGTCAACTTTAAAAATGTTTCAGAGGGGGATGGGGTTAGGAAAAGTACCAGAATGTCTGTCAGACCTAGCAAGCTGCGGGATTATGTTTAACCTTGCTGTACCTTTCACTTGAATTCAACAGGCCGCGTAGTTATGTTCAACCCTATCTTTTCCCTTTTTTACTTTTACATGATCTGTGTTTTGCTTTCATTGTAATTGATGCTTTTGTGGTTCTTTTTCCAAAGAGGGGAGGTGTGGTGATATGTATTGTGCAACTTGGAACCATCCCATGTCACTGGGAATGTTCCAGGTACAGGGTTCCAGCACAGGCGGTTATTATCTTGTCATCGACCTGCCTGCTGGGACGGCTCTCCCTATCCTCAATAAACTACGCTTCAAGAACTTACCCTCTGTGTCCAGACAGCATCATTTCAATGATGCCCCTAGGACTTCTTAGGGCCTACCTTAGGGGTTACTGATATGTAATAAAATTGGAGTTTAAGGCTTGGCAAGTAGTTTTAAATGCCAAGTCGAAGTGGCAGTACACTGCAGCACAGGCGCTGCAGTAGCAGGCTTGAGACAGGTTTGAAATGCTATTTCTTTGGGCGGCACAATCAGTCCCTGGGTATATGGTATACCACTTTACAAGGGGCTTTCAAGTAAATTAAATCTGTCAGTCAGGTATACTCCAATTATACACATGATTAAGGAAGAAGCACGTGCACTTCAGCACTGATTAGTAGCGATAAAGTGATCAGAGTCCTAAGGCCAACATAAAGATACAGCAAAATGCGGAGGTGAAAAGCAATAAGGTGGGGTTGGGACCACCTTAAGAATGCAAGGTCTAACAAAAACGAACTAAGGATAACATGAGTAAAACATCAGGTTTCTCTACAGCATTTGGTGAGACAAGTGGGCCTTCTTTTATCTTCCATAAATGCGATCTTTCCCGGACCCCTTTATTATATAGCTCTTCAAGGAAAAAATATAAAGCACTTACAAAGGAGCCTCAAATACTCAAAGATGGTAGACTTCTGTAATACGGGCCATATACTAAAAGCAGCACGAAAACAGAGTGCAATAGGGTCCAAAAAACTTGAGTGACCCATGAGAGTATGCATGCAAGCCTATGGTATTCCAAACTAGAGATATACGCATGCAATTTTTGTTTTTAGGAGAGAATGTGCCTGCTGAAAAAAACATTATTTTTAAAAAGTGTATTGCAGAATATCAGGAATTTGCTGTGGGACACCTTGAAAACTTGCATACAGATTATGTGCACATGCCTTACAGTCAGTTGTTGTGGCCGGGTGGTTAAGGCGATGGACTAGAAATCCATTGGGGTCTCCCCGCGCAGGTTCGAATCCAACCGACAACGAGAATCTTTTTACCATCGGCTACAATTTCAGAAGATAACCTTTAGTATTTCTTCCATGTCAGTTTTATAAATAGGTGGCTTATTTTGGTGTCACTATTGCCATATCACATATTTATTATCGCTCCCCATTTCATATCTTTGCTATAACTCTCGTCCTTCATTAGCGCTGGTGCAAACGCTTCAAATTATTATACCCTGGCTCGCTCGGTCATACCTGCGCATGCACTCGAAACTTACTTTACCAATAAAAGAAGCAGATAGAGAAATAAAATAAAAGTGCTAGCTGGATTAGGCAAACACACTTCATAAAACTGCATTTTCTTTTCTATTCTCCCCCGTGTTACAAGCTTAACTGCTCCCTGTGTAATTTCTCTTAACCTGCTGTTCCTGGAAGAGAATTTCATCTACAAGCTCTTTCTGTGTTTTTTCCTAGTCTTTTCTTTCCCTTTTCTTAGATTTGTAACTGTTCCTTTACGTGCTCTATTTAGGCGCCATTAATCTCATTTGAGCTCCTTGTACCTGCTGCTGTTTTCTCCACACCTCATACTGCCTTTTCCCTCTTTCTCTCTTTCTCTGCGGTTGGTGGCTACTTTCCAAAGCGTCTGATGCCCCAATGTTCCTTCGTCTTGTTGTCAGACGTGAATTTGAAAAGCAACAAAATTAACAAGCCTTTACCACTCACACATGGCCGGAGTTTATACTTTAATTCAATGAGCTAAGAAACGTGTGTTGCGGGGCCCCTACGAGCCATGGTGCTTGCTTCATCATAATTAGGCATGCAGTCATTAGCCACAGCTCTGATTATGGGTCACTGAGGTCAGTTTCAATAATTCCTCAAAAACCTAACCATGCAGTCCCCCCTAACTGTGTAGTTATTTTGCTTTACTGCTGTTTGTGTGATTAGCTGGGAGGAGCTCACGGCAGCATCCTCCAAATAAAAGTGTAGATGGACCGTTCCTTAACTCTTTCTTGCTTCAAATACAGATGGCTTGAGGAGGTACAGGGGAGATGCAGGTCTAATAAACAGAGTAGAATATCTGCGCCAGGTGTGTTTCTCTGCATTGGTGTCCCATCACAGGCCCACCAGTGTATGTGTGATCTTTGACTCCTGCCAGTTCACAAGCAGTCGGCCAGGAAACGGTTTCAGCCTATCAACCACTGAGGAGATAAAGCCTTTGTATAAGGAATGAGGAAGCAATGAACACATTCAACCTATCACAGGAGTAGCCCTGAGTGTTCCGAATTATAATTTCTTCATGTCACTGTACGTTATTGAGCCCAAGTAGCTCGCCGTGATCGTATAGTGGTTAGTACTCTGCGTTGTGGCCGCAGCAACCTCGGTTTTAATCCGAGTCACGGCATTGTGGTTGGCAATGTCACGGCAATTGGGTTTTTCCTTTACAGAATTCCCAAATGTACCAGTTGTTTTTGTAAAATGTCTATTAAAAACAGATCCTTTTCAATATTTAAACGATCTAACAACAAATTATTTAAACACACATGATTATAAGATGTAGGTATACTGTACTTACTGACATAAATTATCGTTCTTGAACATATTTGCGGTAAGGGGAGCGGAGCTCTCCCCCAGGCCAATCAGAATGCAGAGGAATGCAGTTGCAGTTGAGTGACCTGTGTTGTGGCTGTCTACAGGGAATGCACATATGTAGCTGTCTCGCAGCCCAATCTAGACGTCAATTGAAGACAGGTTTTCATGCAAATAGAGCAGTAAGTGCAGAGAAATGCTCACTCTCTAAAAATGGCATTTATACAATAGTAAGATTAAATCCAACCTCACGAGTAGATAGGATTTATCAATAAATAAATAAAGCCTCTCCTCTCTGATATGGAATTACCCCCCAAAAAGTATAAGGGAATACCCAATGCTAACCTATGAGAGGGGCAGACCTCACAGTAGTGAAAAATGTAATAGACTGTTTGATACTACTAGGACATACAAACTACCACAGTACATGTCTTACCTTTTACTTACATAGCATGATGCCCCTAGGACTACCTAGGGCCTACCTTAGGGGTTACTGATATGTAATAAAATTGGAGTTTAAGGCTTGGCAAGTAGTTTTAAATGCCAAGTCGAAGTGGCAGTACACTGCAGCACAGGCACTGCAGTAGCAGGCTTGAGACAGGTTTGAAATGCTATTTCTTTGGGCGGCACAATCAGTCCCTGGGTATATGGTATACCACTTTACAAGGGGCTTTCAAGTAAATTAAATCTGTCAGTCAGGTATACTCCAATTATACACATGATTAGGGAAGAAGCACGTGCACTTCAGCACTGATTAGTAGCGATAAAGTGATCAGAGTCCTAAGGCCCACAAAAAGATACAGCAAAATGAGGAGGTGAAAAGCAATAAGGTGGGGTTGGGACCACCTTAAGAATGCAAGGTCTAACAAAAACGAACTAAGGATAACATGAGTAAAACATCAGGTTTCTCTACAGCATTTGGTGAGACAAGTGGGCCTTCTTTTATCTTCCATAAATGCAATCTTTCCCGGACCCCTTTATTATATAGCTCTTCAAGGAAAAAATATAAAGCACTTACAAAGGAGCCTCAAATACTCAAAGATGGTTGACTTCTGTAATATGGGCCATATACTAAAAGCAGCACAAAAACAGAGTGCAATAGGGTCCAAAAAACTTGAGTGACCCATGAGAGTATGCATGCAAGCCTATGGTATTCCAAACTAGAGATATACGCATGCAATTTTTGTTTTTAGGAGAGAATGTGCCTGCTGAAAAAAACATTATTTTTAAAAAGTGCATTGCAAAATATCAGGAATTTGCTGTGGGACACCTTGAAAACTTGCATACAGATTATGTGCACACACCTTACAGTCAGTTGTTGTGGCCGAGTGGTTAAGGCAATGAACTAGAAATCCATTGGGGTCTCACCGCGCAGGTTCGAATCCTGCCGACAACGAGAATCTTTTTAACATCGACTACAATTTTAGAAGTTAACCTTTAGTATTTCTTCCATGTCAGTTTTATAAATAGGTGGCTTATTTTGGTGTCACTATTGCCATATCACATATTTATTATCGCTCCCCCTTTCATATCTTTGCTATAACTCTCGTCCTTCATTAGCGCTTGTGCAAACGCTTCAAATTATTATACCCTGGCTCTCTCGGTCATACCTGTGCATGCACTTGAAACTTACTTTACCAATAAAAGAAGCAAATAGAGAAATAAAATAAAAGTGTTAGCTGGATTAGGCAAACACACTTCATAAAACTGCATTTTCTTTTCTATTCTCCCCCGTGTTACAAGCTTAACTGCTCCCTGTGTAATTTCTCTTAACCTGCTGTTCCTGGAAGAGAATTTCATCTACAAGCTCTTTCTGTGTTTTTTCCTAGTCTTTTCTTTCCCTTTTCTTAGATTTGTAACTGTCCCTCTACGTGCTCTATTTAGGCGCCATTAATCTCATTTGAGCTCCTTGTACCTGCTGCTGTTTTCTCCACACCTCATACTGTCTTTTCCCTCTTTCTCTCTTTCTCTGCGGTTGGTGGCTACTTTCCAAAGCGTCTGATGCCCCAATGTTCCTTCGTCTTGTTGTCAGACGTGAATTTGAAAAGCAACAAAATTAACAAGCCTTTACCACTCACACATGGCAGAAGTTTATACTTTAATTCAATGAGCTAAGAAAAGTGTGTTGTTAGGCCCCTACGAGCCATGGTGCTTGCTTCATCATAATTAGGCATGCAGTCATTAGCCACAGCTCTGATTATGGGTCACTGAGGTCAGTTTCAATAATTCCTCAAAAACCTAACCATGCAGTCCCCCCCTAACTGTGTAGTTATCTTGCTTTACTGCTGTTTGTGTGATTAGCTGGGAGGAGCTCACGGCAGCATCCTCCCAATAAAAGTGTAGATGGACCGCTCCTTAACTCTTTCTTGCTTCACATACAGATGGCTTGAGGAGGTACAGGGGAGATGCAGGTCTAATAAACAGAATAGAATATCTGCGTCAGGTGTGTTTCTCTGCATTGGTGTCCCATCACAGGCCCACCAGTGTATGTGTGATCTTTGACTCCTGCCAGTTCACAAGCAGGCGGCCAGGAAACGGTTTCAGCCTATCAACCACTGAGGAGATAAAGCCTTTGTATAAGGAATGAGGAAGCAATGAACACATTCAGCCTATCACAGGAGTACCCCTGAGTGTTCCGAATTATAATTTCTTCATGTCACTGTACGTTATTGAGCCCAAGTAGCTTGCCGTGATCGTATAGTGGCTAGTACTCTGCGTTGTGGCCGCAGCAACCTTGGTTCGAATCCGAGTCACGGCATTGTGGTTGGCAATGTCACGGCAGTTGGGTTTTTCCTTTACAGAATTCCCAAATGTACCAGTTGTTTTTGTAAAATGTCTATTAAAAACAAATCCTTTTACTTACTGACATAAATTATCGTTCTTGAACATATTTGCGGTAAGGGGAGCGGAGCTCTCCAGCAGGCCAATCAGAATGCAGATGAATGCAGTTGCAGTTGAGTGACCTGTGTTGTGGCTGTCTACAGGGAATGCACATATGTAGCTGTCTCGCAGCCCAATCCAGATGTCAATTGAAGACAGGTTTTGATGCAAATAGAGCAGTAAGTGCAGAGAAATGCTCACTCTCTAAAAATGGCATTTATACAAAAGTAAGATTAAATCCAACCTCACCAGTAGATAGGATTTATCAATAAATAAAGCTTCTCCTCTCTGATATGGAATTACCCCCCAAAAAGTATAAGGGAATACCCAATTTTAATCTATGAGAGGGGCAGACCTCACAGTAGTGAAAAATGTAATAGACTGTTTGATACTACTAGGACATACAAACTACCACAGTCCATGTCTTACCTTTTACTTACATAGCATGATGCCCCTAGGACTACTTAGGGCCTACCTTAGGGGTTACTGATATGTAATAAAATTGGAGTTTAAGGCTTGGCAAGTAGTTTTAAATGCCAAGTCGAAGTGGCAGTACACTGCAGCACAGGCACTGCAGTAGCAGGCTTGAGACAGGTTTGAAATGCTATTTCTTTGGGCGGCACAATCAGTCCCTGGGTATATGGTATACCACTTTACAAGGGGCTTTCAAGTAAATTAAATCTGTCAGTCAGGTATACTCCAATTATACACATGATTAAGGAAGAAGCACATGCACTTCAGCACTGATTAGTAGCAATAAAGTGATCAGAGTCCTGAGGCCAACAAAAAGATACAGCAAAATGCAGAGGTGAAAAGCAATAAGGTGGGGTTGGGACCACCTTAACAATGCAAGGTCTAACAAAAATGAACTAAGGATAACATGAGTAAAACATCAGGTTTCTCTACAGCATTTGGTGAGACAAGTGGGCCTTCTTTTATCTTCCATAAATGAAATCTTTCCCGGACCCCTTTATTATATAGCTCTTCAAGGAAAAAATATAAAGCACTTACAAAGGAGCCTCAAATACTCAAAGATGGTAGACTTCTGTAATATGGGCCATATACTAAAAGCAGCACGAAAACAGAGAGCAATAGGGTCCAAAATACTTGAGTGACCCATGAGAGTATGCATGCAAGCCTATGGTATTCCAAACTAGAGATATACGCATGCAATTTTTGTTTTTAGGAGAGAATGTGCCTGCTGAAAAAAACATTATTTTTAAAAAGTGCATTGCAGAATATCAGAAATTTGCTGTGGGACACCTTGAAAACTTGCATACAGATTATGTGCACATGCCTTACAGTCAGTTGTTGTGGCCGAGTGGTTAAGGCGATGGACTAGAAATCCATTGGGGTCTCCCAGCGCAGTTTCGAATCCTGCCGACAACGAGAATCTTTTTAACATCGGCTACAATTTCAGAAGTTAACCTTTAGTATTTCTCCCATGTCAGTTTTATAAATAGGTGGCTTATTTTGGTGTCACTATTGCCATATCACATATATATTATCGCTCCCCCTTTCATATCTTTGCTATAACTCTCGTCCTTCATTAGCGCTGGTGCAAACGCTTCAAATTATTATACCCTGGCTCTCTCGGTCATACCTGTGCATGCACTTGAAACTTACTTTACCAATAAAAGTAGCAAATAGAGAAATAAAATAAAAGTGCTAGCTGGATTAGGCAAACACACTTCATAAAACTGCATTTTCTTTTCTATTCTCCCCCGTGTTACAAGCTTAACTGCTCCCTGTGTAATTTCTCTTAACCTGTTGTTCCTGGAAGAGAATTTCATCTACAAGCTCTTTCTGTATTTTTTCCTAGTCTTTTCTTTCCCTTTTCTTAGATTTGTAACTGTTCCTTTACGTGCTCTATTTAGGCGCCATTAATCTCATTTGAGCTCCTTGTACCTGCTGCTGTTTTCTCCACACCTCATACTGCCTTTTCCCTCTTTCTCTCTTTCTCTGCGGTTGGTGGCTACTTTCCAAAGCGTCTGATGCCCCAATGTTCCTTCGTCTTGTTGTCAGACGTGAATTTGAAAAGCAACAAAATTAACAAGCCTTTACCACTCACACATGGCAGGAGTTTATACTTTAATTCAATGAGCTAAGAAAAGTGTGTTGTGGGGCCCCTACTAGCCATGGTGCTTGCTTCATCATAATTAGGCATGCAGTCATTAGCCACAGCTCTGATTATGGGTCACTGAGGTCAGTTTCAATAATTCCTCAAAAACCTAACCATGCAGTCCCCCCTAACTTTGTAGTTATCTTGCTTTACTGCTGTTTGTGTGATTAGCTGGGAGGAGCTCACGGCAGCATCCTCCCAATAAAAGTGTAGATGGACCGTTCCTTAACTCTTTCTTGCTTCACATACAGATGGCTTGAGGAGGTACAGGGGAGATGCAGGTCTAATAAACAGAATAGAATATCTGCGCCAGGTGTGTTTCTTTGCATTGGTGTCCCATCACAGGCCCACCAGTGTATGTGTGATCTTTGACTCCTGCCAGTTCACAAGCAGGCGGCCAGGAAACGGTTTCAGCCTATCAACCACTGAGGAGATAAAGCCTTTGTATAAGGAATGAGGAAGCAATGAACACATTCAGCCTATCACAGGAGTAGCCCTGAGTGTTCCGAATTATAATTTCTTCATGTCACTGCACGTTATCGAGCCCAAGTAGCTCGCCGTGATCGTATAGTGGTTAGTACTCTGCGTTGTGGCCGCAGCAACCTCGGTTCGAATCCGAGTCACGGCATTGTGGTTGGCAATGTCACTGCAGTTGGGTTTTTCCTTTACAGAATTTCCAAATGTACCAGTTTTTTTTTGTAAAATGTCTATTAAAAACAGATCCTTTTCAATATTTAAACGATCTAACGACAAATTATTTAAACACACATGATTATAAGATGTAGGTATACTGTACTTACTGACATAAATTATCGTTCTTGAACATATTTGCGGTAAGGGGAGCGGAGCTCTCCCCCAGGCCAATCAGAATGCAGATGAATGCAGTTGCAGTTGAGTGACCTGTGTTGTGGCTGTCTACAGGGAATGCACATATGTAGCTGTCTCGCAGCCCAATCCAGACGTCAATTGAAGACAGGTTTTCATGCAAATAGAGCAGTAAGTGCAGAGAAATGCTCACTCTCTAAAAATGGCATTTATACAATAGTAAGATTAAATCCAACCTCACCAGTAGACAGGATTTATCAATAAATAAATAAGGCTTCTCCTCTCTGATATGGAATTACCCCCCAAAAAGTATAAGGGAATACCCAATTCTAACCTATGAGAGGGGCAGACCTCACAGTAGTGAAAAATGTAATAGACTGTTTGATACTACTAGGACATACAAACTACCACAGTACATGTCTTACCTTTTACTTACATAGCATGATGCCCCTAGGACTACTTAGGGCCTACCTTAGGGGTTACTGATATGTAATAAAATTGGAGTTTAAGGCTTGGCAAGTAGTTTTAAATGCCAAGTCGAAGTGGCAGTACACTGCAGCACAGGCACTGCAGTAGCAGGCTTGAGACAGGTTTGAAATGCTATTTCTTTGGGCGGCACAATCAGTCCCTGGGTATATGGTATACCACTTTACAAGGGGCTTTCAAGTAAATTAAATCTGTCAGTCAGGTATACTCCAATTATACACATGATTAAGGAAGAAGCACGTGCACTTCAGCACTGATTAGTAGCAATAAAGTGATCAGAGTCCTAAGGCCAACAAAAAGATACAGCAAAATGCGGAGGTGAAAAGCAATAAGGTGGGGTTGGGACCACCTTAAGAATGCAAGGTCTAACAAAAACGAACTAAGGATAACATGAGTAAAACATCAGATTTCTCTACAGCATTTGGTGAGACAAGTGGGCCTTCTTTTATCTTCCATAAATGCAATCTTTCCCGGACCCCTTTATTCTATAGCTCTTCAAGGAAAAAATATAAAGCACCTACAAAGGAGCCTCAAATACTCAAAGATGGTAGACTTCTGTAATATGGGCCATATACTAAAAGCAGCACGAAAACAGAGTGCAATAGGGTCCAAAAAACTTGAGTGACCCATGAGAGTATGCATGCAAGCCTATGGTATTCCAAACTAGAGATACATGCATGCAATTTTTGTTTTTAGGAGAGAATGTGCCTGCTGAAAAAAACATTTTTTTTAAAAAGTCCATTGCAGAATATCAGGAATTTGCTGTGGGACACCTTGAAAACTTGCATACAGATTATGTGCACACACCTTACAGTCAGTTGTTGTGGCCGAGTGGTTAAGGCGATGGACTAGAAATCCATTGGGGTCTCCCCGCGCAGGTTCGAATCCTGCCGACAACGAGAATCTTTTTAACATCGGCTACAATTTCAGAAGTTAACCTTTAGTATTTCTTCCATGTCAGTTTTATAAATAGGTGGCTTATTTTGGTGTCACTATTGCCATATCACATATTTATTATCGCTCCCCGTTTCATATCTTTGCTATAACTCTCGTCCTTCATTAGCGCTGGGGCAAACGCTTCAAATTATTATACCCTGGCTCTCTCGGTCGTACCTGTGCATGCACTTGAAACTTACTTTACCAATAAAAGAAGCAAATAGAGAAATAAAATAAAAGTGCTAGCTGGATTAGGCAAACACACTTCATAAAACTGAATTTTCTTTTCTATTCTCCCCCGTGTTACAAGCTTAACTGCTCCCTGTGTGATTTCTCTTAACCTGCTGAGGTTCCGTGACAATTTGAACCCGTGTTTTCAATATTGTCGGAAATACATCATATTGGTATCAGCGAACCGCAAATGATCCATTTAGCATATCCTGGTGTTTTCGCTATGCTACGAGTAAGAGTACTCCTGTTACAAACACATTTCCGATCTACCCATGGCATCCATCTTAGATCATGGCAGCCATTTTGTGTTTCTTGCCCTCACATACGCAATAACCTCTGATTTCTCCATTTCAATTAAGGACACGTAGGCTTAGCCGGAGATTCACCTCTCTAGTGACACGTGCACCTTAGACCAGAACACGCTGTAGCTGCATGACTCGACAAAAGCTGCCTCTTCTGCCCGAGGCCAGTCCTGCTATACTGGTTCTCGTGTCCGTTGGCCTGATCACGATTAGGCGGCCGAAGCTGGTAGCCTTGCCCATTTACAACCCACAAACATCCCTTATCTTACTTTCCTATCTTCCACACCTGGCTCCGTTCCTTTCTTTCTGAATCTTTATTAGGGGGAGGTAACGAAATTTACGATGAGGCGGTCCGGCTCTTGAATGCAATATTGACAAGGGATTGTGATGAACTAGTGGGAACCCCTCTTCGTAATGTTTGGCATCAGATATTATCGACGATTCCTGTGTAACGCCAAATATTTATTGTTTAGGACACAAAGGTTCTGGGAATGTATTTCATGTAAAGAATTTGCCTCAAGCTCAAATTTTTGTATATAAGGAGCAGCCCTCTTTGTACAAATTGAACAGGCTCCTAGATACTGCCCGTGTTTAGTTTCTGTGACTTCTGTGTCCCTGCAGTAATAAACCTTTGGTCTTTGACGCCACCATCGAGAAGCCCGTGTTTCTGTTTATTCGTGCACCGAGACAGGTAGAACTCCGGGGTCTTCGGGTGTTGTCCCCTGACACCTCTGGACGGAACCCAAAAGTCCAGAACTCCAATTGGCGCCCAACGTAGGGCGACATCATTCGGTACCGGTCCAAAAGCCTGAAGAGTTCGAGGAGCTTCGTGTGAAGATTCCTGAGGGAGGCGCCCCACTTCATCGATCCCGGCATATCGCAAAAGTGGCCCGAAGTTCTCTTCCACGAGGATTCCCGTTCAAGACGGCTGCAGTGGGCCGTTGCCTTGACCGTCGCCCTGTCTTGGACCCGAGGTGCAGTCCTTAGTACGGCGAGACAAGACGGGTTTCTCCTTGGTGACGTCTTCAGTACCTCAGTTTTTAGTGGTTGCTAGTTGGTTACTTCGTGAGGGTTGTTAAAATCCTTTTTGGTTCTTGGTTTGGTTTGGTTTTGTGAGATTATCACTGGTTGTTGTTCTGGTTACGATAATCTATTGGTTTAGTTTGGGTATCGATACATCAGTTCGCTTTTGGTAGGCCTAAGTTCTTGGTTCAGGTGCACATATCTGTTTCTTGTTTTGTTCGTTCTGTGTTCCGGATTGCAAAATGGTAAGTCGGAAAAATTGTATGTTGTCTTGTTTTGGTTGCAACAGTGATTCACGATTGGAGGACTCATGTCTGGTTCCTCCGATTGGGACTCCTCTATATGATCTGTATTGTAAACATGGCGTGGGTCCTATATCTTATAATGAGGTATGGATCCGCTATACGGAAAAGGATGGTGTCCTTAGTTGGCCACTGCAAGGTAGTTTTGAACCCGAAATCCTTGATAATTTAGAAGCGAAATTATTTAGGAAAAAAGCCCGGCCGGCAATGTTTGATTCTTTCCGTTACTGGCGAAAAGAATCCAAACAGAGAGAAATTAAAAGGTTGAAGAAAGAACAGAAAGAGCAAGAGTTGACTTTAGAACAGGCTGTTAAGCAGCTGCAAGTCAACGAGTCTGAGAAGGCCATAGAGGTGGCCATTAGAGAGCATAATTTAGCGATCGACAAGTGCTATCCTGCCTTGCCATCGAAAACAACTAAGATACTGGAGGACCCCGAAAACGATCCTCTATTGTCTTACCTGTTACAGTCACCTCCACCGTATGCACAAGGTGCTACGGCTCCACCTGTACCGAATGTTCAATTGCCGGTTGCTGTACAACCTGGTATTCCTGCTCCTGTCCCCCAGAATCAAGCTCCTGTACCTCCTATAATTAATGTGAATATTCCTTCGGCACCTCCTCTTCCTGGGTTGCCGGCTTCTTTACCTATACCTGTATCGCTTACACCTACTGTTTCACAAGCTGCCTTGCCTGATACTCCTACTATTCCTGTGCTATCTATTCCTACTGCTTCTGTGTTCTCTACATCTGCTAGTATTATGACTCCGCTTACTGTTCGTCGAAGAATCACTGATTCCGTCTCTAATATTCTGTCTCCTTTCTATAAAACCTTAATTAAGACTCCTGCCTCTGGCTCTGTACAGAGACGCAGTCAGCTTCCAAGTACTGAGGAACGGGGAATCTTGGATTCCACAGCTCTTAGATGGATTTCGAAGAGTAGGAGATATAGTACGAGAGATGTACTAGATACATTTATGCAATGGAATGAACCAACGCAACGATATGTTTTTGACGAGATGTGCTCTCTTTTACGTGAGGAACTAGAAGAAGATGACTCTGAATCGAATTTAGAAGACTTAATTAAAGTTCAGAAAGAGTTTACTACAGGAATGATAGTAGGTCCGAATATAAAAGAAGCGATGGAACTGATTTTAAGTTATAGAAATGATCCATCACTTCGTTCACCGAGAGACTTAGAGAAAAGTAGTATGAAGCAGACTGGCCAATATCCAATGAGGGAGGTTCCTCCAATTTGGCGCGAAGCTGTGCAAGCTGATGCCATTAATGGTATTGTAGCCGCTCCGGCGCAATTCCAGAGAGTATGGATACACATTCCATGGAAGCGAGCCGAAGTGTTAGCAGTGAAACAGGCCTTGCCAGATCCGCGTAAGAATCCTGCTGGATACTATAAGGAGTTAGCGCAGACAGTAGAGGCTTGTGTAATGAATCTAGCGGACATCGACATGTTATTTGGAAATGTAGTACCACAACCAATTTGGGCTAAAATACGTAAAGAGAATCATCCAGTTGCCCTAGGTGGTGATTGGGCAGCTATCATTGCAGCAGATGGTCAGCAAATAGGTGGTTCCAAACCCGAACCTCTAATTGCTAATCTTCCAGGTAGGATAATTGACTTAATGAAGACTCTGATGCCAGCATTGCGTGTTAACTGGGACAAGTTGTCCGCATGCAGGCAGAAGAAAGACGAAAGTGTCTCCGACTTCTTTACGAGGTTCGAAGAGACTTTTGTAGATCATAGTGGTCAGGATATGAGTACAGAAGGAGGACAGAGATTGTTTGTCGATAAATTTGTACACAATTTGCTACCAGAGCTCTGCAACAAATTGAAAGATTCCGAGAGTGCGTGGGCTGTCTCTACAACTGCGCAAATACTTGCAACTGCGCAGTATTATGAAAATAGGGATAAAGAGGAGAAAGAGAAATCAGATAAGAAAACGAAAGATTTAAAGACTAAAGTTCTCTTGCAACAGGCGTATCCGCCTCGCATGAATCAGACTAATACGCAGCAAGGGTCATATCAAAGGACAGATTATAGTTCACCGAGGCCTCAATATCAGTGGAACCAGTGTGCGTACTGTAAGAAAGAGGGTCACTACAAAAATGACTGTCCAGTCTTAGCGCAAAATAATGCAGCAGCAGCTCAGAGAGGTCGTGGTGGTTTTGTGCAGAATTCTAGAGGTCGAGGACGAGGTGCTATGCCTCCACAGACGAATGATCGCCCTTCCAATCACTTTGATCAACGAAATGGACAGTCTGCCCAGCAAAATAGATCTCAACAGTATCATGTTGAAGACTATTGTGAAGTGGATGAGGGATTTCAGCAAAATGGGTACTAGGACAGCCATGGACAGAGAGAGGGAGTAGTATCAGTTCCAGTGGATCAGAGTGGGCCTTATGTCGCAGTAGCAACATCAGGTGTAGTCGAACCGTTTCTGTTGGATACTGGTGCGGCAAAAAGTTCTATCATTCATGCGAAACTCCCTGGCGCACCTTTGTCCGGCTTAACAAATGTTTCTGTAGGTTTTTCAGGCGCCCCTGTTTACAACCCCATATCTGGTCCTTTGTCTATTTCTGTTGGACCGTGTCAATTGAAAGCACCCTTGATTTTGACGACAGGTTGTAATGAAAATCTGCTTGGTTTAGACTTGTTAAAACGCCTATATGCGACATTGTACTGTTCTCCGGAAGGAGTACAGCTTACATTGGGCAAAAGAATCACCTCTCCGATGTACTTGTCAATGGATGCACTCCCGCCAGAGCTGCGTTCACTCCCTGATACTCTTTGGGCGACTGGTCCTAACGATGTAGGCCTTTTGGAAATACCACCATATGTAGTCACTTTGAAAGCAAATGTCAAATTTCCACGAATTCCTCAATACAAAATATCTAGTGAAGGTGAACGTGCACTTTTATTGATTGTACAAGATTTGATTAAGAAAGGTGTGGTTGAAGAAACTAGAGGAAATGTCTGTAACAGTCCTGTATTACCGATTTTGAAACGTACTGATCCGACAAAGCCTCCAGTATATAGGTTTGTTATCGATCTCAGAGAGGTTAATAAGATTGTGGTTCCGCAGTTCCCTGTAGTTCCAGACATTACTGCCTTGTTAACATTGATTCCTGCTACAGCCACATGGTTTTCAGTCATCGACTTGAAGAATGCCTTTTTCAGCATTCCGATAGCCGAAGAAAGCAGAGATATTTTCGGCTTCTGTCTAGGAGGTCGAAGCTTCAGGTTTAAACGCGCTCCACAAGGCTATTGTGAGAGTCCGTCCATTTACAGTCAGGCATTAAAAAGTCAGTTAGATTCTTTTATACTTCCTCAAGGTTCTGCCCTAGTGCAGTACGAAAAGCATATGGAATGCCACGGATTGTATGGTCAGATAACGGAAGTGAGTTTATAGGGAAAGTTATGCAGAGTGTGTGTGCCGGTTTGGGCATTAAACAGAAGTTCCACAGTGCAAACCATACCCAGTCTGCTGGTTTGGTTGAGGGTTACAATGGCACCCTCAAACTAAAACTAGCTAAAATACAGGCATCCACGGGTTTATCCTGGCCAGACGCACTACCTTTGGCTTTGTTATCAACGAGAGCGACTGTACATTCTAGAGTAGGGCTTAGTCCATATGAAATTGTCTTTCGCCGTCCCGCTAATATTTGGGGAGTACCGAGGCCAAAGGAGTTTTGTTCTCTAGAATATCCAATGTTGATTGATTACCTTTACGACTTGACTGCTAAATTGAGTCTTATTCACCAACAGGTTTTTGATGCATTGCCAAAGCCACCGGAGAGTCCAGGTCATCAACTGAAACCAGGTGACCACGTTGTGGTACGAAATTTCGCAAGGACGAAGAACCTTCAACCCAGATTTGTTGGCCCCTTCCAGGTGCTGCTTGCAACAAGAACTGCCGTTCGTGTGGCTGGTCGCAAGCATTGGATCCATGCGACACACGTCAAATGTGTACCTCTGCCACTTCCTTATGACGACTGGGTTAAGAAGGGAATTGGTGCCTCTGAATTCGAGCAAACACCCAAGTTTGCCCCTTTTAGTGATGCTGAATTGATAACTGACACTTCAAACTCTGACTCTCCTCCTGAAAAGATTCCTTTGAACTCTGAACATTTGTCCTCTGCATCAGAAAAAACTCTGTCATCTGCGAACCTGCACACTGCAACAGCTACTAATGATACGTTATTTTCCGATCAAACAGTTCCTGCAAAACTAAGATACAACTTACGATCTCGTAATATGGACAAATAAAGCAGGAAACTGCCTATTGTGATATTTTGAATTTTGAAACTTTTGCCATCAGCCAGGAAGTTTGCTATTGTTTTATTGTTTTAAAAAATTGCCTTGCCGTCTGGGTAGCCGTAGGGTCGTGGCTGTGTGCCTAGTTGAATCTGCAGGGGTCATACACAAGGTCGATCTTTCTGTTGGTTCTGGGAACTCCCAGAGCTAATAGAGGCATTTTCATCTACGTACACATCATCAGTGGCCGCGAGCGGATTGTAGAAGATGGAGCTTCCTGCGCTGCAACGAGAAAATGTGATTTATATTCGCAGAAACAGACTTTACAGAATTCTTCACGGCAAATGCTTTCTGATGCAATGTGCCATTACATTTTTGATTGTTTTGATAACGTTGGTGGGTGGAATCATCTTTGGTGTGAATTTGATTTTTATGCCAGTAACTACAGTACCTCCCCTTGATCCTGCTACTTCTACTGTTTCTTCTATACACTCTTTTCACTCGTTTCCTGAACATGAGCAAGCTCGACGCTCATAATTCATCAATAACACTTTTGTACAGCTCTTGCACCAACACCAACTGGTAGTTAACACTACAGACTGCTGGGTGTGTGGCTTGATACCCCACACTATGGATAAAGGTATTCCCTATCTGGTTTTGCCTTTCAGCTATAATGGATCATTTCAGGCCCTTCAGACCATTTTTGCTTATGCCCTTGAAACCTATCCTCCGCGTCCACCACGTTCCACTAAATATAACTCTGCCAACAAAGCTCTAGTTCAGGGTATTATTGATATGATCAAGGACGTCAATAACACTCCATCTTACCCTAGAGACGAATTAAGAGTATATTTGAGTTGGAATTCTTCAGAGTATCGCCTTAGTTTGGGAGAAAGCAAGCGTAAAAGCTCAACTCCAATCTGGGTCGTACCTCACCGAGGTCAGGTCTGTTTGCAAGGTAATGGGAGAAATCCAAGAGCTCAGCTAGGGAGGAGTGAGTGCGTAGAGACTTACGTGTTTCCGTCTAACTCTTCCCCTGCTTTTCTTACTGCTAGGGGTACCTACTTCATCTGTCAAGAAAGAGCGTATACATGGTTGCCTGCTGACTTTTCAGGATCATGTTATATTGCTCGATTATTGCCTCCAACATACACTGCTTCATCTGATTATCACAAGACCAGAGTAGCAAGAGGTGTCTTCAGCAAGGAAGATACCGCTGGTCAGGAAGCTGGAGACTTCTTCAAAGGTTTCCTTCCGTTCTGGGGGCCTATGGCCAATAGTAGAAACATACGTCAGCTAACACGGATAGTTGAATCTACTATTACCGAAACTGCTGGTGCCCTTAGCAACTTGACAGCTGAGCTTCAGGCGGATAGACTCATGATGTTGTAGAACCGTATGGTTCTAGACGTAATTCTTGCAGATCGAGGTGGGGTATGCAGAATGATCCAATCGAGCTGCTGTGTCTTTATTCCCAATAATGCTCCAACAGTCTATGAGGCGATCTCTAAGCTACACAAGATTTCCGACTCTATTCATGTAGACAAGGGAAACTGGTCCTTCATGGAGTGGTTGTGGACTCTGATATCAGCGTGGGGATGGAAGGTTCTGATGGTCATTGGTGTCATCTTAGTATTCCTGTTCTCGTGTTGCCTGATTATCCAGTGTGGTCCAGCTCTGTGTAGTCTTTGTGCTGCAACCTGTTTTAGAAAACCACCTGCGTTTGGAGAAAAGGCACGAGAGAGGATGATGATACAACAGCATGTCACTGACTTGATGAGCATAGAATTAGACTCTGACATAGACTGAGTAATTGCCTATGTAAGGGCAAAAGGAGGGTCTGAGGTTCCGTGACAATTTGAACCCGTGTTTTCAATATTGTCGGAAATACATCATATTGGTATCAGCGAACCGCAAATGATCCATTTAGCATATCCTGGTGTTTTCGCTATGCTACGAGTAAGAGTACTCCTGTTACAAACACATTTCCGATCTACCCATGGCATCCATCTTAGATCATGGCAGCCATTTTGTGTTTCTTGCCCTCACATACGCAATAACCTCTGATTTCTCCATTTCAATTAAGGACACGTAGGCTTAGCCGGAGATTCACCTCTCTAGTGACATGTGCACCTTAGACCAGAACACGCTGTAGCTGCATGACTCGACAAAAGCTGCCTCTTCTGCCCGAGGCCAGTCCTGCTATACTGGTTCTCGTGTCCGTTGGCCTGATCACGATTAGGCGGCCGAAGCTGGTAGCCTTGCCCATTTACAACCCACAAACATCCCTTATCCTACTTTCCTATCTTCCACACCTGGCTCCGTTCCTTTCTTTCTGAATCTTTATTAGGGGGAGGTAACGAAATTTACGATGAGGCGGTCCGGCTCTTGAATGCAATATTGACAAGGGATTGTGATGAACTAGTGGGAACCCCTCTTCGTAATGTTTGGCATCAGATATTATCGACGATTCCTGTGTAACGCCAAATATTTATTGTTTAGGACACAAAGGTTCTGGGAATGTATTTCATGTAAAGAATTTGCCTCAAGCTCAAATGTTAGTATATAAGGAGCAACCCTCTTTGTACAAATTGAACAGGCTCCTAGATACTGCCCGTGTGTAGTTTCTGTGACTTCTGTTTCCCTGCAGTAATAAACCTTTGGTCTTTGACGCCACCATCGAGAAGCCCGTGTTTCTGTTTATTCGTGCACCGAGGCAGGTAGAACTCCGGGGTCTTCGGGTGTTGTCCCCTGACACCTCTGGACGGAACCAAAAAGTCCAGAACTCCACTGCTGTTCCTGGAAGAGAATTTCATCTACAAGCTCTTTCTGTACTTTTTCCTAGTCTTTTCTTTCCCTTTTCTTAGATTTGTAACTGTTCCTTTACGTGCTCTATTTAGGCGCCATTAATCTCATTTGAGCTCCTTGTACCTGCTGCTGTTTTCTCCACACCTCATACTGCCTTTTCCCTCTTTCTCTCTTTCTCTGCAGTTGGTGGCTATTTCCAAAGCGTCTGATGCCCCAATGTTCCTTCGTCTTGTTGTCAGACGTGAATTTGAAAAGCAACAAAATTAACAAGCCTTTACCACTCACACATGGCAGGAGTTTATACTTTAATTCAATGAGCTAAGAAAAGTATGTTGTGGGGCCCCTACGAGCCATGGTGCTTGCTTCATCATAATTAGGCATGCAGTCATTAGCCACAGCTCTGATTATGGGTCACTGAGGTCAGTTTCAATAATTCCTCAAAAACCTAACCATGCAGTCCCCCCTAACTTTGTAGTTATCTTGCTTTACTGCTGTTTGTGTGATTAGCTGGGAGGAGCTCACAGCAGCATCCTCCCAATAAAAGTGTAGATGGACCGTTCCTTAACTCTTTCTTGCTTCACATACAGATGGCTTGAGGAGGTACAGGGGAGATGCAGGTCTAATAAACAGAATAGAATATCTGCGCCAGGTGTGTTTCTCTGCATTGGTGTCCCATCACAGGCCCACCAGTGTATGTGTGATCTTTGACTCCTGCCAGTTCACAAGCAGGCGGCCAGGAAACGGTTTCAGCCTATCAACCACTGAGGAGATAAAGCCTTTGTATAAGGAATGAGGAAGCAATGAACACATTCAGCCTATCACAGGAGTAGCCCTGAGTGTTCCGAATTATAATTTATTCATGTCACCGTACGTTATTGAGCCCAAGTATCTCGCCGTGATCGTATAGTGGTTAGTACTCTGCGTTGTGGCCGCAGCAACCTCGGTTCGAATCCGAGTCACGGCATTGTGGTTGGCAATGTCACGGCAGTTGGGTTTTTCCTTTACAGAATTCCCAAATGTACCAGTTGTTTTTGTAAAATGTCTATTAAAAACAGATCCTTTTCAATATTCAAACGATCTAACGACAAATTATTTAAACACACATGATTATAAGATGTAGGTATACTGTACTTACTGACATAAATTATCGTTCTTGAACATATTTGCGGTAAGGGGAGCGGAGCTCTCCCCCAGGCCAATCACAATGCAGATGAATGCAGTTGCAGTTGAGTGACCTGTGTTGTGGCTGTCTACAGGGAATGCACATATGTAGCTGTCTCGCAGCCCAATCCAGACGTCAATTGAAGACAGGTTTTCATGCAAATAGAGCAGTAAGTGCAGAGAAATGCTCACTCTCTAAAAATGGCATTTATACAATAGTAAGATTAAATCCAACCTCACCAGTAGACAGGATTTATCAATAAATAAATAAGGCTTCTCCTCTCTGATATGGAATTACCCCCCAAAAAGTATAAGGGAATACCCAATGCTAACCTATGAGAGGGGCAGACCTCACAGTAGTGAAAAATGTAATAGACTGTTTGATACTACTAGGACATACAAACT
Source organism: Lissotriton vulgaris (assembly GCF_964263255.1). Lineage (NCBI taxonomy): Eukaryota > Metazoa > Chordata > Amphibia > Caudata > Salamandridae > Lissotriton > Lissotriton vulgaris. Next base: position 1,368,430,764 of record NC_141685.1, on the reverse strand, counting down.
ACCAAAGTACATGTCTTACCTTTTACTTACATAGCATGATGCCCCTAGGACTACTTAGGGCCTACCTTAGGGGTTACTGATATGTAATAAAATTGGAGTTTAAGGCTTGGCAAGTAGTTTTAAATGCCAAGTCGAAGTGGCAGTACACTGCAGCACAGGCACTGCAGTAGCAGGCTTGAGACAGGTTTGAAATGCTATTTCTTTGGGCGGCACAATCAGTCCCTGGGTATATGGTATACCACTTTACAAGGGGCTTTCAAGTAAATTAAATCTGTCAGTCAGGTATACTCCAATTATACACATGATTAAGGAAGAAGCACGTGCACTTCAGCACTGATTAGTAGCAATAAAGTGATCAGAGTCCTAAGGCCAACAAAAAGATACAGCAAAATGCGGAGGTGAAAAGCAATAAGGTGGGGTTGGGACCACCTTAAGAATGCAAGGTGTAACAAAAACGAACTAAGGATAACATGAGTAAAACATCAGATTTCTCTACAGCATTTGGTGAGACAAGTGGGCCTTCTTTTATCTTCCATAAATGCAATCTTTCCCGGACCCCTTTATTATATAGCTCTTCAAGGAAAAAATATAAAGCACCTACAAAGGAGCCTCAAATACTCAAAGATGGTAGACTTCTGTAATATGGGCCATATACTAAAAGCAGCACGAAAACAGAGTGCAATAGGGTCCAAAAAACTTGAGTGACCCATGAGAGTATGCATGCAAGCCTATGGTATTCCAAACTAGAGATACACGCATGCAATTTTTGTTTTTAGGAGAGAATGTGCCTGCTGAAAAAAACATTTTTTTTAAAAGGTCCATTGCAGAATATCAGGAATTTGCTGTGGGACACCTTGAAAACTTGCATACAGATTATGTGCACACACCTTACAGTCAATTGTTGTGGCCGAGTGGTTAAGGCGATGGACAAAGAAATCCATTGGGGTCTCCCGGGGCAGGTTCGAATCCTGCCGACAACAAGAATCTTTTTAACATCGGCTACAATTTCAGAAGTTAACCTTTAGTATTTCTTCCATGTCAGTTTTATAAATAGGTGGCTTATTTTGGTGTCACTATTGCCATATCACATATTTATTATCGCTCCCCGTTTCATATCTTTGCTATAACTCTCGTCCTTCATTAGCGCTGGGGCAAACGCTTCAAATTATTATACACTGGCTCTCTCGGTCGTACCTGTGCATGCACTTGAAACTTACTTTACCAATAAAAGAAGCAAATAGAGAAATAAAATAAAAGTGCTTGCTGGATTAGTCAAACACACTTCATAAAACTGCATTTTCTTTTCTATTCTCCCCCGTGTTACAAGCTTAACTGCTCCCTGTGTAATTTTTCTTAACCTGCTGTTCCTGGAAGAGAATTTCATCTACAAGCTCTTTCTGTATTTTTTCCTAGTCTTTTCTTTCCCTTTTCTTAGATTTGTAACTGTTCCTTTACGTGCTCTATTTAGGCGCCATTAATCTCATTTGAGCTCCTTGTACCTACTGCTGTTTTCTCCACACCTCATACTGCCTTTTCCCTCTTTCTCTCTTTCTCTGCAGTTGGTGGCTACTTTCTAAAGCGTCTGACTCCCCAATGTTCCTTCGTCTTGTTGTCAGACGTGAATTTGAAAAGCAACAAAATTAACAAGCCTTTACCACTCACACATGGCAGGAGTTTATACTTTAATTCAATGAGCTAAGAAAAGTGTGTTGTGGGGCCCCTACGAGCCATGGTGCTTGCTTCATCATAATTAGGCATGCAGTCATTAGCCACAGCTCTGATTATGGGTCACTGAGGTCAGTTTCAATAATTCCTCAAAAACCTAACCATGCAGTCCCCCCTAACTTTGTAGTTATCTTGCTTTACTGCTGTTTGTGTGATTAGCTGGGAGGAGCTCACGGCAGCATCCTCCCAATAAAAGTGTAGATGGACCGTTCCTTAACTCTTTCTTGCTTCACATACAGATGGCTTGAGGAGGTACAGGGGAGATGCAGGTCTAATAAACAGAATAGAATATCTGCGCCAGGTGTGTTTCTCTGCATTGGTGTCCCATCACAGGCCCACCAGTGTATGTGTGATCTTTGACTCCTGCCAGTTCACAAGCAGGCGGCCAGGAAACGGTTTCAGCCTATCAACCACTGAGGAGATAAAGCCTTTGTATAAGGAATGAGGAAGCAATGAACACATTCAGCCTATCACAGGAGTAGCCCTGAGTGTTCCGAATTATAATTTCTTCATGTCACTGTACGTTATTGAGCCCAAGAAGCTCGCCGTGATCGTATAGTGGTTAGTACTCTGCGTTGTGGCCGCAGCAACCTCGGTTCGAATCCGAGTCACGGCATTGTGGTTGGCAATGTCACGGCAGTTGGGTTTTTCCTTTACAGAATTCCCAAATGTACCAGTTGTTTTTGTAAAATGTTTATTAAAAACAGATCCTTTTCAATATTCAAACGATCTAACGACAAATTATTTAAAAACAAATGATTATAAGATGTAGGTATACTGTACTTACTGACATAAATTATCGTTCTTGAACATATTTGCGGTAAGGGGAGCTGGGCTCTCCCCCAGGCCAATCAGAATGCATATGAATGCAGTTTCAGTTGAGTGACCTGTGTTGTGGCTGTCTACAGGGAATGCACATATGTAGCTGTCTCGCAGCCCAATCCAGACGTCAATTGAAGACAGGTTTTCATGCAAATAGAGCAGTAAGTCCAGAGAAATGCTCACTCTCTAAAAATGGCATTTATACAATAGTAAGATTAAATTCAACCTCACCAGTAGATAGGATTTATCAATAAATAAATAAAGCTTCTCCTCTCTGATATGGAATTACCCCCCATAAAGTATAAGGGAATACCCAATGCTAACCTACGAGAGGGGCAGACCTCACAGTAGTGAAAAATGTAATAGACTGTTTGATACTACTAGGACATACAAACTACCACAGTACATGTCTTACCTTTTACTTACATAGCATGATGCCCCTAGGACTACTTAGGGCCCACCTTAGGGGTTACTGATATGTAATAAAATTGGAGTTTAAGGCTTGGCAAGTAGTTTTAAATGCCAAGTCGAAGTGGCAGTACACTGCAGCACAGGCACTGCAGTAGCAGGCTTGAGACAGGTTTGAAATGCTATTTCTTTGGGCTGCACAATCAGTCCCTGGGTATATGGTATACCACTTTACAAGGGGCTTTCAAGTAAATTAAATCTGTCAGTCAGGTATACTCCAATTATACACATGATTAAGGAAGAAGCACGTGCACTTCAGCACTGATTAGTAGCAATAAAGTGATCAGAGTCCTAAGGCCAACAAAAAGATACAGCAAAATGCGGAGGTGAAAAGCAATAAGGTGGGGTTGGGACCACCTTAAGAATGCAAGGTCTAACAAAAACGAACTAAGGATAACATGAGTAAAACATCAGGTTTCGCTACAGCATTTGGTGAGACAAGTGGGCCTTCTTTTATCTTCCATAAATGCAATCTTTCCCGGACCCCTTTATTATATAGCTCTTCAAGGAAAAAATATAAAGCACTTACAAAGGAGCCTCAAATACTCAAAGATGGTAGACTTCTGTAATATGGGCCATATACTAAAAGCAGCACGAAAACAGAGTGCAATAGGGTCCAAAAAACTTGAGTGACCCATGAGAGTATGCATGCAAGCCTATGGTATTCCAAACTAGAGATACACACATGCAATTTTTGTTTTTAGGAGTGAATGTGCCTGCTGAAAAAAACATTTTTTTTAAAAAGTCCATTGCAGAATATCAGGAATTTGCTGTGGGACACCTTGAAAACTTGCATACAGATTATGTGCATACGCCTTACAGTCAGTTGTTGTGGCCGAGTGGTTAAGGCGATGGACTAGAAATCCATTGGGGTCTACCCGCGCAGGTTCGAATCCTGCCGACAACGAGAATCTTTTTAACATCGGCTACAATTTCAGAAGTTAACCTTTAGTATTTCTTCCATGTCAGTTTTATAAATAGGTGGCTTATTTTGGTGTCACTATTGCCATATCACATATTTATTATCGCTCCCCCTTTCATATCTTTGCTATAACTCTCGTCTTTCATTAGCGCTGGTGCAAACGCTTCAAATTATTATACCCTGGCTCTCTCGGTCGTACCTGTGCATGCACTTGAAACTTACTTTACCAATAAAAGAAGCAAATAAAGAAATAAAATAAAAGTGCTAGCTGGATTAGGCAAACACACTTCATAAAACTGCATTTTCTTTTCTATTCTCCCCCGTGTTACAAGCTTAACTGCTCCCTGTGTAATTTCTCTTAACCTGTTGTTCCTGGAAGAGAATTTCATCTACAAGCTCTTTCTGTATTTTTTCCTAGTCTTTTCTTTCCCTTTTCTTAGATTTGTAACTGTTCCTTTACGTGCTCTATTTAGGCGCCATTAATCTCATTTGAGCTCCTTGTACCTGCTGCTGTTTTCTCCACACCTCATACTGCCTTTTCCCTCTTTCTCTCTTTCTCTGCGGTTGGTGGCTACTTTCCAAAGCGTCTGATGCCCCAATGTTCCTTCGTCTTGTTGTCAGACGTGAATTTGAAAAGCAACAAAATTAACAAGCCTTTACCACTCACACATGGCAGGAGTTTATACTTTAATTCAATGAGCTAAGAAAAGTGTGTTGTGGGGTCCCTACGAGCCATGGTGCTTGCTTCATCATAATTAGGCATGCAGTCATTAGCCACAGCTCTGATTATGGGTCACTGAGGTCAGTTTCAATAATTCCTCAAAAACCTAACCATGCAGTCCCCCCTAACTTTGTAGTTATCTTGCTTTACTGCTGTTTGTGTGATTAGCTGGGAGGAGCTCACGGCAGCATCCTCCCAATAAAAGTGTAGATGGACCGTTCCTTAACTCTTTCTTGCTTCACATACAGATGGCTTGAGGAGGTACAGGGGAGATGCAGGTCTAATAAACAGAATAGAATATCTGCGCCAGGTGTGTTTCTCTGCATTGGTGTCCCATCACAGGCCCACCAGTGTATGTGTGATCTTTGACTCCTGCCAGTTCACAAGCAGGCGGCCAGGAAACGGTTTCAGCCTATCAACCACTGAGGAGATAAAGCCTTTGTATAAGGAATGAGGAAGCAATGAACACATTCAGCCTATCTCAGGAGTAGCCCTGAGTGTTCCGAATTATAATTTCTTCATGTCACTGTAAGTAATTGAGCCCAAGTAGATCGCCGTGATCGTATAGTGGTTAGTACTCTGCGTTGTGGCCGCAGCAACCTCGGTTCGAATCCGAGTCACGGCATTGTGGTTGGCAATGTCACTGCAGTTGGGTTTTTCCTTTACAGAATTCCCAAATGTACCAGTTTGTTTTTGTAAAATGTCTATTAAAAACAGATCCTTTTCAATATTTAAACGATCTAACGACAAATTATTTAAACACACATGATTATAAGATGTAGGTATACTGTACTTACTGACATAAATTATCGTTCTTGAACATATTTGCGGTAAGGGGAGCGGAGCTCTCCCCCAGGCCAATCAGAATGCAGATGAATGCAGTTGCAGTTGAGTGACCTGTGTTGTGGCTGTCTACAGGAAATGCACATATGTAGCTGTCTCGCAGCCCAATCCAGACGTCAATTGAAGACAGGTTTTCATGCAAATAGAGCAGTAAGTGCAGAGAAATGCTCACTCTCTAAAAATGGCATTTATACAATAGTAAGATTAAATCCAACCTCACCAGTCGACAGGATTTATCAATAAATAAATAAGGCTTCTCCTCTCTGATATGGAATTACCCCCCAAAAAGTATAAGGGAATACCCAATTCTAACCTATGAGAGGGGCAGACCTCACAGTAGTGAAAAATGTAATAGACTGTTTGATACTACTAGGACATACAAACTACCACAGTACATGTCTTACCTTTTACTTACATAGCATGATGCCCCTAGGACTACCTAGGGCCTACCTTAAGGGTTACTGATATGTAATAAAATTGGAGTTTAAGGCTTGGCAAGTAGTTTTAAATGCCAAGTCGAAGTGGCAGTACACTGCAGCACAGGCACTGCAGTAGCAGGCTTGAGACAGGTTTGAAATGCTATTTCTTTGGGCGGCACAATCAGTCCCTGGGTATATGGTATACCACTTTACAAGGGGCTTTCAAGTAAATTAAATCTGTCAGTCAGGTATACTCCAATTATACACATGATTAAGGAAGAAGCACGTGCACTTCAGCACTGATTAGTAGCAATAAAGTGATCAGAGTCCTAAGGCCAACAAAAAGATACAGCAAAATGCGGAGGTGAAAAGCAATAAGGTGGGATTGGGACCACCTTAAGAATGCAAGGTCTAACAAAAACGAACTAAGGATAACATGAGTAAAACATCAGATTTCTCTACAGCATTTGGTGAGACAAGTGGGCCTTCTTTTATCTTCCATAAATGCAATCTTTCCCGGACCCCTTTATTATATAGCTCTTCAAGGAAAAAATATAAAGCACCTACAAAGGAGCCTCAAATACTCAAAGATGGTAGACTTCTGTTATATGGGCCATATACTAAAAGCAGCACGAAAACAGAGTGCAATAGGGTCCAAAAAACTTGAGTGACCCATGAGAGTATGCATGCAAGCCTATGGTATTCCAAACTAGAGATACACGCATGCAATTTTTGTTTTTAGGAGAGAATGTGCCTGCTGAAAAAAACATTTTTTTTAAAAAGTCCATTGCAGAATATCAGGAATTTGCTGTGGGACACCTTGAAAACTTGCATACAGATTATGTGCACACACCTTACAGTCAGTTGTTGTGGCCGAGTGGTTAAGGCAATGGACTAGAAATCCATTGGGGTCTCCCCGCGCAGGTTCGAATCCTGCCGACAACGAGAATCTTTTTAACATCGGCTACAATTTCAGAAGTTAACCTTTAGTATTTCTTCCATGTCAGTTTTATAAATAGGTGGCTTATTTTGGTGTCACTATTGCCATATCACATATTTATTATCGCTCCCCGTTTCATATCTTTGCTATAACTCTCGTCCTTCATTAGCGCTGGGGCAAACGCTTCAAATTATTATACCCTGGCTCTCTCGGTCGTACCTGTGCATGCACTTGAAACTTACTTTACCAATAAAAGAAGCAAATAGAGAAATAAAATAAAAGTGCTAGCTGGATTAGGCAAACACACTTCATAACCCTGCATTTTCTTTTCTATTCTCCCCCGTGTTACAAGCTTAACTGCTCCCTGTGTAATTTCTCTTAACCTGCTGTTCCTGTAAGAGAATTTCATCTACAAGCTCTTTCTGTATTTTTTCCTAGTCTTTTCTTTCCCTTTTCTTAGATTTGTAACTGTTCCTTTACGTGCTCTATTTAGGCGCCATTAATCTCATTTGAGCTCCTTGTACCTGCTGCTGTTTTCTCCACACCTCATACTGCCTTTTCCCTCTTTTCTCTCTTTCTCTGCAGTTGGTGGCTACTTTCCAAAGCGTCTGATGCCCCAATGTTCCTTCGTCTTGTTGTCAGATGTGAATTTGAAAAGCAACAAAATTAACAAGCCTTTACCACTCACACATGGCAGGAGTTTATACTTTAATTCAATGAGCTAAGAAAAGTGTGTTGTGGGGCCCCTACGAGCCATGGTGCTTGCTTCATCATAATTAGGCATGCAGTCATTAGCCACAGCTCTGATTATGGGCCACTGAGGTCAGTTTCAATAATTCCTCAAAAACCTAACCATGCAGTCCCCCCTAACTTTGTAGTTATCTTGCTTTACTGCTGTTTGTGTGATTAGCTGGGAGGAGCTCACGGCAGCATCCTCCCAATAAAAGTGTAGATGGACCGTTCCTTAACTCTTTCTTGCTTCACATACAGATTGCTTGAGGAGGTACAGGGGAGATGCAGGTCTAATAAACAGAATAGAATATCTGCGCCAGGTGTGTTTCTCTGCATTGGTGTCCCATCACAGGCCCACCAGTGTATGTGTGATCTTTGACTCCTGCCAGTTCACAAGCAGGCGGCCAGGAAACGGTTTCAGCCTATCAACCACTGAGGAGATAAAGCCTTTGTATAAGGAATGAGGAAGCAATGAACACATTCAGCCTATCACAGGAGTAGCCATGAGTGTTCCGAATTATAATTTCTTCATGTCACTGTACGTTATTGAGCCCAAGTATCTCGCCGTGATCGTATAGTGGTTAGTACTCTGCGTTGTGGCCGCAGCAACCTCGGTTCGAATCCGAGTCACGGCATTGTGGTTGGCAATGTCAGGGCAGTTGGGTTTTTCCTTTACAGAATTCCCAAATGTACCAGTTGTTTTTGTAAAATGTCTATTAAAAACAGATCCTTTTCAATATTTAAACGATCTAACGACAAATTATTTAAACACACATGATTATAAGATGTAGGTATACTGTACTTACTGACATAAATTATCGTTCTTGAACATATTTGCGGTAAAGGGAGTGGAGCTCTCCCCCAGGCCAATCAGAATGAAGATGAATGCAGTTGCAGTTGAGTGACCTGTGTTTTGGCTGTCTACAGGGAATACACATATGCAGCTGTCTCGCAGCCCAATCCAGACGTCAATTGAAGACAGGTTTCAATGCAAATAGAGCAGTAAGTGCAGAGAAATGCTCACTCTCTAAAAATGGCATTTATACAATAGTAAGATTAAATCCAACCTCACCAGTAGATAGGATTTATCAATAAATAAATAAAGCTTCTCCTCTCTGATATGGAATTACCCCCCAAAAAGTATAAGGGAATACCCAATGCTAACCTATGAGAGGGGCAGACCTCACAGTAGTGAAAAATGTAATAGACTGTTTGATACTACTAGGACATCCAAACTACCAAGGTACATGTCTTACCTTTTACTTACATAGCATGATGCCCCTAGGACTACCTAGGGCCTACCTTAGGGGTTACTGATATGTAATAAAATTGAAGTTTAAGGCTTGGCAAGTAGTTTTAAATGCCAAGTCGAAGTGGCAGTACACTGCAGCACAGGCACTGCAGTAGCAGGCTTGAGACATGTTTGAAATGCTATTTCTTTGGGCGGCACAATCAGTCCCTGGGTATATGGTATACCACTTTACAAGGGGCTTTCAAGTAAATTAAATCTGTCAGTCAGGTATACTCCAATTATACACATGATTAGGGAAGAAGCATGTGCACTTCAGCACTGATTAGTAGCAATAAAGTGATCAGAGTCCTAAGGCCAACAAAAAGATACAGCAAAATGCGGAGGTGAAAAGCAATAAGGTGGGGTTGGGACCACCTTAAGAATGCAAGGTCTAACAAAAACGAATTAAGGATAACATGAGTAAAACATCAGGTTTCTCTACAGCATTTGGTGAGACAAGTGGGCCTTCTTTTATCTTCCATAAATGCAATCTTTACCGGACCCCTTTATTATATAGCTCTTCAAGGAAAAAATATAAAGCACTTACAAAGGAGCCTCAAATATTCAAAGATGGTAGACTTCTGTAATATGGGCCATATACTAAAAGCAGCACGAAAACAGAGTGCAATAGGGTCCAAAAAACTTGAGTGACCCATGAGAGTATGCATGCAAGCCTATGGTATTCCAAACTAGAGATACACGCATGCAATTTTTGTTTTTAGGAGTGAATGTGCCTGCTGAAAAAAACATTTTTTTTAAAAAGTCCATTGCAGAATATCAGGAATTTGCTGTGGGACACCTTGAAAACTTGCATACAGATTATGTGCACACGCCTTACAGTCAGTTGTTGTGGCCGAGTGGTTAAGGCGATGGACTAGAAATCCATTGGGGTCTCCCCGCGCAGGTTCGAATCCTGCCGACAACGAGAATCTTTTTAACATCGGCTACAATTTCAGAAGTTAACCTTTAGTATTTCTTCCATGTCAGTTTTATAAATAGGTGGCTTATTTTGGTGTCACTATTGCCATATCACATATTTATTATCGCTCCCCCTTTCATATCTTTGCTATAACTCTCGTCCTTCATTAGCGCTGGTGCAAACGCTTCAAATTATTATACCCTGGCTCTCTCGGTCGTACCTGTGCATGCACTTGAAACTTACTTTACCAATAAAAGAAGCAAATAGAGAAATAAAATAAAAGTGCTAGCTGGATTAGGCAAACACACTTCATAAAACTGCATTTTCTTTTCTATTCTCCCCCGTGTTACAAGCTTAACTGCTCCCTGTGTAATTTCTCTTAACCTGTTGTTCCTGGAAGAGAATTTCATCTACAAGCTCTTTCTGTATTTTTTCCTAGTCTTTTCTTTCCCTTTTCTTAGATTTGTAACTGTTCCTTTACGTGCTCTATTTAGGCGCCATTAATCTCATTTGAGCTCCTTGTACCTGCTGCTGTTTTCTCCACACCTCATACTGCCTTTTCCCTCTTTCTCTCTTTCTCTGCGGTTGGTGGCTACTTTCCAAAGCGTCTGATGCCCCAATGTTCCTTCGTCTTGTTGTCAGACGTGAATTTGAAAAGCAACAAAATTAACAAGCCTTTACCACTCACACATGGCAGAAGTTTATACTTTAATTCAATGAGCTAAGAAAAGTGTGTTGTGGGGCCCCTACGAGCCATGGTGCTTGCTTCATCATAATTAGGCATGCAGTCATTAGCCACAGCTCTGATTATGGGTCACTGAGGTCAGTTTCAATAATTCCTCAAAAACCTAACCATGCAGTCCCCCCTAACTTTGTAGTTATCTTGCTTTACTGCTGTTTGTGTGATTAGCTGGGAGGAGCTCACGGCAGCATCCTCCCAATAAAAGTGTAGATGGACCGTTCCTTAACTCTTTCTTGCTTCACATACAGATGGCTTGAGGAGGTACAGGGGAGATGCAGGTCTAATAAACAGAATAGAATATCTGCGCCAGGTGTGTTTCTCTGCATTGGTGTCCCATCACAGGCCCACCAGTGTATGTGTGATCTTTGACTCCTGCCAGTTCACAAGCAGGCGGCCAGGAAACGGTTTCAGCCTATCAACCACTGAGGAGATAAAGCCTTTGTATAAGGAATGAGGAAGCAATTAACACATTCAGCCTATCACAGGAGTAGCCCTGAGTGTTCCGAATTATAATTTCTTCATGTCACTGTACGTTATTGAGCCCAAGTAGCTCGCAGTGATCGTATAGTGGTTAGTACTCTGCGTTGTCGCCGCAGCAACCTCGGTTCGAATCCGAGTCACGGCATTGTGGTTGGCAATGTCACTGCAGTTGGGTTTTTCCTTTACAGAATTCCCAAATGTACCAGTTGTTTTTGTAAAATGTCTATTAAAAACAGATCCTTTTCAATATTTAAACGATCTAACGACAAATTATTTAAACACACATGATTATAAGATGTAGGTATACTGTACTTACTGACATAAATTATCGTTCTTGAACATATTTGCGGTAAGGGGAGCGGAGCTCTCCCCCAGGCCAATCAGAATGCAGATGAATGCAGTTGCAGTTGAGTGACCTGTGTTGTGGCTGTCTACAGGGAATGCATATATGTAGCTGTCTCGCAGCCCAATCCAGACGTCAATTGAAGACAGGTTTTCATGCAAATAGAGCAGTAAGTGCAGAGAAATGCTCACTCTCTAAAAATGGCATTTATACAATAGTAAGATTAAATCCAACCTCACCAGTAGACAGGATTTATCAATAAATAAATAAGGCTTCTCCTCTCTGATATGGAATTACCCCCCAAAAAGTATAAGGGAATACCCAATTCTAACCTATGAGAGGGGCAGACCTCACAGTAGTGAAAAATGTAATAGACTGTTTGATACTACTAGGACATACAAACTACCACAGTACATGTCTTACCTTTTACTTACATAGCATGAGGCCCCTAGGACTACTTAGGGCCTACCTTAGGGGTTACTGATATGTAATAAAATTGGAGTTTAAGGCTTGGCAAGTAGTTTTAAATGCCAAGTCGAAGTGGCAGTACACTGCAGCACTGGCACTGCAGTAGCAGGCTTGAGACAGGTTTGAAATGCTATTTCTTTGGGCGGCACAATCAGTCCCTGGGTATATCGTATACCACTTTACAAGGGGCTTTCAAGTAAATTAAATCTGTCAGTCAGGTATACTCCAATTATACACATGATTAGGGAAGAAGCACGTGCACTTCAGCACTTATTAGTAGGGATAAAGTGATCAGAGTCCTAAGGCCAACAAAAAGATACAGCAAAATGCGGAGGTGAAAAGCAATAAGGTGGGGTTGGGACCACCTTAAGAATGCAAGGTCTAACAAAAACGAACTAAGGATAACATGAGTAAAACATCAGATTTCTCTACAGCATTTGGTGAGACAAGTGGGCCTTCTTTTATCTTCCATAAATGCAATCTTTCCCGGACCCCTTTATTATATAGCTCTTCAAGGAAAAAATATAAAGCACCTACAAAGGAGCCTCAAATACTCAAAGATGGTAGACTTCTGTAATATGGGCCATATACTAAAAGCAGCACGAAAACAGAGTGCAATAGGGTCCAAAAAACTTGAGTGACCCATGAGAGTATGCATGCAAGCCTATGGTATTCCAAACTAGAGATACACGCATGCAATTTTTGTTTTTAGGAGAGAATGTGCCTGCTGAAAAAAACATTTTTTTTAAAAAGTCCATTGCAGAATATCAGGAATTGGCTGTGGGACACCTTGAAAACTTGCATACAGATTATGTGCACACACCTTACAGTCAGTTGTTGTGGCCGAGTGGTTAAGGCGATGGACTAGAAATCCATTGGGGTCTCCCCGCGCAGGTTCGAATCCTGCCGACAACGAGAATCTTTTTAACATCGGCTACAATTTCAGAAGTTAACCTTTAGTATTTCTTCCATGTCAGTTTTATAAATAGGTGGCTTATTTTGGTGTCACTATTGCCATATCACATATTTATTATCGCTCCCCGTTTCATATCTTATCTATAACTCTCGTCCTTCATTAGCGCTGGGGCAAACGCTTCAAATTATTATACCCTGGCTCTCTCGGTCGTACTTGTGCATGCACTTGAAACTTACTTTACCAATAAAAGAAGCAAATAGAGAAATAAAATAAAAGTGCTAGCTGGATTAGGCAAACACACTTCATAAAACTGCATTTTCTTTTTTATTCTCCCCCGTGTTACAAGCTTAACTGCTCCCTGTGTAATTTCTCTTAACCTGCTGTTCCTGGAAGAGAATTTCATCTACAAGCTCTTTCTGTATTTTTCCTAGTCTTTTCTTTCCCTTTTCTTAGATTTGTAACTGTTCCTTTACGTGCTCTATTTAGGCGCCATTAATCTCATTTGAGCTCCTTGTACCTGCTGCTGTTTTCTCCACACCTCATACTGCCTTTTCCCTCTTTCTCTCTTTCTCTGCAGTTGGTGGCTACTTTCCAAAGCGTCTGATGCCCCAATGTTCCTTCGTCTTGTTGTCAGACGTGAATTTGAAAAGCAACAAAATTAACAAGCCTTTACCACTCACACATGGCAGGAGTTTATACTTTAATTCAATGAGCTAAGAAAAGTGTCTTGTGGGGCCCCTACGAGCCATGGTGCTTCCTTCATCATAATTAGGCATGCAGTCATTAGCCACAGCTCTGATTATGGGTCACTGAGGTCAGTTTCAATAATTCCTCAAAAACCTAACCATGCAGTCCCCCCTAACTGTGTAGTTATCTTGCTTTACTGCTGTTTGTGTGATTAGCTGGGAGGAGCTCACGGCAGCATCCTCCCAATAAAAGTGTAGATGGACCGTTCCTTAACTCTTTCTTGCTTCACATACAGATGGCTTGAGGAGGTACAGGGGAGATGCAGGTCTAATAAACAGAATAGAATATCTGCGCCAGGTGTGTTTCTCTGCATTGGTGTCCCATCACAGGCCCACCAGTGTATGTGTGATCTTTGACTCCTGCCAGTTCACAAGCAGGCGGCCAGGAAACGGTTTCAGCCTATCAACCACTGAGGAGATAAAGCCTTTGTATAAGGAATGAGGAAGCAATGAACACATTCAGCCTATCACAGGAGTAGCCATGAGTGTTCCGAATTATAATTTCTTCATGTCACTGTACGTTATTGAGCCCAAGTATCTCGCCGTGATCGTATAGTGGTTAGTACTCTGCGTTGTGGCCGCAGCAACCTCGGTTCGAATCCGAGTCACGGCATTGTGGTTGGCAATGTCAGGGCAGTTGGGTTTTTCCTTTACAGAATTCCCAAATGTACCAGTTGTTTTTGTAAAATGTCTATTAAAAACAGATCCTTTTCAATATTTAAACGATCTAAAGACAAATTATTTAAACACACATGATTATAAGATGTAGGTATACTGTACTTACTGACATAAATTATCGTTCTTGAACATATTTGCGGTAAAGGGAGTGGAGCTCTCCCCCAGGCCAATCAGAATGCAGATGAATGCAGTTGCAGTTGAGTGAGCTGTGTTTTGGCTGTCTACAGGGAATACACATATGCAGCTGTCTCGCAGCCCAATCCAGACGTCAATTGAAGACAGGTTTCAATGCAAATAGAGCAGTAAGTGCAGAGAAATGCTCACTCTCTAAAAATGGCATTTATACAATAGTAAGATTAAATCCAACCTCACCAGTAGATAGGATTTATCAATAAATAAATAAAGCTTCTCCTCTCTGATATGGAATTACCCCCCAAAAAGTATAAGGGAATACCCAATGCTAACCTATGAGAGGGGCAGACCTCACAGTAGTGAAAAATGTAATAGACTGTTTGATACTACTAGGACATCCAAACTACCAAGGTACATGTCTTACCTTTTACTTACATAGCATGATGCCCCTAGGACTACCTAGGGCCTACCTTAGGGGTTACTGATATGTAATAAAATTGAAGTTTAAGGCTTGGCAAGTAGTTTTAAATGCCAAGTCGTAGTAGCAGTACACTGCAGCACAGGCACTGCAGTAGCAGGCTTGAGACAGGTTTGAAATGCTATTTCTTTGGGCGGCACAATCAGTCCCTGGGTATATGGTATACCACTTTACAAGGGGCTTTCAAGTAAATTAAATCTGTCAGTCAGGTATACTCCAATTATACACATGATTAGGGAAGAAGCATGTGCACTTCAGCACTGATTAGTAGCGATAAAGTGATCAGAGTCCTAAGGCCAACAAAAAGATACAGCAAAATGCGGAGGTGAAAAGCAATAAGGTGGGGTTCGGACCTCCTTAAGAATTCAAGGTCTAACAAAAACGAACTAAGGATAACATGAGTAAAACATCAGGTTTCTCTACAGCATTTGGTGAGACAAGTGGGCCTTCTTTTATCTTCCATAAATGCAATCTTTCCCGGACCCCTTTATTATATAGCTCTTCAAGGAAAAAATATAAAGCACTTACAAAGGAGCCTCAAATACTCAAAGATGGTAGACTTCTGTAATATGGGCCATATACTAAAAGCAGCACGAAAACAGAGTGCAATAGGGTCCTAAAAACTTGAGTGACCCATGAGAGTATGCATGCAAGCCTATGGTATTCCAAACTAGAGATATACACATGCAATTTTTGTTTTTAGGAGAGAATGTGCCTGCTGAAAAAAACATTATTTTTAAAAAGTGCATTGCAGGGGGGCGTGGCTAGCAGCCAAGCATGGCGGCCGCATAGCGTGAGAGCTCCTGAGGGCACTGTGGCCTTATTCTAAATCCGACACACTTATCCGCTACCCTGCTCACCTGAAGCGGCGGCGTTCGGGTCCGGGACGGAAGCGGTGTCACCGGTCCGACTTTCAAGCAATTCGGAGGAGCGGAGCCAAGCGAATTCCAGGCGACAAGTCTGGGCCTACCAGCGGAAGAACAGCACCGGCCTTGCGTAGCACCCAGGCCCCGGCGGAAGTGCGACCAAGCCGGCCGGGAGGGGTGGACGCATCCCGGCACCCGCCTGACAACACACAACCTGCCTGGAACATTTAGTGGCATCGCCCTACGGCACACGTACAAACACGCCCCCTGTACGGGACTGGCGCAACACTCAGAAACGTGCCGATCTGGCCTTGGGCGCGCTGAGCGGCGCTGAGATCTCGACACTCCCCCCCCCCCCTCGGGGGCCTGGCGGGCTGCGGGGAACGGTTGAGGCGATCTTCGCGCCTCGCTTGGCCGCAGGGTCGAAGTGGAAGCACACATTAGCCCCGATCAGAGGTGAGAGACATCGGTGCCCCCGGGGGACGGCGTCATACTGAGGATCCACGCAGGAACTAGCGAAGGGGCCTCGGGGCCCACATACTGCCCGGTAGCATCAGCAGCCCTGGCATAGTAGAGACATAGATCCGGTGCACTGAGCGGGTGAGCTTGAGGCCTGCATGGCCTATGGGGTACAGCTGCCCGGAACCAGACCCTGCGCCATCCGGAGTACCCGAGTGTGGTAGGCTTGCCCAGAGGACCCCAACTGGAGGCCGCTGGGACCGTTCCTGCTCAAAGTGGGATTATCGAGGGGCGAGAGCACAGATCACGGGGTGCGACCTACAGCGACTCAACCTGAAACTCATACAGCAACCGCCGGGACTCTCCTGCACCACCACAACGGCCAGTGAGGCCTGCACAGAGGGCGGAAGGTGATACTCTGTCTAACGCACACCAGCCTACTGCTCCCTGGCTGGTGCCTACAAACTGCGAAACAGGTCGAGGCGCTGATCGCGACTAAACAAGGCAAGACTCCGGATTTCGCGAGCCCCAGCACCATGGCGGGCAAAGGCACTAGGAGTGGATCCACACAGGCCAAATTAGACAAATTTGCATACGGACAACAAGGTCAGCCTCAAAATGTAGGACGAACCTCCACGGGTAACACTCAAGACGCAGAAGGAACGAAGAAAATAACGCTGGAAGACATTATGAAAACACTCTCAGAGGTAAAAACAACAGTGGGCGCCATCTCCTCTGAAGTCTCCTTGCTGCGAGCGGACTTTCACAAAATGGCAGAGAGGGTGTCGCAGGTAGAGGTGGTCACGAAATCGCTTATGGAAGACACCTCGGAACTACAAGTGGCCATGGAAAGAATGCAGAAAGTAACCAAGCTCCTACACGACAAGCTGGACGACCCAGAAGGGCGTTCGCGACGCAACACCGTGCGCATCCTTGGACTTCCAGAGATGGAGGGGAAGGGGGCCCTGGACCTCTATGTGGAAGATCTCATCAAAAACAAACTGCAGCCCAAAGGCCTGTCCCACTTCTTCTCTGTGGAGAGGGCGCACAGAGTCCCGGGAGGCCCGCCCAAGACTGGAGCGGCACCAAGGCCTGTGCTGGCCCGGCTCTTCAATTTCAGGGACAGGGATGCGATCCTACAGGCGGCAAGAACCTCACCGCCGGTGCGGATCCAAAATGCAACCTTAGCCTTCTTCCCAGACTACACGGCAGAGGTGGCCAGGCGTCGTAAGTCCTTCACGGAGGTAAAAAAAGCACTACGGGATAGGGAATTGCCGTACTCCATGCTATTCCCCGCTAAACTGCGAATTGTGGCCGAAGGAAAGACTTGGTTTTTTGACACGCCGGAGGTGGCACAGGAATGGCTGGAGGGCTGGAGACCAGTGGGACAGCGACATCGCCCGCATCGAGACCGGCCGACACATCGTACCGAAAAGAGAGTGAGCAATCAGAACTCCCAATCACCCCGTCAGGAAGGCGCGGAAGAAACGGAATCAGATCTTGAAAGGGACCCGCTGGACTCTGGACAATTGGCTCCGGTCTGAAGCCGGACTATATTCGTATGGGACTGAATGTGCCGCAAGGGCCATGGATCTGGCGTGGCTGAGTAAGGTGGGCACAGGCAGTGCCCGTAAGGGACTCACCAACCCCACGAGCAAGTAAGATGACTGGGGAAGGACTAAAGCACTCTGCAAAGTTGGGGAAACGGGCGGGGGTTGGTCCGTGGAGCAGGGTAGCAGGGTGGGGGGATGGAACTGAAGTTTTCTTGTTAGAATTCATGTTTTTGTTCATAGTCATCATTCAGCACTTACATTGTACTGCCACCCCGACATTTGTATGTCTCCTACACAGCATGGCACGAAGCGACACATGTGTTAGTCCTAAGGACACGCTGAGTGCAAGGCTCTCTCACCGACTCAATGGCCAGGCCACTTAACAAAACGCCCGCTGAGGGCTCCCCTGTAACTACGGGGATACCCCCACTGCGCATGCTAACCTGGAATGTCAGAGGCCTGGGCGACAAAATTAAACGAGGCTTGGTACTGCAGGCCATAACGCGACATAGCCCGGATTTGGTCCTCCTACAGGAAACCCACCTCACGGGGTCCACCTGCAAAGCACTTGATAGGCGCGGCTATACCATGGCAATACACGCAGAATTCACTACCGGCTCCAGGGGAACGGGAATACTGGTGAAAAAATCATCCCCCTTTATCATAACACGTCGCGTGGCGGACGACCAGGGTCGTTTTGCTGCAGTTCATGGTCAATGGGAGGGCAGATCTCTTAATGTAATATCGGTATTTATCCCCCCAGCACTACACTCCGTGGCCCTACCTGCACTAGGCAAATTCCTCCTTGACCTCCCCGAGGGGGATACGATTGTTGGGGGGGACTTTAATGCAATCATGGATCCACTTAAGGACACCTTTCCCTCTAGGGCCTGACCACGAGGAACTGCACCACTCTCGGATTTTGTAGAAGCCCTGGGCCTTGTAGACATCTGGCGACAATTGCATACCGAGGCTACTCAATACACTTATTACTCAGCTGTACATAATAGTTTATCCCGTATAGACTACTTCATGGCCCTGGGGTTGGGGCTGGAAATGGTTGATAAGGTGGACGTCCTGCCCAGGGGAATCTCTGATCATTCTCCAATTGTTCTATCGCTTACCACCGGGGGAAAAAAATGTGCACGGATCTACCCAATTTACCCCAACTTTTTAAAAATCCCCAAGATTCGGAAGAAACTCAAACTTGTGACGACGCAGTATTTTGCTGAAAATACAGGCACGGTGGTATCCCCATCCATCTTGTGGGAGGCGTACAAAACAGTCCTCCGGGGGGCGGCCATTGCAACAATAACGGGGCACAAACAGGATTCCCGGAAGGAACTCACAGACTTAGAACTGGCACTCAACACGGCTAACAATGCACACATGACAGACCCCTCCCCGACCACGACACACACCCTCATGGTTCGGCAACAACAATACCTGGCTCACCTTAAAACGACAGAGAAGGGGTACGTCGCAAACACTAAACACAGAATATACGATGTGGGAGACAAAGCGGGTCGAATGCTGGCATGGCTAGATAAGAGGGGGAGTGGAGCGAGAGGTATTCAGAGACTACACACGGAGGATGGGCGGACACTGACACACCCAGAGGACATAGTTTGCGCATTGGCACAACATTATCAAACAATATATACACCCGACCGGATGGTCACACAGCAAATGGCAGCAGCAACACTAGCGGATATTGCCATCCCCAGCATTACACAGGAGGACAGGGGTACCCTAGAAGTAGATCCGACGGAGGAGGAAATTCAGCTGGCGATCCAGGCGTTACAGTCTGGAAAAGCACTGGGCCCGAATGGGATACCCGTGGAATGGTACAAGTCCATGGCTCCAGAACTCAGTGCCCCACTGCTGGCCATGTATTTGGAAAGCAGGGATAGAGCAGAGTTGCCGCTGGATCAACGCACGGCCACGATTGTGGCGATGCCCAAACCGGGGAAACCCCCGACTGAGTGTACCTCGTATCGCCCGATATCGTTACTGAATATTGAGGCCAAGATATTAGCTAAGCTTCTAGCAACCTGTTTGCTGCCCCACCTCAGTACCCTGATCCACCCTGACCAGTCGGGCTTTATGCCTCACCGGAGCACTGCGATGAATCTCCGGAGAGTACATGGTGTGATGGCCCGTGCACACCTCCTCTCGGAACAGGCTGTGATTCTCTCTCTCGACGCTAAAATGGCGTTCGACCTCGTAGAGTGGGAGTATCTCTTCATGGTGCTCGAACGTATGGGATTTGGGCCGAAATATATAGCGTGGATACGGCTGCTTTATACGAAGCCCGTCGCGCAGGTGGTGGCCAACGGCCACATATCACCGAGGTTCCTATTAGGCAGGGGGACTAGACAGGGTTGCCCCTTGTCTCCCTTGCTCTTCGCGCTAGTGCTTGAACCCCTGGCAATTCAGATCAGGTCTACGCCCTTGTTTGCAGGCATTAAATGGGAGGAGGGATGGGAGGACAAAGTTTCATTATACGCCGACGACATGCTCATTTACATGACTGCACCTGACACCGGCGTCCCGGCCCTGCTAGACCTCTGTAACACCCACGGACGCACATCGGGCTACACCCTAAATTGGTTGAAATCTGTCATGTATACACTAAAAGGCCCGGCGCCGAGGTTGCAAGATGACTGTCCTCTGCTTACGACGACGACCTCCTTCAAATACTTTGGTATTGTCATCACGAGCAAGGAAGCAGACTTTTTTGCCAGTAACTTAAAACCGCCTATGGATCGCCTACGGGCGGACGTTAAGCATTGGGCGGCCCTGCCCCTGACCCTACTGGGTAGGGCAGCGTTATACAAAATGATGGCGCTCCCGAGGCTCCTCTATGTCCTAGAAAATACCCCGCACCTAGTGCCACCGCGATACTTCAAGCAGATCGTGGCGCTGGTCACTACCTTGCTCTGGGATACTGGCCCGGCACGTATAGCCTACGACAAGTTGGTTAAAAGATGGTATGAGGGGGGAATAGCGCTCCCCAACATTCAACTATATTACTGGGCGGCCCAGCTTAAAATAATAAACTATTGGATCCACGCCCCAAAAGAGGACCCGGCCTTTCGGGCGGATTGGTCTCAGCTTGGGACGGACTGTATGCAGTCTGTGCTCTACAATAAGTCACAACTTAAGAGCCTACTCGGTCCGACCAAACACACGGCGACCCTATGGCACATGGCACAGGCCCGATTGGGATGGGCAGATCGAATCACCAAAATGACACCATTATGGGACACAAAGACATTGGGAAACCTCAGAGGCTATTAGGGTTTTGAGCGGTGGGACTCCATAGGCATTTCCACGGTAGGGGACCTCTGGGATAATGACACAGTAGTATCATTTCCACACCTACAACAGCAATATAACCTCGGACCCACAGAAACATTCAGATATGTACAAATTAGGCATGCATTACTACGGGCAATTCCTGCAGGTACCACTCTGCCGGACTCCTCCCCGTTAGAAGATAGACTGCTAACGGAATTCATGATCCAAAGCGCTACCTCCCTCACCTACAAAAAACTGATCAATAATCTCAAAGACCCAATGCTGAAACCTAAAGAAAGGTGGGAGGGGGAAATAGGTGAGACAGATGAATTTGAGTGGAATGAGGCGCTGGCCTCCCCGAGAGAGGTTGAAATCTCAAGTAAGCTCAGACTGGTGCAACTTAAAATCCTGCACCGCATCTACTACACCAGGACACTGCTGCATAAAATACTGAGAGCGCCGAAAACCCTTTTGTTTGAGAGGCTGCGGGGAAGAGGGGACACTGCTTCACACATTATGGGAATGCCAACAAATACGAGAATTCTGGAGATAGATAATGCGCTCGATCTCACAGGCCCTTAAACTTTCTATACTACCTGAACCACGCAAATGCCTTTTGAACATCTGGGACCCCAATGACCTGGGTAGATATGAACTGATTTGGGCAACTTTGGCTATGACAGTGGCCAAGCGGGATATAGCACAGAAGTGGGGCGCACCAGAACTACCCACCGCAAGCAGGTGGGCTAAGAACATGGACATCCTGATGGTAACAGAAAGGGCAGTGTAGGTCCTATGCGCGGCGCCCCGCAAGTGGAACAAAGTCTGGGCGGCGTGGAATATATACAGAGGAGAAATCTGCGACCCCTTACCGGAGGGAGACGACCTGGACTCAGAGGGGGAGGAGGAGTAGCAAAGCGGATAGGGGATGTCAACCTCAGCAAAACAACAGTACGATGTTGTTGGCTTTGACCTGGCTATGTACAGACGTACACGCTGAGAAAAATGCTGGTACGGGAAGTGGGTGGAGACACAATGGCAATGATGACACATGGTTTGGGGGGGGAGGGATGTTTGTTGTTTCTGTACTATAAAAAATGAGGCTACCGTTGAATCGTACACAAAGGGGGGGGGGTAATAGACGACTACGGTACATGCGAATGGACCGCCTGATAACGTATCTACGAGTCTTCAAAGGTTTAATGCAGCACAGTCCTTGCTAAAGTGATGTTACTTGTCACGTACGAAAAGTTAAATGTACAAACTGTAACCAATAACATATGACTGTATGATGCTGGCTAACCACTATTCCTTCCTATTAATAAAGATTTTTAAAAAAAAAGTGCATTGCAGAATATCAGGAATTTGCTGTGGGACACCTTGAAAACTTGCATACAGATTATGTGCACACGCCTCACAGTCAGTTATTGTGGCAGAGTGGTTAAGGCGATGGACTAGAAATCCAGTGGGGTCTCCCGCGCAGGTTCGAATCCTGCCGACAACGAGAATCTTTTTAACATCGGCTACAATTTCAGAAGTTAACCTTTAGTATTTCTTCCATGTCAGTTTTATAAATAGGTGGCTTAGTTTGGTGTCACTATTGCCATATCACATATTTATTATCGCTCCCCCTTTCATATCTTTGCTATAACTCTCGTCCTTCATTAGCGCTGGTGCAAACGCTTCAAATTATTATACCCTGGCTCTCTCGGTCATACCTGTGCATGCACTTGAAACTTACTTTACCAATAAAAGAAGCAAATAGAGAAATAAAATAAAAGTGCTAGCTGTATTAGGCAAACACACTTCATAAAACTGCATTTTCTTTTCTATTCTCCCCCGTGTTACAAGCTTAACTGCTCCCTGTGTAATTTCTCTTAACCTGCTGTTCCTGGAAGAGAATTTCATCTACAAGCTCTTTCTGTGTTTTTTCCTAGTCTTTTCTTTCCCTTTTCTTAGATTTGTAACTGTTCCTTTACGTGCTCTATTTAGGCGCCATTAATCTCATTTGAGCTCCTTGTACCTGCTGCTGTTTTCTCCACACCTCATACTGTCTTTTCCCTCTTTCTCTCTTTCTCTGCGGTTGGTGGCTACTTTCCAAAGCGTCTGATGCCCCAATGTTCCTTCGTCTTGTTGTCAGACGTGAATTTGAAAAGCAACAAAATTAACAAGCCTTTACCACTCACACATGGCAGAAGTTTATACTTTAATTCAATGAGCTAAGAAAAGTGTGTTGTGGGGCCCCTACGAGCCAGGGTGCTTGCTTCATCATAATTAGGCATGCAGTCATTAGCCACAGCTCTGATTATGGGTCACTGAGGTCAGTTTCAATAATTCCTCAAAAACCTAACCATGCAGTCCCCCCTAACTGTGTAGTTATCTTGCTTTACTGCTGTTTGTGTGATTAGCTGGGGGGAGCTCACGGCAGCATCCTCCCAATAAAAGTGTAGATGGACCGTTCCTTAACTCTTTCTTGCTTCACATACAGTTGGCTTGAGGAGGTACAGGGGAGATGCAGGTCTAATAAACAGAATAGAATATCTGCGCCAGGTGTGTTTCTCTGCATTAGTGTCCCATCACAGGCCCACCAGTGTATGTGTGATCTTTGACTCCTGCCAGTTCACAAGCAGGCGGCCAGGAAACAATTTCAGCCTATCAACCACTGAGGAGATAAAGCCTTTGTATAAGGAATGAGGAAGCAATGAACACATTCAGCCTATCAAAGGAGTAGCCCTGAGTGTTCCGAATTATAATTTCTTCATGTCACTGTACATTATTGAGCCCAAGTAGCTCGCCGTGATCGTATAGTGGTTAGTACTCTGCGTTGTGGCCGCAGCAACCTCGGTTCGAATCCAAGTCACGGCATTGTGGTTGGCAATGTCACGGCAGTTGGGTTTTTCCTTTACAGAATTCCCAAATGTACCAGTTGTTTTTGTAAAATGTCTATTAAAAACAGATCCTTTTCAATATTTAAACGATCTAACGACAAATTATTTAAACACATGTGATTATAAGATGTAGGTATACTGTACTTACTGACATAAATTATCGTTCTTGAACATATTTGCGGTAAGGGGAGCGGAGCTCTCCCCCAGGCCAATCAGAATGCAGATGAATGCAGTTGCAGTTGAGTGACCTGTGTTGTGGCTGTCTACAGGGAATGCACATATGTAGCTGTCTCACAGCCCAATCCAGACGTCAATTGAAGACAGGTTTTCATGCAAATAGAGCAGTAAGAGCAGAGAAATGCTCACTCTCTAAAAATGGCATTTATACAATAGTAAGATTAAATCTAACCTCACCAGTAGATAGGATTTATCAATAAATAAATAAAGCTTCTCCTCTCTGATATGGAATTACCCCCCAAAAAGTATAAGGGAATACCCAATGCTAACCTATGAGAGGGGCAGACCTCAGAGTAGTGAAAAATGTCATAGACTGTTTGATACTACTAGGACAAACAAACTACCACAGTACATGTCTTACCTTTTACTTACATAGCATGATGCCCCTGGGACTACTTAGGGCCTACCTTAGGGGTTACTGATATGTAATAAAATTGGAGTTTAAGGCTTGGCAAGTAGTTTTAAATGCCAAGTCGAAGTGGCAGTACACTGCAGCACAGGCACTGCAGTAGCAGGCTTGAGACAGGTTTGAAATGCTATTTCTTTGGGCGGCACAATCAGTCCCTGGGTATATGGTATACCACTTTACAAGGGGCTTTCAAGTAAATTAAATCTGTCAGTCAGGTATACTCCAATTATACACATGATTAAGGAAGAAGCATGTGCACTTCAGCACTGATTAGTAGCAATAAAGTGATCAGAGTCCTAAGGCCAACAAAAAGATACAGCAAAATGCGGAGGTGAAAAGCAATAAGGTGGGGTTGGGACCACCTTAAGAATGCAAGGTCTAACAAAAACGAACTAAGGATAACATGAGTAAAACATCAGGTTTCTCTACAGCATTTTGTGAGACAAGTGGGCCTTCTTTTATCTTCCATAAATGCAATCTTTCCCGGACCCCTTTATTATATAGCTCTTCAAGGAAAAAATATAAAGCACTTACAAA
Source organism: Lissotriton vulgaris (assembly GCF_964263255.1). Lineage (NCBI taxonomy): Eukaryota > Metazoa > Chordata > Amphibia > Caudata > Salamandridae > Lissotriton > Lissotriton vulgaris. The sequence goes on along the minus strand of NC_141685.1, from coordinate 1,368,405,727 downwards.
GGAGCCTCAAATACTCAAAGATGGTAGACTTCTGTAATATGGGCCATATACTAAAAGCAGCACGAAAACAGAGTGCAATAGGGTCCAAAAAACTTGAGTGACCCATGAGAGTATGCATGCAAGCCTATGGTATTCCAAACTAGAGATATACACATGCAATTTTTGTTTTTAGGAGAGAATGTGCCTGCTGAAAAAAACATTATTTTTAAAAAGTGCATTGCAGAATATCAGGAATTTGCTGTGGGACACCTTGAAAACTTGCATACAGATTATGTGCACACACCTTACAGTCAGTTGTTGTGGTCGAGTGGTTAAGGCGATGGACTAGAAATCCATTGGGGTCTCCCCGCGCAGGTTCGAATTCTGCCGACAACGAGAATCTTTTTAACATCGGCTACAATTTCAGAAGTTAACCTTTAGTATTTCTTCCATGTCAGTTTTATAAATAGGTGGCTTATTTTGGTGTCACTATTGCCATATCACATATTTATTATCGCTCCCCCTTTCATATCTTTGCTATAACTCTCGTCCTTCATTAGCGCTGGTGCAAACGCTTCAAATTATTATACCCTGGCTCTCTCGGTCATACCTGTGCATGCACTTGAAACTTACTTTACCAATAAAAGAAGCAAATAGAGAAATAAAATAAAAGTGCTAGCTGGATTAGGCAAACACACTTCATAAAACTGCATTTTCTTTTCTATTCTCCCCCGTGTTACAAGCTTAACTGCTCCCTGTGTAATTTCTCTTAACCTGCTGTTCCTGGAAGAGAATTTCATCTACAAGCTCTTTCTGTGTTTTTTCCTAGTCTTTTCTTTCCCTTTTCTTAGATTTGTAACTGTTCCTTTACGTGCTCTATTTAGGCGCCATTAATCTCATTTGAGCTCCTTGTACCTGCTGCTGTTTTCTCCACACCTCATACTGTCTTTTCCCTCTTTCTCTCTTTCTCTGCGGTTGGTGGCTACTTTCCAAAGCGTCTGATGTCCCAATGTTCCTTCGTCTTGTTGTCAGACGTGAATTTGAAAAGCAACAAAATTAACAAGCCTTTACCACTCACACATGGCAGAAGTTTATACTTTAATTCAATGAGCTAAGAAAAGTGTGTTGTGGGGCCCCTACGAGCCAGGGTGCTTGCTTCATCATAATTAGGCATGCAGTCATTAGCAACAGCTCTGATTATGGGTCACTGAGGTCAGTTTCAATAATTCCTCAAAAACCTAACCATGCAGACCCCCCTAACTGTGTAGTTATCTTGCTTTACTGCTGTTTGTGTGATTAGCTGGGAGGAGCTCACGGCAGCATCCTCCCAATAAAAGTGTAGATGGACCGTTCCTTAACTCTTTCTTGCTTCACATACAGATGGCTTGAGGAGGTACAGGGGAGATGCAAGTCTAATAAACAGAATAGAATATCTGCGCCAGGTGTGTTTCTCTGCATTGGTGTCCCATCACAGTCCCACCAGTGTATGTGTGATCTTTGACTCCTGCCAGTTCAGAAGCAGGCGGCCAGGAAACGGTTTCAGCCTATCAACCACTGAGGAGATAAAGCATTTGTATAAGGAATGAGGAAGCAATGAACACATTCAGCCTATCACAGGAGTAGCCCTGAGTGTTCCGAATTATAATTTCTTCATGTCACTGTACGTTATTGAGCCCAAGTAGCTCGCCGTGATCGTATAGTGGTTAGTACTCTGCGTTGTGGCAGCAGCAACCTCGGTTCGAATCCTAGTCACGGCATTGTGGTTGGCAATGTTGCGGCAGTTGGGTTTTTCCTTTACAGAATTCCCAAATGTACCAGTTGTTTTTGTAAAATGTCTATTAAAAACAGATCCTTTTCAATATTCAAACGATCTAACGACAAATTATTTAAACACACATGATTATAAGATGTAGGTATACTGTACTTACTGACATAAATTATCGTTCTTGAACATATTTGCGGTAAGGGGAGCTGGGCTCTCCGCCAGGCCAATCAGAATGCATATGAATGCAGTTTCAGTTGAGTGACCTGTGTTGTGGCTGTCTACAGGGAATGCACATATGTAGCTGTCTCGCAGCCCAATCCAGACGTCAATTGAAGACAGGTTTTCATGCAAATAGAGCAGTAAGTGCAGAGAAATGCTCACTCTCTAAAAATGGCATTTATACAATAGTAAGATTAAATCCAACCTCACCAGTAGATAGGATTTATCAATAAATAAATAAAGCTTCTCCTCTCTGATATGGAATTACCCCCCATAAAGTATAAGGGAATACCCAATGCTAACCTATGAGAGGGGCAGACCTCACAGTAGTGAAAAATGTAATAGACTGTTTGATACTACTAGGACATACAAACTACCACAGTACATGTCTTACCTTTTACTTACATAGCATGATGCCCCTAGGACTACTTAGGGCCTACCTTAGGGGTTACTGATATGTAATAAAATTGGAGTTTAAGGCTTGGCAAGTAGTTTTAAATGCCAAGTCGAAGTGGCAGTACACTGCAGCACAGGCACTGCAGTAGCAGGCTTGAGACAGGTTTGAAATGCTATTTCTTTGGGCTGCACAATCAGTCTCTGGGTATATGGTATACCACTTTACAAGGGGCTTTCAAGTAAATTAAATCTGTCAGTCAGGTATACTCCAATTATACACATGATTAAGGAAGAAGCACGTGCACTTCAGCACTGATTAGTAGCGATAAAGTGATCAGAGTCCTAAGGCCAACAAAAAGATACAGCAAAATGCGGAGGTGAAAAGCAATAAGGTGGGGTTGGGACCACCTTAAGAATGCAAGGTCTAACAAAAACGAACTAAGGATAACATGAGTAAAACATCAGGTTTCTCTACAGCAATTGGTGAGACAAGTGGGCCTTCTTTTATCTTCCATAAATGCAATCTTTCCCAGACCCCTTTATTATATAGCTCGTCAAGGAAAAAATATAAAGCACTTACAAAGGAGCCTCAAATACTCAAAGATGGTAGACTTCTGTAATATGGGACATATACTAAAAGCAGCACGAAAACAGAGTGCAATAGGGTCCAAAAAACTTGAGTGACCCATGAGAGTATGCATGCAAGCCTATGGTATTCCAAACTAGAGATACACGCATGCAATTTTTGTTTTTAGGAGTGAATGTGCCTGCTGAAATTTTTTTTTTTTTTTAAAAGTCCATTGCAGAATATCAGGAATTTGCTGTGGGACACCTTGAAAACTTGCATACAGATTATGTGCACACGCCTTACAGTCAGTTGTTGTGGCCGAGTGGTTAAGTTGATGGACTAGAAATCCATTGCGGTCTCCCCGCGCAGGTTCGAATTCTGCCAACAACGAGAATCTTTTTAACATCGGCTACAATTTCAGAAGTTAACCTTTAGTATTTCTTCCATGTCAGTTTTATAAATAGGTGGCTTATTTTGGTGTCACTATTGCCATATCACATATTTATTATCGCTCCCCCTTTCATATCTTTGCTATAACTCTCGTCCTTCATTAGCGCTGGGGCAAACGCTTCAAATTATTATACCCTGGCTCTCTCGGTCGTACCTGTGCATGCACTTGAAACTTACTTTACCAATAAAAGAAGCAAATAGAGAAATAAAATAAAAGTGCTAGCTAGATTAGGCAAACACACTTCATAAAACTGCATTTTCTTTTCTATTCTCCCCAGTGTTACAAGCTTAACTGCTCCCTGTGTAATGTCTCTTAACCTGCTGTTCCTGGAAGAGAATTTCATCTACAAGCTCTTTCTGTGTTTTTTCCTAGTCTTTTCTTTCCCTTTTCTTAGATTTGTAACTGTTCCTTTACGTGCTCTATTTAGGCGCCATTAATCTCATTTGAGCTCCTTGTACCTGCTGCTGTTTTCTCCACACCTCATTTTTTTTTTTTTTTTTAAATATATTTTTATTGCAGGAATCAGTAAATCGTTACATAATCGACCAGCATTATAGAACAAGCAAAATCAATGAGACACAACCCTCCGTCCCCCAGCCGTACTTCTCGTACACAGCCATTCAGCCCACAACCCTGGGGTCGGGCGGCGAAATTCAATGGGGGCTCAGCAGGATGTCGAAGCAGGTCCGGATGATCCACTGTCCGTCATCTGCTTTTCCAAACAAGCCTATAAAACCCAGAAAGAAAACCCCACCCTCAAAACGCTATGAACCAAAGTAAACCCTACCCAACCCCGCCATCAGCGCACGGTAACAACAGCAACAGGATCTGCGAAAGGACCCATGGGGAAAGCAACAGAGCTGAAAAGTGCAATCGACTATCGGGACTTGGGGCGAGCTGCTTCCTCACTTTCAGAGTCACTGGGGGCGCAATAATCCCTAAGGGCCTGCACTAACGTCTCCCACTCCAGCGCTGCCTCCTGTGCCTTCTCATTACGCTGCCTCCAAGCTAGCTGGTATCTCAGTGTGCTCTCCCCCGCCGCCCACTTCAAAAGTTCGCTGTGCCACCGGCTTCCTGTCGGACCAGCTCGTGCCTTCCAGTTCCTGGTCACCTCTCGTTTAGCAAGGAGCAGCCCTAAATCGATGAACTTGCTAGATATTTTGTTCTTGGGGGTATGAGGGAACCAGTGCAGGAGTCCCACCGCCGCGTCAAACGATAAGGATCTCCCCGTCACCTCCTCCAGGGTCTTCCCCACTTCTACCCAATAGGAGGACAATCCTGGGCAGGCCCACAACATGTGGAGAAGGTCCGCCTCCTGGGCCGGGCACCTGGGGCAGTCCGCCGAACTCATAGCAAAATATCGCCTGATTTTCACCGGGGTCAGATATGCTCTATGGAGCACGTAGTAGTGGACCAATTGAAAGCGGGCATGGCGTGTGCCCTTCCAGGCTCGCCGCACCAGTTGGGACCAGGTCGTCTCCGGGATCTCCTTGCCAATGTCCTCCTCCCAAGCGGGTTCTCAGAGTAGTGAGGGGAGCCAGCCCCTCATTGATCAGTCTGCCGTAGAGGCAAGTGACCGCCTTCACCGTGCCCGCAGACATCATCACGTATTGGCACACCGGAGATAAAGGGGGTTCCTCCTGCCCGCGTTTCCAGTGCGCCTGGATCGCTCGGACTAGGGCCGAGTGCAGCAGAAAGTCGCCGCGAGGAATCTCGAAGCGATCAATGAGCTCCTGAAAGGGCAAGAGCGCCCCGTCCTCGTATAGGTCACCTATCAGCTGTAAGCCTGCGTCCTCCCAGTTCGCCAACCGTGACCAATCGCCACCATGGGGCAAAGCCGTCAGCATCCCCAAAGGTATTTCGGGCGCATACGGTATTCTCAGGTGGCCCCGGGCGTGAGCTCGGTTCCAACACAGGCGAACGGTCCGCTCCTTAAGCGACAAGTCCTGTAAGGCCAAACATTGTCGCAGCGCTATGAAGGAGAGAACATGCCTGGCTATACCCGTACCCCTTCTGTCTTCTGGGCCCCGGAATTCCCGGGCGATCTCCTGGGTGAAGGTCTGGAGCTGCGCCGCTAAATAATACTTTTCAAAGTCCGGCACCGCAAGCCCACCCTCAGCCTTCGGCCTCATCAGGGTCTTGAGGGCCACCCGTCGGCGGCCCGAGCCCCAGAGGAATCCGACTATCATTGATCGTAATAGTCGAAACGTGGCCGGTGGGACCCAGATCGGTAGTGTCCGGAAATAATACAACAACCTGGGAAGCGCCACCATTTTGAGCAAAGCGATCCGCCCTGCCACCGAGAGCGGTAGTGTGGCCCAGAAGTCCATACTGCCTCGAAGTGCTCGAGTGCCGCGGGCAATGTTCCCATCCAGGAGGTCAGATGGTTCATGATAGACGTACACCCCCAGGTACTTAAAGCAGTCGGGTTCCCACCTAATCTCCCTACTGAGAGCAGGGCTAGGGGTGCCCCTGCGAACCGGGAAAAGACAGGTCTTAGTCCAATTCACCCGGAGGCCCGAGAACTCCCCAAACTCCGTGAGCGCCATCGCAGCTCCATGCAAGGCAGCGAACGGGTCCTCGAGGAAGAGCAGCAGGTCGTCTGCATACAGCGAAATGTAGTGCGGGCCCGAAGGAGTCCACAGGCCCGTATAATGGGCTCCCGACCGGAGATGCAGCGCGAGTGGCTCCACCGCCAGCGCAAAGAGAAGCGGGGATAACGAACATCCCTGCCTCGTGCCCCTCTCCACCGGATATTGTGAGGAAATTAGCGGTCCCGCCCGAACCCTGGCCGATGCAGAGGCATACAGGACCTTGGTCCACCTGATGAAGCCCTCACCGAGGCCAAACCTCCGTAGCACAGTGCAAAGGTAGTCCCATTCCAGGCTGTCAAAAGCCTTCTCTAAGTCTACCGATAAGACAACCGGGCACGGGGCGTCCACAAGCGGTTCTCCTAGCAAGCGGAACAACCTGCGAATGTTCATGGTCGTGTTACGCCTGGGGATAAATCCAGCTTGGTCCTCATGTACCAGGGAGCTCATGTGCCCCAGCAGCCTCGAGGCCAAGATGCTGCTCAGTATTTTATAGTCAACCGTCAGCATTGATAAGGGACGGTAAGACCCCGGATCGGATGAGTCCCTTCCGGGCTTGAGGAGGGGAACCACCAAGGCCTCGCACATCGAGCCCGGGAGTCGCCCAAGCCTCTTCGCCTCTCTGTATACTATTAATAACCTAGGGGCTAGGAGATCAGCATAAGCTGCAAAGAACTCCACAGGAAGGCCGTCTAGGCCCGGGGTCTTATTCCGCGCCATCTTTTTAATGGCGCTACGGATCTCTCCCAGTTCTATGTCGGACCCCAGGGCTTTCGCCACATCCTGCTCCACTGTTCGGAGCTCCAGAGGCCGTAGATAATTAGTAAGCAGGTCAGGGTCTCGGGCAGAGCGACTGCGGTACAAACGTTCGTAGTATTGCCGGTAGCAGCTCAGAATCTCAGGCTGAGTGTATACTACAGTCCCGTTTGCCGTGCGCATGGACGTCGTCAATGAGGATTGGCGCGTAGGGTTGGCAAGCCATGCCAGCAGCGCGCTCGACCTATCCCCCTCTGCGAGGGACCGAACCGTATAGGCCTTGTAGTCAAAACAGCGCAGCCGTTCGACCTCCGCCGCTACCGCCTCCTTCGCCTCCGCTGTGCGTGCCTGTAATTCAGGGCGCCCGGGGCGGCGGAGTTCCAACTCGCGGAGCTTCCGGTCCGCTGTATCTAGGTCGGCGAGGATAATTCGCCTCATGCCGACCTTTTTAGAAATACAGTACCCCCTCACCACCACCTTAAAAGCGTCCCACTCTAACGCTCTCGAGCTCGCGGTGCCACCGTTGGACGCAAAGTACTCCGAGTTCTTATCGCCTAGGTCCGCTCTGAAAACACTGTCCTCAAGGATCTCGGGCCGTAACTTCCAGGTGGGCACCGCAGGCACCCCGGGAAACCAACGAAGGTCCAGCAGGAGGGGGTTATGATCTGATATGGTCCTGGTCAAATATTCAGACCGGACCGCTGCCGAAACCAGTTCAGGCGAGCCAAGAAATCCGTCCAGTCTAACGTGCAACTCATGGAGGCTCGAGAAGTAGGAATAGTCCCTAGTTGTGGGGTGCTGCGCCCTCCAGATATCCGTTAGACCCCAATGAGTCTGCCAGTCCCTACGACCCTTAGCCATGCGGCGAACCGGAGAATCAGGGAGGGGTGGATGCGAGCGGTCAGTGTCCACATCCACTACTGAGTTGAAATCTCCACCGAGCAGGAGGGGCCCGGAGAAGAAGTGGGCCAACGAGCCCGATAACCTGGAAAGGAAGGCAGTCTGGTCTATATTGGGAGCGTACACACAGAAAACGTTTAGATCTCTCCCTCCCAAAGTGCCCGAAATGGCCACTTATCGCCCCTCTGGATCTATCACTGTTTTCGTGACCTGGAAGGGAACCCCAGCTCTAACCCAAATCAGCGCCCCTCTGGCATACGCGGAGTACGAAGTGCAAAAGACCTGCCCCCTCCATCTACGCTGTAGCGCCGCCCCTTCCGCCTTGTTCAGATGAGTCTCCTGTAGCAGCGCCATTTGTACCCCCCTACGCACTAAATAAGCGTGGACTTTGTGACGCCTAGACATGGTATGAAGCCCCCGCACGTTCCAAGTAATACATTTCAGATTAGCAACATCAGCCATTGTCCCATATCGTTCTCGCAAAGTCTCCCCATCTGGGTCCCAACAAAGAAAGGGCATCAATCATCCCAGCACTGATGGCGGCCATTTTCCCCAACCAAAACTTAACAACCCAAGTATGAACCAAACCCCCATCCACCCACCCCAGAACAGGACCCAAATAGCACCATCTAGTTCCCATCCAAACCATACCCTCCAAAAACCCACTATCCCTCACTAATCCTGCGGTCGCCACCGTAGGAAGGCCTTAAGGGCCAGGTGCGGGCCGGGCGGTGGCAGTGGGCCCTCGACGCTCAGGCCACCAGGACTAAGGCAAGCCCAAAACAGTGCCAAAAACCCTCGGGGCAAAAACAAGGCACCCCACCCCCCCTCCCCTGGGAGTCAGCATCAATTGTCGGCACCCGCCACCCCCGTGCCGGGCCCCCACCCAAAAGGAAGTAGCTCACCCCGTTAACCCTGCCCATCCAGAAGGTCCTCCACCGATTTCGGTGTGATCACCGGCGTATGGACGCTATCAGTCACCGATTCCTCGGAGTCCGTTGGTACCCCCTCGTCCCCAGGGTCCGCTTCCTCCTCAATGGCATCGTCCCGTGAGCCAGACAGCGCAGATAACACCTCCAGCACTCCCTTCTGCTCCGTCGATGCCTCCGCAGTTGAGGGTCCGCCTGAGCGGCCACGGCGACTCTGAATCCTTTTGGACCGCCGTCTCTGCTCCGGCTCCGTCGCCTGCTGAGATGAGGAGCCGAAGCCATCTTTCCCTGCTCTATAGAGTTCAAGCCAGTTACAGACATCCTCCGGGGTATCAAAGAATTGAGTCTTGTCATCGAAAATTATGCGGAGCCTCGCAGGAAATAGGAGCGAGTATTGGATGCCCTCGCTCCTGAGCTCGTGCTTGACCGCCAGGAAGGAAAACCTTCTGCGTTGAGTTTCATAGGTGTAATCCGGGAAGATGTTCACCTGGCTGTTCGCCACTTTGAATGGACCATTATGTCTGGCGGCATTGAGGATGAGGTCTCTGTCCCGAAAGTGCAATAACCTCGCCACCACCGGTCGCGGGGCACGTCCCTGTTGCGGTGGCCTCGCTGGGACTCTATGGGCACGCTCCAGGGTGTAGAAGGAGGATAGACCCTCCGGGGCCACCGTGTCTCGGAGCCAGGCTTCCAAGTATGCCACCATGTCGCCATCCTCAATCTTTTCCGGCAGGCCCACCACACGAATGTTGTTCCTCCTGTTACGGCCTTCCGCATCCTCTGCTCTCTGCTCCAGGGCCGTAATCCGGGACAGGGCATCCTTCATAGTCGCAGCCAAGGTTCGCTGCGCCGGCTCCAAGGTTTTCACCGAGCTCTCCACTTCCTTGACCCTGTCCGAAAGTTTGCCGTGATCCGCTCTAAGGAGGCCTAGGCTCGTCGCTACCTGGGCAATGTCCTGCTGGAGGGCCGAGCGCGTGGTCGCAATCGCCTCCAAGACGCGGTCAAATTGCTGCTGCATTGATGCACCGCCAGAACTCTCTGGGTCCCCACGTTCCTCTTTGTCCTGGGT
>NC_141685.1:1368343604-1368391104 GCF_964263255.1 Lissotriton vulgaris | reverse complement strand
AAAATGGCATTTATACAATAGTAAGATTAAATCTAACCTCACCAGTAGATAGGATTTATCAATAAATAAATAAAGCTTCTCCTCTCTGATATGGAATTACCCCCCAAAAAGTATAAGGGAATACCCAATGCTAACCTATGAGAGGGGCAGACCTCAGAGTAGTGAAAAATGTCATAGACTGTTTGATACTACTAGGACATACAAACTACCACAGTACATGTCTTACCTTTTACTTACATAGCATGATGCCCCTGGGACTACTTAGGGCCTACCTTAGGGGTTACTGATATGTAATAAAATTGGAGTTTAAGGCTTGGCAAGTAGTTTTAAATGCCAAGTCGAAGTGGCAGTACACTGCAGCACAGGCACTGCAGTAGCAGGCTTGAGACAGGTTTGAAATGCTATTTCTTTGGGCGGCACAATCAGTCCCTGGGTATATGGTATACCACTTTACAAGGGGCTTTCAAGTAAATTAAATCTGTCAGTCAGGTATACTCCAATTATACACATGATTAAGGAAGAAGCATGTGCACTTCAGCACTGATTAGTAGCAATAAAGTGATCAGAGTCCTAAGGCCAACAAAAAGATACAGCAAAATGCGGAGGTGAAAAGCAATAAGGTGGGGTTGGGACCACCTTAAGAATGCAAGGTCTAACAAAAACGAACTAAGGATAACATGAGTAAAACATCAGGTTTCTCTACAGCATTTTGTGAGACAAGTGGGCCTTCTTTTATCTTCCATAAATGCAATCTTTCCCGGACCCCTTTATTATATAGCTCTTCAAGGAAAAAATATAAAGCACTTACAAAGGAGCCTCAAATACTCAAAGATGGTAGACTTCTGTAATATGGGCCATATACTAAAAGCAGCACGAAAACAGAGTGCAATAGGGTCCAAAAAACTTGAGTGACCCATGAGAGTATGCATGCAAGCCTATGTTATTCCAAACTAGAGATATACACATGCAATTTTTGTTTTTAGGAGAGAATGTGCCTGCTGAAAAAAACATTATTTTTAAAAAGTGCATTGCAGAATATCAGGAATTTGCTGTGGGACACCTTGAAAACTTGCATACAGATTATGTGCACACACCTTACAGTCAGTTGTTGTGGTCGAGTGGTTAAGGCGATGGACTAGAAATCCATTGGGGTCTCCCCGCGCAGGTTCGAATTCTGCCGACAACGAGAATCTTTTTAACATCGGCTACAATTTCAGAAGTTAACCTTTAGTATTTCTTCCATGTCAGTTTTATAAATAGGTGGCTTATTTTGGTGTCACTATTGCCATATCACATATTTATTATCGCTCCCCCTTTCATATCTTTGCTATAACTCTCGTCCTTCATTAGCGCTGGTGCAAACGCTTCAAATTATTATACCCTGGCTCTCTCGGTCATACCTGTGCATGCACTTGAAACTTACTTTACCAATAAAAGAAGCAAATAGAGAAATAAAATAAAAGTGCTAGCTGGATTAGGCAAACACACTTCATAAAACTGCATTTTCTTTTCTATTCTCCCCCGTGTTACAAGCTTAACTGCTCCCTGTGTAATTTCTCTTAACCTGCTGTTCCTGGAAGAGAATTTCATCTACAAGCTCTTTCTGTGTTTTTTCCTAGTCTTTTCTTTCCCTTTTCTTAGATTTGTAACTGTTCCTTTACGTGCTCTATTTAGGCGCCATTAATCTCATTTGAGCTCCTTGTACCTGCTGCTGTTTTCTCCACACCTCATACTGTCTTTTCCCTCTTTCTCTCTTTCTCTGCGGTTGGTGGCTACTTTCCAAAGCGTCTGATGTCCCAATGTTCCTTCGTCTTGTTGTCAGACGTGAATTTGAAAAGCAACAAAATTAACAAGCCTTTACCACTCACACATGGCAGAAGTTTATACTTTAATTCAATGAGCTAAGAAAAGTGTGTTGTGGGGCCCCTACGAGCCAGGGTGCTTGCTTCATCATAATTAGGCATGCAGTCATTAGCAACAGCTCTGATTATGGGTCACTGAGGTCAGTTTCAATAATTCCTCAAAAACCTAACCATGCAGACCCCCCTAACTGTGTAGTTATCTTGCTTTACTGCTGTTTGTGTGATTAGCTGGGAGGAGCTCACGGCAGCATCCTCCCAATAAAAGTGTAGATGGACCGTTCCTTAACTCTTTCTTGCTTCACATACAGATGGCTTGAGGAGGTACAGGGGAGATGCAGGTCTAATAAACAGAATAGAATATCTGCGCCAGGTGTGTTTCTCTGCATTGGTGTCCCATCACAGGCCCACCAGTGTATGTGTGATCTTTGACTCCTGCCAGTTCAGAAGCAGGCGGCCAGGAAACGGTTTCAGCCTATCAACCACTGAGGAGATAAAGCCTTTGTATAAGGAATGAGGAAGCAATGAACACATTCAGCCTATCACAGGAGTAGCCCTGAGTGTTCCGAATTATAATTTCTTCATGTCACTGTACGTTATTGAGCCCAAGTAGCTCGCCGTGATCGTATAGTGGTTAGTACTCTGCGTTGTGGCAGCAGCAACCACGGTTCGAATCCTAGTCACGGCATTGTGGTTGGCAATGTCGCGGCAGTTGGGTTTTTCCTTTACAGAATTCCCAAATGTACCAGTTGTTTTTGTAAAATGTCTATTAAAAACAGATCCTTTTCAATATTCAAACGATCTAACGACAAATTATTTAAACACACATGATTATAAGATGTAGGTATACTGTACTTACTGACATAAATTATCGTTCTTGAACATATTTGCGGTAAGGGGAGCTGGGCTCTCCGCCAGGCCAATCAGAATGCATATGAATGCAGTTTCAGTTGAGTGACCTGTGTTGTGGCTGTCTACAGGGAATGCACATATGTAGCTGTCTCGCAGCCCAATCCAGACGTCAATTGAAGACAGGTTTTCATGCAAATAGAGCAGTAAGTGCAGAGAAATGCTCACTCTCTAAAAATGGCATTTATACAATAGTAAGATTAAATCCAACCTCACCAGTAGATAGGATTTATCAATAAATAAATAAAGCTTCTCCTCTCTGATATGGAATTACCCCCCATAAAGTATAAGGGAATACCCAATGCTAACCTATGAGAGGGGCAGACCTCACAGTAGTGAAAAATGTAATAGACTGTTTGATACTACTAGGACATACAAACTACCACAGTACATGTCTTACCTTTTACTTACATAGCATGATGCCCCTAGGACTACTTAGGGCCTACCTTAGGGGTTACTGATATGTAATAAAATTGGAGTTTAAGGCTTGGCAAGTAGTTTTAAATGCCAAGTCGAAGTGGCAGTACACTGCAGCACAGGCACTGCAGTAGCAGGCTTGAGACAGGTTTGAAATGCTATTTCTTTGGGCTGCACAATCAGTCCCTGGGTATATGGTATACCACTTTACAAGGGGCTTTCAAGTAAATTAAATCTGTCAGTCAGGTATACTCCAATTATACACATGATTAAGGAAGAAGCACGTGCACTTTAGCACTGATTAGTAGCAATAAAGTGATCAGAGTCCTAAGGCCAACAAAAAGATACAGCAAAATGCGGAGGTGAAAAGCAATAAGGTGGGGTTGGGACCACCTTAAGAATGCAAGGTCTAACAAAAACGAACTAAGGATAACATGAGTAAAACATCAGGTTTCTCTACAGCAATTGGTGAGACAAGTGGGCCTTCTTTTATCTTCCATAAATGCAATCTTTCCCAGACCCCTTTATTATATAGCTCTTCAAGGAAAAAATATAAAGCACTTACAAAGGAGCCTCAAATACTCAAAGATGGTAGACTTCTGTAATATGGGACATATACTAAAAGCAGCACGAAAACAGAGTGCAATAGGGTCCAAAAAACTTGAGTGACCCATGAGAGTATGCATGCAAGCCTATGGTATTCCAAACTAGAGATACACGCATGGAATTTTTGTTTTTAGGAGTGAATGTGCCTGCTGAAAATTTTTTTTTTTTTAAAAAGTCCATTGCAGAATATCAGGAATTTGCTGTGGGACACCTTGAAAACTTGCATACAGATTATGTGCACACGCCTTACAGTCAGTTGTTGTGGCCGAGTGGTTAAGTTGATGGACTAGAAATCCATTGCGGTCTCCCCGCGCAGGTTCGAATTCTGCCAACAACGAGAATCTTTTTAACATTGGCTACAATTTCAGAAGTTAACCTTTAGTATTTCTTCCATGTCAGTTTTATAAATAGGTGGCTTATTTTGGTGTCACTATTGCCATATCACATATTTATTATCGCTCCCCCTTTCATATCTTTGCTATAACTCTCGTCCTTTATTAGCGCTGGGGCAAACGCTTCAAATTATTATACCCTGGCTCTCTCGGTCGTACCTGTGCATGCACTTGAAACTTACTTTACCAATAAAAGAAGCAAATAGAGAAATAAAATAAAAGTGCTAGCTAGATTAGGCAAACACACTTCATAAAACTGCATTTTCTTTTCTATTCTCCCCAGTGTTACAAGCTTAACTGCTCCCTGTGTAATGTCTCTTAACCTGCTGTTCCTGGAAGAGAATTTCATCTACAAGCTCTTTCTGTGTTTTTTCCTAGTCTTTTCTTTCCCTTTTCTTAGATTTGTAACTGTTCCTTTACGTGCTCTATTTAGGCGCCATTATTCTCATTTGAGCTCCTTGTACCTGCTGCTGTTTTCTCCACACCTCATTTTTTTAAAATATATTTTTATTGCAGGAATCAGTAAATCGTTACATAATCGACCAGCATTATAGAACAAGCAAAATCAATGAGACACAACCCTCCGTCCCCCAGCCGTACTTCTCGTACACAGCCATTCAGCCCACAACCCTGGGGTCGGGCGGCGAAATTCAATGGGGGCTCAGCAGGATGTCGAAGCAGGTCCGGATGATCCACTGTCCGTCATCTGCTTTTCCAAACAAGCCTATAAAACCCAGAAAGAAAACCCCACCCTCAAAACGCTATGAACCAAAGTAAACCCTACCCAACCCCGCCATCAGCGCACGGTAACAACAGCAACAGGATCTGCGAAAGGACCCATGGGGAAAGCAACAGAGCTGAAAAGTGCAATCGACTATCGGGACTTGGGGCGAGCTGCTTCCTCACTTTCAGAGTCACTGGGGGCGCAATAATCCCTAAGGGCCTGCACTAACGTCTCCCACTCCAGCGCTGCCTCCTGTGCCTTCTCATTACGCTGCCTCCAAGCTAGCTGGTATCTCAGTGTGCTCTCCCCCGCCGCCCACTTCAAAAGTTCGCTGTGCCACCGGCTTCCTGTCGGACCAGCTCGTGCCTTCCAGTTCCTGGTCACCTCTCGTTTAGCAAGGAGCAGCCCTAAATCGATGAACTTGCTAGATATTTTGTTCTTGGGGGTATGAGGGAACCAGTGCAGGAGTCCCACCGCCGCGTCAAACGATAAGGATCTCCCCGTCACCTCCTCCAGGGTCTTCCCCACTTCTACCCAATAGGAGGACAATCCTGGGCAGGCCCACAACATGTGGAGAAGGTCCGCCTCCTGGGCCGGGCACCTGGGGCAGTCCGCCGAACTCGTAGCAAAATATCGCCTGATTTTCACCGGGGTCAGATATGCTCTATGGAGCACGTAGTAGTGGACCAATTGAAAGCGGGCATGGCGTGTGCCCTTCCAGGCTCGCCGCACCAGTTGGGACCAGGTCGTCTCCGGGATCTCCTTGCCAATGTCCTCCTCCCAAGCGGGTTCTCAGAGTAGTGAGGGGAGCCAGCCCCTCATTGATCAGTCTGCCGTAGAGGCAAGTGACCGCCTTCACCGTGCCCGCAGACATCATCACGTATTGGCACACCGGAGATAAAGGGGGTTCCTCCTGCCCGCGTTTCCAGTGCGCCTGGATCGCTCGGACTAGGGCCGAGTGCAGCAGAAAGTCGCCGCGAGGAATCTCGAAGCGATCAATGAGCTCCTGAAAGGGCAAGAGCGCCCCGTCCTCGTATAGGTCACCTATCAGCTGTAAGCCTGCGTCCTCCCAGTTCGCCAACCGTGACCAATCGCCGCCATGGGGCAAAGCCGTCAGCATCCCCAAAGGTATTTCGGGCGCATACGGTATTCTCAGGTGGCCCCGGGCGTGAGCTCGGTTCCAACACAGGCGAACGGTCCGCTCCTTAAGCGACAAGTCCTGTAAGGCCAAACGTTGTCGCAGCGCTATGAAGGAGAGAACATGCCTGGCTATACCCGTACCCCTTCTGTCTTCTGGGCCCCGGAATTCCCGGGCGATCTCCTGGGTGAAGGTCTGGAGCTGCGCCGCTAAATAATACTTTTCAAAGTCCGGCACCGCAAGCCCACCCTCAGCCTTCGGCCTCATCAGGGTCTTGAGGGCCACCCGTCGGCGGCCCGAGCCCCAGAGGAATCCGACTATCATTGATCGTAATAGTCGAAACGTGGCCGGTGGGACCCAGATCGGTAGTGTCCGGAAATAATACAACAACCTGGGAAGCGCCACCATTTTGAGCAAAGCGATCCGCCCTGCCACCGAGAGCGGTAGTGTGGCCCAGAAGTCCATACTGCCTCGAAGTGCTCGAGTGCCGCGGGCAATGTTCCCATCCAGGAGGTCAGATGGTTCATGATAGACGTACACCCCCAGGTACTTAAAGCAGTCGGGTTCCCACCTAATCTCCCTACTGAGAGCAGGGCTAGGGGTGCCCCTGCGAACCGGGAAAAGACAGGTCTTAGTCCAATTCACCCGGAGGCCCGAGAACTCCCCAAACTCCGTGAGCGCCATCGCAGCTCCATGCAAGGCAGCGAACGGGTCCTCGAGGAAGAGCAGCAGGTCGTCTGCATACAGCGAAATGTAGTGCGGGCCCGAAGGAGTCCACAGGCCCGTATAATGGGCTCCCGACCGGAGATGCAGCGCGAGTGGCTCCACCGCCAGCGCAAAGAGAAGCGGGGATAACGAACATCCCTG
Source organism: Lissotriton vulgaris (assembly GCF_964263255.1). Classification (NCBI taxonomy): domain Eukaryota; kingdom Metazoa; phylum Chordata; class Amphibia; order Caudata; family Salamandridae; genus Lissotriton; species Lissotriton vulgaris. The sequence goes on along the minus strand of NC_141685.1, from coordinate 1,368,384,192 downwards.
CCTCGTGCCCCTCTCCACCGGATATTGTGAGGAAATTAGCGGTCCCGCCCGAACCCTGGCCGATGCAGAGGCATACAGGACCTTGGTCCACCTGATGAAGCCCTCACCGAGGCCAAACCTCCGTAGCACAGTGCAAAGGTAGTCCCATTCCAGGCTGTCAAAAGCCTTCTCTAAGTCTACCGATAAGACAACCGGGCACGGGGCGTCCACAAGCGGTTCTCCTAGCAAGCGGAACAACCTGCGAATGTTCATGGTCGTGTTACGCCTGGGGATAAATCCAGCTTGGTCCTCATGTACCAGGGAGCTCATGTGCCCCAGCAGCCTCGAGGCCAAGATGCTGCTCAGTATTTTATAGTCAACCGTCAGCATTGATAAGGGACGGTAAGACCCCGGATCGGATGAGTCCCTTCCGGGCTTGAGGAGGGGAACCACCAAGGCCTCGCACATCGAGCCCGGGAGTCGCCCAAGCCTCTTCGCCTCTCTGTATACTATTAATAACCTAGGGGCTAGGAGATCAGCATAAGCTGCAAAGAACTCCACAGGAAGGCCGTCTAGGCCCGGGGTCTTATTCCGCGCCATCTTTTTAATGGCGCTACGGATCTCTCCCAGTTCTATGTCGGACCCCAGGGCTTTCGCCACATCCTGCTCCACTGTTCGGAGCTCCAGAGGCCGTAGATAATTAGTAAGCAGGTCAGGGTCTCGGGCAGAGCGACTGCGGTACAAACGTTCGTAGTATTGCCGGTAGCAGCTCAGAATCTCAGGCTGAGTGTATACTACAGTCCCGTTTGCCGTGCGCATGGACGTCGTCAATGAGGATTGGCGCGTAGGGTTGGCAAGCCATGCCAGCAGCGCGCTCGACCTATCCCCCTCTGCGAGGGACCGAACCGTATAGGCCTTGTAGTCAAAACAGCGCAGCCGTTCGACCTCCGCCGCTACCGCCTCCTTCGCCTCCGCTGTGCGTGCCTGTAATTCAGGGCGCCCGGGGCGGCGGAGTTCCAACTCGCGGAGCTTCCGGTCCGCTGTATCTAGGTCGGCGAGGATAATTCGCCTCATGCCGACCTTTTTAGAAATACAGTACCCCCTCACCACCACCTTAAAAGCGTCCCACTCTAACGCTCTCGAGCTCGCGGTGCCACCGTTGGACGCAGAGTACTCCGAGATCTTATCGCCTAGGTCCGCTCTGAAAACACTGTCCTCAAGGATCTCGGGCCGTAACTTCCAGGTGGGCACCACAGGCACCCCGGGAAACCAACGAAGGTCCAGCAGGAGGGGGTTATGATCTGATATGGTCCTGGTCAAATATTCAGACCGGACCGCTGCCGAAACCAGTTCAGGCGAGCCAAGAAATTCGTCCAGTCTAACGTGCAACTCATGGAGGCTCGAGAAGTAGGAATAGTCCCTAGTTGTGGGGTGCTGCGCCCTCCAGATATCCGTTAGACCCCAATGAGTCTGCCAGTCCCTACGACCCTTAGCCATGCGGCGAACCGGAGAATCAGGGAGGGGTGGATGCGAGCGGTCAGTGTCCACATCCACTACTGAGTTGAAATCTCCACCGAGCAGGAGGGGCCCGGAGAAGAAGTGGGCCAACGAGCCCGATAACCTGGAAAGGAAGGCAGTCTGGTCTATATTGGGAGCGTACACACAGAAAACGTTTAGATCTCTCCCTCCCAAAGTGCCCGAAATGGCCACTTATCGCCCCTCTGGATCTATCACTGTTTTCGTGACCTGGAAGGGAACCCCAGCTCTAACCCAAATCAGCGCCCCTCTGGCATACGCGGAGTACGAAGTGCAAAAGACCTGCCCCCTCCATCTACGCTGTAGCGCCGCCCCTTCCGCCTTGTTCAGATGAGTCTCCTGTAGCAGCGCCATTTGTACCCCCCTACGCACTAAATAAGCGTGGACTTTGTGACGCCTAGACATGGTATGAAGCCCCCGCACGTTCCAAGTAATACATTTCAGATTAGCAACATCAGCCATTGTCCCATATCGTTCTCGCAAAGTCTCCCCATCTGGGTCCCAACAAAGAAAGGGCATCAATCATCCCAGCACTGATGGCGGCCATTTTCCCCAACCAAAACTTAACAACCCAAGTATGAACCAAACCCCCATCCACCCACCCCAGAACAGGACCCAAATAGCACCATCTAGTTCCCATCCAAACCATACCCTCCAAAAACCCACTATCCCTCACTAATCCTGCGGTCGCCACCGTAGGAAGGCCTTAAGGGCCAGGTGCGGGCCGGGCGGTGGCAGTGGGCCCTCGACGCTCAGGCCACCAGGACTAAGGCAAGCCCAAAACAGTGCCAAAAACCCTCGGGGCAAAAACAAGGCACCCCACCCCCCCTCCCCTGGGAGTCAGCATCAATTGTCGGCACCCGCCACCCCCGTGCCGGGCCCCCACCCAAAAGGAAGTAGCTCACCCCGTTAACCCTGCCCATCCAGAAGGTCCTCCACCGATTTCGGTGTGATCACCGGCGTATGGACGCTATCAGTCACCGATTCCTCGGAGTCCGTTGGTACCCCCTCGTCCCCAGGGTCCGCTTCCTCCTCAATGGCATCGTCCCGTGAGCCAGACAGCGCAGATAACACCTCCAGCACTCCCTTCTGCTCCGTCGATGTCTCCGCAGTTGAGGGTCCGCCTGAGCGGCCACGGCGACTCCGAATCCTTTTGGACCGCCGTCTCTGCTCCGGCTCCGTCGCCTGCTGAGATGAGGAGCCGAAGCCATCTTTCCCTGCTCTATAGAGTTCAAGCCAGTTACAGACATCCTCCGGGGTATCAAAGAATTGAGTCTTGTCATCGAAAATTATGCGGAGCCTCGCAGGAAATAGGAGCGAGTATTGGATGCCCTCGCTCCTGAGCTCGAGCTTGACCGCCAGGAAGGAAAACCTTCTGCGTTGAGTTTCATAGGTGTAATCCGGGAAGATGTTCACCTGGCTGTTCGCCACTTTGAATGGACCATTATGTCTGGCGGCATTGAGGATGAGGTCTCTGTCCCGAAAGTGCAATAACCTCGCCACCACCGGTCGCGGGGCACGTCCCTGTTGCGGTGGCCTCGCTGGGACTCTATGGGCACGCTCCAGGGTGTAGAAGGAGGATAGACCCTCCGGGGCCACCGTGTCTCGGAGCCAGGCTTCCAAGTATGCCACCATGTCGCCATCCTCAATCTTTTCCGGCAGGCCCACCACACGAATGTTGTTCCTCCTGTTACGGCCTTCCGCATCCTCTGCTCTCTGCTCCAGGGCCGTAATCCGGGACAGGGCATCCTTCATAGTCGCAGCCAAGGTTCGCTGCGCCGGCTCCAAGGTTTTCACCGAGCTCTCCACTTCCTTGACCCTGTCCGAAAGTTTGCCGTGATCCGCTCTAAGGAGGCCTAGGCTCGTCGCTACCTGGGCAATGTCCTGCTGGAGGGCCGAGCGCGTGGTCGCAATCGCCTCCAAGACGCGGTCAAATTGCTGCTGCATTGATGCACCGCCAGAACTCTCTGGGTCCCCACGTTCCTCTTTGTCCTGGGTCTCCGAGTCTGAAGCGGCTGGGGTAGCCCCCTTGGCTCCTCTAGGTTTCCCCATGTCGCCGGGAGCACACAGTGCGGGTCCAGGAGCAGGCGCCTCCGAGTGCAGGCGCCGGCTATGACTCTCCCGGTTGCTGGGCCTCAGGTCGAGTGCCGGAGATCCCCGTCTCCAGGGCCTGTTGGACCTTCTCAGCTTCGGCTCGCGCCACCACCACGTCGTCTGAGGGCACCGAGGAGGAGGCGGAGACAATCGTCGCCAGGTCGGGCAGGCCCGTACGGCCGATAGAGTCCCGGAGTGAGGGTCACCAACTCCACCGGATGATTTGCGGCGCCAAAGGGTTGCGCCTCCCATGGAAGGGGTCGGCCAGGAAAAAGTAGCCAAGTGCGGTGTAGGGAGTGGGGCCACTGTCGGGACCTCTAGGCGTCCGCGTGCGGGATCCACTATAGCGAGGGCATCTGCCCATCCAAGTGCGATCCTCGTTGAAAGAGTCCGATCTGGCCGATGTCCAGATCCTCACATCTCTGGGAGACGGAAGAGCAGGGGGTGCGCCGCTGTTAGTGATGCTCCTCCAGTCTAATGGATCCGGCCAGGGGGACAATGAAGTCCGGGCGCCATGTTGGGTCGCACTCCGCAGTTCCACAAACTTCGATTTTCCGCCGGGTCACCGCTCGTTCGGACTGCGCCAAGGGCCCCGGCAGGTCTCCGTCGGGCCGATCAGCAGAATGCGGGGGCTGGGGTGCCCCGCAGCCTCCGATTTACAGGATAATCACGGGCTCAGTCCCGGAGCCGAGCTCTCAGGCGACCATCGCCATCGGCGCCCAAGCCACGCCCCCTTCTCCACACCTCATACTGCCTTTTCCCTCTTTCTCTCTTTCTCTGCAGTTGGTGGCTACTTTCCAAAGCGTCTGATGCCCCAATGTTCCTTCGTCTTGTCTTCAGACGTGAATTTGAAAAGCAACAAAATTAACAAGCCTTTACCACTCACACATGGCAGGAGTTTATACTTTAATTCAATGAGCTAAGAAAAGTGTGTTGTGGGGCCCCTACGAGCCATGGTGCTTGCTTCATCATAATTAGGCATGCAGTCATTAGCCACAGCTCTGATTATGGGTCACTGAGGTCAGTTTCAATAATTCCTCAAAAACCTAACCATGCAGTCCCCCCTAACTTTGTAGTTATCTTGCTTTACTGCTGTTTGTGTGATTAGCTGGGAGGAGCTCACGGCAGCATCCTCCCAATAAAAGTGTAGATGGACCGTTCCTTAACTCTTTCTTGCTTCACATACAGATGGCTTGAGGAGGTACAGGGGAGATGCAGGTGTAATAAACAGAATAGAATATCTGCGCCAGGTGTGTTTCTCTGCATTGGTGTCCCATCACAGGCCCACCAGTGTATGTGTGATCTTTGACTCCTGCCAGTTCACAAGCAGGCGGCCAGGAAACGGTTTCAGCCTATCAACCTCTGAGGAGATAAAGCCTTTGTATAAGGAATGAGGAAGCAATGAACACATTCAGCCTATCACAGGAGTAGCCCTGAGTGTTCCGAATTATAATTTCTTCATGTCACTGTACGTTATTGAGCCCAAGTAGCTCGCCGTGATCGTATAGTGGTTAGTACTCTGCGTTGTGGCCGCAGCAACCTCGGTTCGAATCCGAGTCACGGTATTGTGGTTGGCAATGTCACGGCAGTTGGGTTTTTCCTTTACAGAATTCCCAAATGTACCAGTTGTTTTTGTAAAATGTTTATTAAAAACAGATCCTTTTCAATATTCAAACGATCTAACGACAAATTATTTAAACACACATGATTATAAGATGTAGGTATACTGTACTTACTGACATAAATTATCGTTCTTGAACATATTTGCGGTAAGGGGAGCTGGGCTCTCCCCCAGGCCAATCAGAATGCATATGAATGCAGTTTCAGTTGAGTGACCTGTGTTGTGGCTGTCTACAGGGAATGCACATATGTAGCTGTCTCGCAGCCCAATCCAGACGTCAATTGAAGACAGGTTTTCATGCAAATAGAGCAGTAAGTGCAGAGAAATGCTCACTCTCTAAAAATGGCATTTATACAATAGTAAGATTAAACCCAACCTCACCAGTAGATAGGATTTATCAATAAATAAATAAAGCTTCTCCTCTCTGATATGGAATTACCCCCCATAAAGTATAAGGGAATACCCAATGCTAACCTATGAGAGGGGCAGACCTCACAGTAGTGAAAAATGTAATAGACTGTTTGATACTACTAGGACATACAAACTACCACAGTACATGTCTTACCTTTTACTTACATAGCATGATGCCCCTAGGACTACTTAGGGCCTACCTTAGGGGTTACTGATATGTAATAAAATCGGAGTTTAAGGCTTGGCAAGTAGTTTTAAATGCCAAGTCGAAGTGGCAGTACACTGCAACACAGGCACTGCAGTAGCAGGCTTGAGACAGGTTTGAAATGCTATTTCTTTGGGCTGCACAATCAGTCCCTGGGTATATGGTATACCACTTTACAAGGGGCTTTCAAGTAAATTAAATCTGTCAGTCAGGTATACTCCAATTATACACATGATTAAGGAAGAAGCACGTGCACTTCAGCACTGATTAGTAGCAATAAAGTGATCAGAGTCCTAAGGCCAACAAAAAGATACAGCAAAATGCGGAGGTGAAAAGCAATAAGGTGGGGTTGGGACCACCTTAAGAATGCCAACGGCGTAGCCACTCTAGCTGCCTCTTTCTTCTCACGAAGCCCTTTTATCAGCGCCTGTGCTTCGGCAGCCGTGGCGCCATCACTACTATCCCCCAACCATGCTGCTAGCTGTGCTGCCAGCTCGGGGGGCATGTCTTCCTTGGATGTCGGGGTGACGACAACGGGGATTGGATTCCCCTCCATCGGTACTGGGGTCGGCGCCTCGAGCGGGGCAGAGGGAACCGGGACGGCCCCACCGGCTGGAACCTTTCTCGGCCTCTTAGGTCTCCCTCCAGCCGGCGGGGTGCCCGAACCCTCCTCCCCATCTCGCTCCGCCAACCGTTTCTTTATGTCGGACACTTCTTTGCAAAGGGCCCGCACCATCTGATCGGTCGTCATTCTTTTTGCGCCTTTCTTGGGCATCTCTCCGAGGAAGTATCTAGAAGACAAAGAAAAAGATCAAAACGCTCAAAATTGGCTCTTCGTTCCGTCCCGAGCTCACGTGTAGCGAGGAGGTGCAGCTTCGGAGCACAAGAACAAGAGGACGTCTTCCGGTCTTGCGCCTTCTTTTATCCGTCTTCAGGGCGGGCGAAAACCCGCCCCTGCCCGCCCCGGGGGCGTGGCTGGCTGCGTCGGTGTCTAGGCCAGCCCACTCTAGGGCGGGAAAAGGCGCGCCCCGGCTACGCCGCTTCGGGCATACCAGCCGAGACGCGCCTCCCGCCCAAAAATGGCTTCCCGGGGGGATCGAGGCACTCATCCATACGTTCGGGGGGACCGAGTGGTCGCCCCTTTCCATAAGGTGGGGTTGGGACCACCTTAAGAATGCAAGGTCTAACAAAAACGAACTAAGGATAACATGAGTAAAACATCAGGTTTCTCTACAGCATTTGGTGAGACAAGTGGGCCTTCTTTTATCTTCCATAAATGCAATCTTTCCCGGACCCCTTTATTATATAGCTCTTCAAGGAAAAAATATAAAGCACTTACAAAGGAGCCTCAAATACTCAAAGATGGTAGACTTCTGTAATATGGGCCATATACTAAAAGCAGCACAAAAACAGAGTGCAATAGGGTCCAAAAAACTTGAGTGACCCATGAGAGTATGCATGCAAGCCTATGGTATTCCAAACTAGAGATACACGCATGCAATTTTTGTTTTTAGGAGTGAATGTGCCTGCTGAAAAAAACATTTATTTTTTAAAAAGTCCATTGCAGAATATCAGGAATTTGCTGTGGGACACCTTGAAAACTTGCATACAGATTATGTGCACAAGCCTTACAGTCAGTTGTTGTGGCCGAGTGGTTAAGGCGATGGACTAGAAATCCATTGGGGTCTCCCCGCGCAGGTTCGAATCCTGCCGACAACGAGAATCTTTTTAACATCGGCTACAATTTCAGAAGTTAACCTTTAGTATTTCTTCCATGTCAGTTTTATAAATAGGTGGCTTATTTTGGTGTCACTATTGCCATATCACATATTTATTATCGCTCCCCCTTTCATATCTTTGCTATAACTCTCGTCCTTCATTAGCGCTGGTGCAAACGCTTCAAATTATTATATCCTGGCTCTCTCGGTCGTACCTGTGCATGCACTTGAAACTTACTTTACCAATAAAAGAAGCAAATAGAGAAATAAAATAAAAGTGCTAGCTGGATTAGGCAAACACACTTCATAAAACTGCATTTTCTTTTCTATTCTCCCCCGTGTTACAGGCTTAACTGCTCCCTGTGTAATTTCTCTTAACCTGTTGTTCCTGGAAGAGAATTTCATCTACAAGCTCTTTCTGTATTTTTTCCTAGTCTTTTCTTTCCCTTTTCTTAGATTTGTAACTGTTCCTTTACGTGCTCTATTTAGGCGCCATTAATCTCATTTGAGCTCCTTGTACCTGCTGCTGTTTTCTCCACACCTCATACTGCCTTTTCCCTCTTTATCTCTTTCTCTGCGGTTGGTGGCTACTTTCCAAAGCGTCTGATGCCCCAATGTTCCTTCGTCTTGTTGTCAGACGTGAATTTGAAAAGCAACAAAATTAACAAGCCTTTACCACTCACACATGGCAGGAGTTTATACTTTAATTCAATGAGCTAAGAAAAGTGTGTTGTGGGGCCCCTACGAGCCATGGTGCTTGCTTCATCATAATTAGGCATGCAGTCATTAGCCACAGCTCTGATTATAACATAACATAACATAACATGTGTATTTGTAAAGCGCACGTTCACCCTTGGGTATCTTGGCGCTGAATAACAGATGTTTATTGTTACCCAACTCAATGGTACTCATTTTATCGACCTCAGTTGGATGAAAGGCTGAGTGAACCCCCGGGATTTGAACCTGTGACCATGAGGTCGAACACAGGCCCCTGCAATGGACGCATTAGTCCACTGAGCCACCAGACCCGGACTGGGTCACTGAGGTCAGTTTCAATAATTCCTCAAAAACCTAACCATGCAGTCCCCCCTAACTGTGTAGTTATCTTGCTTTACTGCTGTTTGTGTGATTAGCTGGGAGGAGCTCACGGCAGCATCCTCCCAATAAAAGTGTAGATGGACCGTTCCTTAACTCTTTCTTGCTTCACATACAGATGGCTTGAGGAGGTACAGGGGAGATGCAGGTCTAATAAACAGATTAGAATATCTTTGCCAGGTCTGTTTCTCTGCATTGGTGTCCCATCACAGGCCCACCAGTGTATGTGTGATCTTTGACTCCTGCCAGTTCACAAGCAGGCGGCCAGGAAACGGTTTCAGCCTATCAACCACTGAGGAGATAAAGCCTTTGTATAAGGAATGAGGAAGCAATGAACACATTCAGCCTATCACAGGAGTAGCCCTGAGTGTTCCGAATTATAATTTCTTCATGTCACTGTACGTTATTGAGCCCAAGTAGCTCGCCGTGATCGTATAGTGGTTAGTACTCTGCGTTGTGGCCGCAGCAACCTCGGTTTGAATCCGAGTCACGGCATTGTGGTTGGCAATGTCTCGGCAGTTGGGTTTTTCCTTTACAGAATTCCCAAATGTACCAGTTGTTTTTGTAAAATGTTTATTAAAAACAGATCCTTTTCAATATTCAAACGATCTAACGACAAATTATTTAAACACACATGATTATAAGATGTAGGTATACTGTACTTACTGACATAAATTATCGTTCTTGAACATATTTGCGGTAAGGGGAGCTGGGCTCTCCCCCAGGCCAATCAGAATGCATATGAATGCAGTTTCAGTTGAGTGACCTGTGTTGTGGCTGTCTACAGGGAATGCACATATGTAGCTGTCTCGCAGCCCAATCCAGACGTCAATTGAAGACAGGTTTTCATGCAAATAGAGCAGTAAGTGCAGAGAAATGCTCACTCTCTAAAAATGGCATTTATACAATAGTAAGATTAAACCCAACCTCACCAGTAGATAGGATTTATCAATAAATAAATAAAGCTTCTCCTCTCTGATATGGAATTACCCCCCATAAAGTATAAGGGAATACCCAATGCTAACCTATGAGAGGGGCAGACCTCACAGTAGTGAAAAATGTAATAGACTGTTTGATACTACTAGGACATACAAACTACCACAGTACATGTCTTACCTTTTACTTACATAGCATGATGCCCCTAGGACTACTTAGGGCCTACCTTAGGGGTTACTGATATGTAATAAAATTGGAGTTTAAGGCTTGGCAAGTAGTTTTAAATGCCAAGTCGAAGTGGCAGTACACTGCAGCACAGGCACTGCAGTAGCAGGCTTGAGACAGGTTTGAAATGCTATTTCTTTGGGCTGCACAATCAGTCCCTGGGTATATGGTATACCACTTTACAAGGGGCTTTCAAGTAAATTAAATCTGTCAGTCAGGTATACTCCAATTATACACATGATTAGGGAAGAAGCACGTGCACTTCAGCACTGATTAGTAGCAATAAAGTGATCAGAGTCCTAAGGCCAACAAAAAGATACAGCAAAATGCGGAGGTGAAAAGCAATAAGGTGGGGTTGGGACCACCTTAAGAATGCAAGGTCTAACAAAAACGAACTAAGGAAAACATGAGTAAAACATCAGGTTTCTCTACAGCATTTGGTGAGACAAGTGGGCCTTCTTTTATCTTCCATAAATGCAATCTTTCCCGGACCCCTTTATTATATAGCTCTTCAAGGAAAAAATATAAAGCACTTACAAAGGAGCCTCAAATACTCAAAGATGGTAGACTTCTGTAATATGGGCCATATACTAAAAGCAGCACAAAAACAGAGTGCAATAGGGTCCAAAAAACTTGAGTGACCCATGAGAGTATGCATGCAAGCCTATGGTATTCCAAACTAGAGATACACGCATGCAATTTTTGTTTTTAGGAGTGAATGTGCCTGCTGAAAAAAACATTTATTTTTTAAAAAGTCCATTGCAGAATATCAGGAATTTGCTGTGGGACACCTTGAAAACTTGCATACAGATTATGTGCACACGCCTTACAGTCAGTTGTTGTGGCCGAGTGGTTAAGGCGATGGACTAGAAATCCATTGGGGTCTCCCCGCGCAGGTTCGAATCCTGCCGACAACGAGAATCTTTTTAACATCGGCTACAATTTCAGAAGTTAACCTTTAGTATTTCTTCCATGTCAGTTTTATAAATAGGTGGCTTATTTTGGTGTCACTATTGCCATATCACATATTTATTATCGCTCCCCCTTTCATATCTTTGCTATAACTCTCGTCCTTCATTAGCGCTGGTGCAAACGCTTCAAATTATTATATCCTGGCTCTCTCGGTCGTACCTGTGCATGCACTTGAAACTTACTTTACCAATAAAAGAAGCAAATAGAGAAATAAAATAAAAGTGCTAGCTGGATTAGGCAAACACACTTCATAAAACTGCATTTTCTTTTCTATTCTCCCCCGTGTTACAAGCTTAACTGCTCCCTGTGTAATTTCTCTTAACCTGTTGTTCCTGGAAGAGAATTTCATCTACAAGCTCTTTCTGTATTTTTTCCTAGTCTTTTCTTTCCCTTTTCTTAGATTTGTAACTGTTCCTTTACGTGCTCTATTTAGGCGCCATTAATCTCATTTGAGCTCCTTGTACCTGCTGCTGTTTTCTCCACACCTCATACTGCCTTTTCCCTCTTTATCTCTTTCTCTGCGGTTGGTGGCTACTTTCCAAAGCGTCTGATGCCCCAATGTTCCTTCGTCTTGTTGTCAGACGTGAATTTGAAAAGCAACAAAATTAACAAGCCTTTACCACTCACACATGGCAGGAGTTTATACTTTAATTCAATGAGCTAAGAAAAGTGTGTTGTGGGGCCCCTACGAGCCATGGTGCTTGCTTCATCATAATTAGGCATGCAGTCATTAGCCACAGCTCTGATTATGGGTCACTGAGGTCAGTTTCAATAATTCCTCAAAAACCTAACCATGCAGTCCCCCCTAACTGTGTAGTTATCTTGCTTTACTGCTGTTTGTGTGATTAGCTGGGAGGAGCTCACGGCAGCATCCTCCCAATAAAAGTGTAGATGGACCGTTCCTTAACTCTTTCTTGCTTCACATACAGATGGCTTGAGGAGGTACAGGGGAGATGCAGGTCTAATAAACAGAATAGAATATCTGCGCCAGGTGTGTTTCTCTGCATTGGTGTCCGATCACAGGCCCACCAGTGTATGTGTGATCTTTGACTCCTGCCAGTTCACAAGCAGGCGGCCAGGAAACGGTTTCAGCCTATCAACCACTGAGGAGATAAAGCCTTTGTATAAGGAATGAGGAAGCAATGAACACATTCAGCCTATCACAGGAGTAGCCCTGAGTGTTCCGAATTATAATTTCTTCATGTCACTGTACGTTATTGAGCCCAAGTAGCTCGCCGTGATCGTATAGTGGTTAGTACTCTGCGTTGTGGCTGCAGCAACCTCGGTTTGAATCCGAGTCACGGCATTGTGGTTGGCAATGTCACGGCAGTTGGGTTTTTCCTTTACAGAATTCCCAAATGTACCAGTTGTTTTTGTAAAATGTTTATTAAAAACAGATCCTTTTCAATATTTAAACGATCTAACGACAAAATATTTAAACACACATGATTATAAGATGTAGGTATACTGTACTTACTGACATAAATTATCGTTCTTGAACATATTTGCGGTAAGGGGAGCTGGGCTCTCCCCCAGGCCAATCAGAATGCAGATGAATGCAGTTTCAGTTGAGTGACCTGTGTTGTGGCTGTCTACAGGGAATGCACATATGTAGCTGTCTCGCAGCCCAATCCAGACGCCAATTGAAGACAGGTTTTCATGCAAATAGAGCAGTAAGTGCAGAGAAATGCTCACTCTCTAAAATGGCATTTATACAATAGTAAGATTAATTCCAACCTCACCAGTAGATAGGATTTATCAATAAATAAATAAAGCTTCTCCTCTCTGATATGGAATTACCCCCCATAAAGTATAAGGGAATACCCAATGCTAACCTATGAGAGGGGCAGACCTCACAGTAGTGAAAAATGTAATAGACTGTTTGATACTACTAGGACATACAAACTACCACAGTACATGTCTTACCTTTTACTTACATAGCATGATGCCCCTAGGACTACCTAGGGCATACCTTAGGGGTTACTGATATGTAATAAAATTGGAGTTTAAGGCTTGGCAAGTAGTTTTAAATGCCAAGTCGAAGTGGCAGTACACTGCAGCACAGGCACTGCAGTAGCAGGCTTGAAACAGGTTTGAAATGCTATTTCTATGGGCGGCACAATCAGTCCCTGGGTATATGGTATACCACTTTACAAGGGGCTTTCAATAAATTAAATCTGTCAGTCAGGTATACTCCAATTATACACATGATTAGCGAAGAAGCACGTGCACTTCAGCACTGATTAGTAGCGATAAAGTGATCAGAGTCCTAAGGCCAACAAAAAGATACAGCAAAATGCGGAGGTGAAAAGCAATAAGGTGGGGTTGGGACCACCTTAAGAATGCAAGGTCTAACAAAAACGAACTAAGGATAACATGAGTAAAACATCAGGTTTCTCTACAGCATTTGGTGAGACAAGTGGGCCTTCTTTTATCTTCCATAAATGAAATCTTTCCCGGACCCCTTTATTATATAGCTCTTCAAGGAAAAAATATAAAGCACTTACAAAGGAGCCTCAAATACTCAAAGATGGTAGACTTCTGTAATATGGGCCATATACTAAAAGCAGCACGAAAACAGAGTGCAATAGGGTCCAAAAAACGTGAGTGACCCATGAGAGTATGCATGCAAGCCTATGGTATTCCAAACTAGAGATACACGCATGCAATTTTTGTTTTTAGGAGAGAATGTGCCTGCTGAAAAAAACATTTTTTTTAAAAAGTCCATTGCAGAATATCAGGAATTTGCTGTGGGACACCTTGAAAACTTGCATACAGATTATGTGCACACACCTTACAGTCAGTTGTTGTGGCCGAGTGGTTAAGACGATGGACTAGAAATCCATTGGGGTCTTCCCGCGCAGGTTCGAATCCTGCCGACAACGAGAATCTTTTTAACATCGGCTACAATTTCAGAAGTTAACCTTTAGTATTTCTTCCATGTCAGTTTTATAAATAGGTGGCTTATTTTGGTGTCACTATTGCCATATCACATATTTATTATCGCTCCCCGTTTCATATCTTTGCTATAACTCTCGTCCTTCATTAGCACTGGGGCAAACGCTTCAAATTATTATACCCTGGCTCTCTCGGTCGTACCTGTGCATGCACTTGAAACTTACTTTACCAATAAAAGAAGCAAATAGAGAAATAAAATAAAAGTGCTAGCTGGATTAGGCAAACACACTTCATAAAACTGCATTTTCTTTTCTATTCTCCCCCGTGTTACAAGCTTAACTGCTCCCTGTGTAATTTCTCTTAACCTGCTGTTCCTGGAAGAGAATTTCATCTACAAGCTCTTTCTGTATTTTTTCCTAGTCTTTTCTTTCCCTTTTCTTAGATTTGTAACTGTTCCTTTACGTGCTCTATTTAGGCGCCATTAATCTCATTTGAGCTCCTAGTACCTGCTGCTGTTTTCTCCACACCTCATACTGCCTTTTCCCTCTTTCTCTCTTTCTCTGCAGTTGGTGGCTACTTTCCAAAGCGTCTGATGCCCCAATGTTCCTTCGTCTTGTTGTCAGACGTGAATTTGAAAAGCAACAAAATTAACAAGCCTTTACCACTCACACATGGCAGAAGTTTATACTTTAATTCAATGAGCTAAGAAAAGTGTGTTGCGAGGCCCCTACGAGCCATGGTGCTTGCTTCATCATAATTAGGCATGCAGTCATTAGCCACAGCTCTGATTATGGGTCACTGAGGTCAGTTTCAATAATTCCTCAAAAACCTAACCATGCAGTCCCCCCTAACTGTGTAGTCATCTTGCTTTACTGCTGTTTGTGTGATTAGCTGGGAGGAGCTCACGGCAGCATCCTCCCAATAAAAGTGTAGATGGACCGTTCCTTAACTCTTTCTTGCTTCACATACAGATGGCTTGAGGAGGTACAGGGGAGATGCAGGTCTAATAAACAGAATAGAATATCTGCGCCAGGTGTGTTTCTCTGCATTGGTGTCCCATCACAGGCCCACCAGTGTATGTGTGATCTTTGACTCCTGCCAGTTCACAAGCAGGCGGCCAGGAAACGGTTTCAGCCTATCAACCACTGAGGAGATAAAGCCTTTGTATAAGGAATGAGGAAGCAATGAACACATTCAGCCTATCACAGGAGTATCCCTGAGTGTTCCGAATTATAATTTCTTCATGTCACTGTACGTTATTGAGTCTAAGTAGCTCGCCGTGATCGTATAGTGGTTAGTACTCTGCGTTGTGGCCGCAGCAACCTCGGTTCGAATCCGAGTCACGGCATTGTGGTTGGCAATGTCACTGTCGTTGGGTTTTTCCTTTACAGAATTCCCAAATGTACCAGTTGTTTTTGTAAAATGTCTATTAAAAACAGATCCTTTCCAATATTTAAACGATCTAACGACAAATTATTTAAACACACATGATTATAAGATGTAGGTGTACTGTACTTACTGACATAAATTATCGATCTTGAACATATTTGCGGTACGGGGAGCGGAGCTCTCCCCCAGGCCAATCAGAATGCAGATGAATGCAGTTTCAGTTGAGTGACCTGTGTTGTGGCTGTCTACAGGGAATGCACATATGTAGCTGTCTCGCAGCCCAATCCAGACGTCAATTGAAGACAGGTTTTCATGCAAATAGAGCAGTAAGTGCAGAGAAATGCTCACTCTCTAAAAATGGCATTTATACAATAGTAAGATTAAATCCAACCTCACCAGTAGACAGGATTTATCAATAAATAAATAAGGCTTCTCCTCTCTGATATGGAATTACCCCCCAAAAAGTATAAGGGAATACCCAATGCTAACCTATGAGAGGGGCAGACCTCACAGTAGTGAAAAATGTAATAGACTGTTTGATACTACTAGGACATACAAACTACCACAGTACATGTCTTACCTTTTACTTACATAGCATGATGCCCCTAGGACTACTTAGGGCCTACCTTAGGGGTTACTGATATGTAATAAAATTGGAGTTTAAGGCTTGGCAAGTAGTTTTAAATGCCAAGTCGAAGTGGCAGTACACTGCAGCACAGGCACTGCAGTAGCAGGCTTGAGATAGGTTTGAAATGCTATTTCTTTGGGCTGCACAATCAGTCTCTGGGTATATGGTATACCACTTTACAAGGGGCTTTCAAGTAAATTAAATTTGTCAGTCAGGTATACTCCAATTATACACATGATTAAGGAAGAAGCACATGCACTTCAGCACTGATTAGTAGCAATAAAGTGATCAGAGTCCTAAGGCCAACAAAAAGATACAGCAAAATGCGGAGGTGAAAAGCAATAAGGGGGGGTTGGGACCACCTTAAGAATGCAAGGTCTAACAAAAACGAACTAAGGATAACATGAGTAAAACATCAGGTTTCTCTACAGCATTTGGTGAGACAAGTGGGCCTTCTTTTATCTTCCATAAATGCAATCTTTCCCGGACCCCTTTATTATATAGCTCTTCAAGGAAAAAATATAAAGCACTTACAAAGGAGCCTCAAATACTCAAAGATGGTAGACTTCTGTAATATGGGCCATATACTAAAAGCAGCACGAAAACAGAGTGCAATAGGGTCCAAAAAACTTGAGTGACCCATGAGAGTATGCATGCAAGCCTATGGTATTCCAAACTAGAGATACACGCATGCAATTTTTGTTTTTAGGAGTGAATGTGCCTGCTGAAAAAAACATTTTTTTTTAAAAGTCCATTGCAGAATATCAGGAATTTGCTGTGGGACACCTTGAAAACTTGCATACAGATTATGTGCACATGCCTTACAGTCAGTTGTTGTGGCCGAGTGGTTAAGGCGATGGACTAGAAATCCATTGGGGTTTCCCCGCGCAGGTTCGAATCCTGCCGACAACGAGAATCTTTTTAACATCGGCTACAATTTCAGAAGTTAACCTTTAGTATTTCTTCCATGTCAGTTTTATAAATAGGTGGCTTATTTTGGTGTCACTATTGCCATATCACATATTTATTTTCGCTCCCCCTTTCATATCTTTGCTATAACTCTCGTCCTTTATTAGCTCTGGTGCAAACGCTTCAAATTATTATACCCTGGCTCTCTCGGTCGTACCTGTGCATGCACTTGAAACTTACTTTACCAATAAAAGAAGCAAATAGAGAAATAAAATAAAAGTGCTAGCTGGATTAGGCAAGCACACTTCATAAAACTGCATTTTCTTTTCTATTCTCCCCCGTGTTACAAGCTTAACTGCTCCCTGTGTAATTTCTCCTAACCTGTTGTTCCTGGAAGAGAATTTCATCTACAAGCTCTTTCTGTATTTTTTCCTAGTCTTTTCTTTCCCTTTTCTTAGATTTGTAACTGTTCCTTTACATGCTCTATTTAGGCGCCATTAATCTCATTTGAGCTCCTTGTACCTGCTGCTGTTTTCTCCACACCTCATACTGCCTTTTCCCTCTTTCTCTCTTTCTCTGCGGTTGGTGGCTACTTTCCAAAGCGTCTGATGCCCCAATGTTCCTTCGTCTTGTTGTCAGACGTGAATTTGAAAATCAACAAAATTAACAAGCCTTTACCACTCACACATGACAGGAGTTTATACTTTAATTCAATGAGCTAAGAAAAGTGTGTTGTGGGGCCCCTACGAGCCATGGTGCTTGCTTCATCATAATTAGGCATGCAGTCATTAGCCACAGCTCTGATTATGGGTCACTGAGGTCAGTTTCAATAATTCCTCAAAAACCTAACCATGCAGTCCCCCCTAACTTTGTAGTTATCTTGCTTTACTGCTGTTTGTGTGATTAGCTGGGAGGAGCTCACGGCAGCATCCTCCCAATAAAAGTGTAGATGGACCGTTCCTTAACTCTTTCTTGCTTCACATACAGATGGCTTGAGGAGGTACAGGGGAGATGCAGGTCTAATAAACAGAATAGAATATCTGCGCCAGGTGTGTTTCTCTGCATTGGTGTCCGATCACAGGCCCACCAGTGTATGTGTGATCTTTGACTCCTGCCAGTTCACAAGCAGGCGGCCAGGAAACGGTTTCAGCCTATCAACCACTGAGGAGATAAAGCCTTTGTATAAGGAATGAGGAAGCAATGAACACATTCAGCCTATCACAGGAGTAGCCCTGAGTGTTCCGAATTATAATTTCTTCATGTCACTGTACGTTATTGAGCCCAAGTAGCTCGCCGTGATCGTATAGTGGTTAGTACTCTGCGTTGTGGCTGCAGCAACCTCGGTTTGAATCCGAGTCACGGCATTGTGGTTGGCAATGTCACGGCAGTTGGGTTTTTCCTTTACAGAATTCCCAAATGTACCAGTTGTTTTTGTAAAATGTCTAATAAAAACAGATCCTTTTCAATATTTAAACGATCTAACAACAAAATATTTAAACACACATGATTATAAGATGTAGGTATACTGTACTTACTGACATAAATTATCGTTCTTGAACATATTTGCGGTAAGGGGAGCTGGGCTCTCCCCCAGGCCAATCAGAATGCAGATGAATGCAGTTTCAGTTGAGTGACCTGTGTTGTGGCTGTCTACAGGGAATGCACATATGTAGCTGTCTCGCAGCCCAATCCAGACGTCAATTGAAGACAGGTTTTCATGCAAATAGAGCAGTAAGTGCAGAGAAATGCTCACTCTCTAAAAATGGCATTTATACAATAGTAAGATTAAATCCAACCTCACCAGTAAGTAGGATTTATCAATAAATAAATAAAGCTTCTCCTCTCTGATATGGAATTACCCCCCAAAAAGTATAAGGGAATACCCAATGCTAACCTATGAGAGGGGCAGACCTCACAGTAGTGAAAAATGTAATAGACTGTTTGATACTACTAGGACATACAAACTACCACAGTACATGTCTTACCTTTTACTTACATAGCATGATGCCCCTAGGACTACCTAGGGCATACCTTAGGGGTTACTGATATGTAATAAAATTGGAGTTTAAGGCTTGGCAAGTAGTTTTAAATGCCAAGTCGAAGTGGCAGTACACTGCAGCACAGGCACTGCAGTAGCAGGCTTGAGACAGGTTTGAAATGCTATTTCTTTGGGCGGCACAATCAGTCCCTGGGTATATGGTATACCACTTTACAAGGGGCTTTCAAGTAAATTAAATCTGTCAGTCAGGTATACTCCAATTATACAAATGATTAGGGAAGAAGCACGTGCACTTCAGCACTGATTAGTAGCGATAAAGTGATCAGAGTCCTAAGGCCAACAAAAAGATACAGCAAAATGCGGAGGTGAAAAGCAATAAGGTGGGGTTGGGACCACCTTAAGAATGCAAGGTCTAACAAAAACGAACTAAGGATAACATGAGTAAAACATCAGGTTTCTCTACAGCATTTGGTGAGACAAGTGGGCCTTCTTTTATCTTCCATAAATGCAATCTTTCCCAGACCCCTTTATTATAAAGCTCTTCAAGGAAAAAATATAAAGCACTAACAAAGGAGCCTCAAATACTCAAAGATGGTAGACTTCTGTAATATGGGCCATATACTAAAAGCAGCACGAAAACAGAGTGCAATAGGGTCCAAAAAACTTGAGTGACCCATGAGAGTATGCATGCAAGCCTATGGTATTCCAAACTAGAGATATACGCATGCAATTTTTGTTTTTAGGAGAGAATGTGCCTGCTGAAAAAAACATTATTTTTAAAAAGTGCATTGCAGAATATCAGGAATTTGCTGTGGGACACCTTGAAAACTTGCATACAGATTATGTGCACACGCCTTACAGTCAGTTGTTGTGGTAGAGTGGTTAAGGCGATGGACTAGAAATCTATTGGGGTCTCCCCGCGCAGGTTCGAATCCTGCTGACAACGAGAATCTTTTTAACATCGGCTACAATTTCAGAAGTTAACCTTTAGTATTTCTTCCATGTCAGTTTTATAAATAGGTGGCTTATTTTGGTGTCTCTATTGCCATATCACATATTTATTATCGCTCCCCCTTTCATATCTTTGCTATACCTCTCGTCCTTCATTAGCGCTGGTGCAAACGCTTCAAATTATTATACCCTGGCTCTCTCGGTCATACCTGTGCATGCACTTGAAACTTACTTTACCAATAAAAGTAGCAAATAGAGAAATAAAATAAAAGTGCTAGCTGGATTAGGCAAACACACTTCATAAAACTGCATTTTCTTTTCTATTCTCCCCAGTGTTACAAGCTTAACTGCTCCCTGTGTAATTTCTCTTAACCTGCTGTTCCTGAAAGAGAATTTCATCTACAAGCTCTTTCTGTCTTTTTTCCTAGTCTTTTCTTTCCCTTTTCTTAGATTTGTAACTGTTGCTTTACGTGCTCTATTTAGGCGCCATTAATCTCATTTGAGCTCCTTGTACCTGCTGCTGTTTT
Source organism: Lissotriton vulgaris (assembly GCF_964263255.1). Lineage (NCBI taxonomy): Eukaryota > Metazoa > Chordata > Amphibia > Caudata > Salamandridae > Lissotriton > Lissotriton vulgaris. The sequence continues at coordinate 1,368,364,099 of NC_141685.1, read as the reverse complement.
CTCCACACCTCATACTGTCTTTTCCCTCTTTCTCTCTTTCTTTGTGGTTGGTGGCTACTTTCCAAAGCGTCTGATGCCCCAATGTTCCTTTGTCTTGTTGTCAGACGTGAATTTGAAAAGCAACAAAATTAACAAGCCTTTACCACTCACACATGGCAGAAGTTTATACTTTAATTCAATGAGCTAAGAAAAGTGTGTTGTGGGGCCCCTACGAGCCATGGTGCTTGCTTCATCATAATTAGGCATGCAGTCATTAGCCACAGCTCTGATTATGGGTCACTGAGGTCAGTTTCAATAATTCCTCAAAAACCTAACCATGCATTCCCCCCTAACTGTGTAGTTATCTTGCTTTACTGCTGTTTGTGTGATTAGCTGGGAGGAGCTCACGGCAGCATCCTCCCAATAAGAGTGTAGATGGACCGTTCCTTAACTCTTTCTTGCTTCAAATACAGATGGCTTGAGGAGGTACAGGGGAGATGCAGGTCTAAGAAACAGAATAGAATATCTGCGCCAGGTGTGTTTCTCTGCATTGGTGTCCCATCACAGGCCCACCAGTGTATGTGTGATCTTTGACTCCTGCCAGTTCACAAGCAGGCGGCCAGGAAACGGTTTCAGCCTATCAACCACTGAGGAGATAAAGCCTTTGTATAAGGAATGAGGAAGCAATGAACACATTCAGCCTATCACAGGAGTAGCCCTGAGTGTTCCGAATTATAATTTATTCATGTCACTGTACGTTATTGAGTACAAGTCGCTCGCCGTGATCGTATAGTGGTTAGTACTCTGCGTTGTGTCCGCAGCAACCTCGGTTTGAATCCTAGTCACGGCATTGTGGTTGGCAATGTCACAGCAGTTGTGTTTTTCCTTCACAGAATTCCCAAATGTACCAGTTGTTTTTGTAAAATGTCTATTAAAAACAGATCCTTTTCAATATTTAAACGATCTAACGACAAATTATTTAAACACACATGATTATAAGATGTAGGTATACTGTACTTACTGACATAAATTATCGTTCTTGAACATATTTGCGGTAAGGGGAGCGGAGCTCTCCCTTAGGCCAATCAGAAAGCAGATGAATGCAGTTGCAGTTGAGTGACCTGTGTTGTGGCTGTCTACATGGAATGCACATATGTAGCTGTCTCGCAGCCCAATCCAGACGTCAATTGAAGACAGGTTTCAATGCAAATAGAGCAGTAAGTGCAGAGAAATGCTCACTCTCTAAAAATGGCATTTATACAATAGTAAGATTAAATCCAACCTCACCAGTAGATAGGATTTATCAATAAATAAATAAAGCTTCTCCTCTCTGATATGGAATTACCCCCCATAAAGTATAAGGGAATACCCAATGCTAACCTATGAGAGGGGAAGACCTCACACTAGTGAAAAATGTAATAGACTGTTTGATACTACTAGGACATACAAACTACCACAGTACATGTCTTACCTTTTACTTACATAGCATGATGCCCCTAGGACTACTTAGGGCCTACCTTAGGGGTTACTGATATGTAATAAAATTGGAGTTTAAGGCGTGGCAAGTAGTTTTAAATGCCAAGTCGAAGTGGCAGTACACTGCAGCACAGGCACTGCAGTAGCAGGCTTGAGACAGGTTTGAAATGCTATTTCTTTGGGCGGCACAATCAGTCCCTGGGTATATGGTATACCACTTTACAAGGGGCTTTCAAGTAAATTAAATCTGTCACTCAGGTATACTCCAATTATACACATGATTAAGGAAGAAGCACGTGCACTTCAGCACTGATTAGTAGCGATAAAGTAATCAGAGTCCTAAGGCCAACAAAAAGATACAGCAAAATGCGGAGGTGAAAAGCAATAAGGTGGGGTTGGGACCACCTTAAGAATGCAAGGTCTAACAAAAACGAACTAAGGATAACATGAGTAAAACATCAGGTTTCTCTACAGCATTTGGTGAGACAAGTGGGCCTTCTTTTATCTTCCATAAATGCAATCTTTCCCGGACCCCTTTATTATATAGCTCTTCAAGGAAAAAATATAAAGCACTTACAAAGGAGCCTCAAATACTCAAAGATGGTAGACTTCTGTAATATGGGCCATATACTAAAAGCAGCACGAAAACAGAGTGCAATAGGGTCCAAAAAACTTGATTGACCCATGAGAGTATGCATGCAAGCCTATGGTATTCCAAACTAGAGATACACGCATGCAATTTTTGTTTTTAGGAGTGAATGTGCCTGTTGAAAAAAACATTTTTTTTAAAAAGTCCATTGCAGAATATCAGGAATTTGCTGTGGGACACCTTGAAAACTTGCATACAGATTATGTGCACATGCCTTACAGTCAGTTGTTGTGGCCGAGTGGTTAAGGCGATGGACTAGAAATCCATTAGGGTCTCGCCGCGCAGGTTCGAATCCTGCCGACAACGAGAATCTTTTTAACATCGGCTACAATTTCAGAAGTTAACCTTTAGTATTTCTTCCATGTCAGTTTTATAAATAGGTGGCTTATTTTGGTGTCACTATTGCCATATCACATATTTATTATCGCTCCCCCTTTCATATCTTTGCTATAACTCTCATCCTTCATTAGCGCTGGTGCAAACGCTTCAAATTATTATACCCTGGCTCTCTCGGTCGTACCTGTGCATGCACTTGAAACTTACTTTACCAATAAAAGAAGCAAATAGAGAAATAAAATAAAAGTGCTAGCTGGATTAGGCAAACACACTTCATAAAACTGCATTTTCTTTTCTATTCTCCCCCGTGTTACAAGCTTAACTGCTCCCTGTGTAATTTCTCTTAACCTGCTGTTCCTGGAAGAGAATTTCATCTACAAGCTCTTTCTGTATTTTTTCCTAGTCGTTTCTTTCCCTTTTCTTAGATTTGTAACTGTTCCTTTACGTGCTCTATTTAGGCACCATTAATCTCATTTGAGCTCCTTGTACCTGCTGCTGTTTTCTCCACACCTCATACTGGCTTTTCCCTCTTTCTCTCTTTCTCTGCGGTTGGTGGCTACTTTCCAAAGCGTCTGATGCCCCAATGTTCCTTCGTCTTGTTGTCAGACGTGAATTTGAAAAGCAACAAAATTAACAAGCCTTTACCACTCACACATGGCAGGAGTTTATACTTTAATTCAATGAGCTAAGAAAAGTGTGTTGCGGGGCCCCTACGAGCCATGGTGCTTGCTTCATCATAATTAGGCATGCAGTCATTAGCCACAGCTCTGATTATGGGTCACTGAGGTCAGTTTCAATAATTCCTCAAAACCCTAACCATGCAGTCCCCCCTAACTTTGTAGTTATCTTGCTTTACTGCTGTTTGTGTGATTAGCTGGGAGGAGCTCACGGCAGCATCCTCCCAATAAAAGTGTAGATGGACCGTTCCTTAACTCTTTCTTGCTTCACATACAGATGGCTTGAGGAGGTACAGGGGAGATGCAGGTCTAATAAACAGAATAGAATATCTGCGCCAGGTGTGTTTCTCTGCATTGGTGTCCCATCACAGGCCCACCAGTGTATGTGTGATCTTTGACTCCTGCCAGTTCACAAGCAGGCGGCCAGGAAACGGTTTCAGCCTATCAACCACTGAGGAGATAAAGCCTTTGTATAAGGAATGAGGAAAGAAGGAACACATTCAGCGTATCACAGGAGTAGCCCTGAGTGTTCCGAATTATAATTTCTTCATGTCACTGTACATTATTGAGCCCAAGTAGCTCGCCGTGATCGTATAGTGGTCAGTACTCTGCGTTGTGGCCGCAGCAACCTCGGTTCGAATCCGAGTCACGGCATTGTGGTTGGCAATGTCACGGCAGTTGGGTTTTTCCTTTACAGAATTCCCAAATGTACCAGTTGTTTTTGTAAAATGTCTATTAAAAACAGATCCTTTTCAATATTCAAACGATCTAACGACAAATTATTTAAACACACATGATTATAAGATGTAGGTATACTGTACTTACTGACATAAATTATTGTTCTTGAACATATTTGCGGTAAGGGGAGCTGGGCTCTCCCCCAGGCCAATCAGAATGCATATGAATGCAGTTTCAGTTGAGTGACCTGTGTTGTGGCTGTCTACAGGGAATGCACATATGTAGCTGTCTCGCAGCCCAATCCAGACGTCAATTGAAGACAGGTTTTCATGCAAATAGAGCAGTAACTGCAGAGAAAGGCTCACTCTCTAAAAATGGCATTTATACAATAGTAAGATTAAATCCAACCTCACCAGTAGATAGGATTTATCAATAAATAAATAAAGCTTCTCCTCTCTGATATGGAATTACCCCCCATAAAGTATAAGGGAATACCCAATGCTAACCTATGGGAGGGGAAGACCTCACAGTAGTGAAAAATGTAATAGACTGTTTGATACTACTAGGACATACAAACTACCACAGTACATGTCTTACCTTTTACTTACATAGCATGATGCCCCTAGGACTACTTAGGGCCTACCTTAGGGGTTACTGATATGTAATAAAATTGGAGTTTAAGGCTTGGCAAGTAGTTTTAAATGCCAAGTCGAAGTGGCAGTACACTGCAGCACAGGTACTGCAGTAGCAGGCTTGAGACAGGTTTGAAATGCTATTTCTTTAGGCGGCACAATCAGTCCCTGGGTGTATGGTATACCACTTTACAAGGGGCTTTCAAGTAAATTAAATCTGTCAGTCAGGTATACTCCAATTATACACATGATTAAGGAAGAAGCACGTGCATTTCAGCACTGCTTAGTAGCGATAAAGTGATCAGAGTCCTAAGGCCAACAAAAAGATACAGCAAAATGCGGAGCTGAAAAGCAATAAGGTGGGGTTGGGACCACCTTAGGAATGCAAGGTCTAACAAAAACGAACTAAGGATAACATTAGTAAAACATCAGGTTTCTCTACAGCATTTGGTGAGACAAGTGGGCCTTCTTTTATCTTCCATAAATGCAATCTTTCCCGGACCCCTTTATTATATAGCTCTTCAAGGAAAAAATATAAAGCACTTACAAAGGAGCCTCAAATACTCAAAGATGGTAGACTTCTGTAATATGGGCCATATACTAAAAGCAGCACGAAAACAGAGTGCAATAGGGTCCAAAAAACTTGAGTGACCCATGAGAGTATGCATGCAAGCCTATGGTATTCCAAACTAGAGATACACGCATGCAATTTTTGTTTTTAGGAGTGAATGTGCCTGCTGAAAAAAACATTTTTAAAAAGTGCTTTGCAGAATATCAGGAATTTGCTGTGGGACACCTTGAAAACTTGCATACAGATTATGTGCACACGCCTTACAGGCAGTTGTTGTGGCCGAGTGGTTAAGGCGATGGACTAGAAATCCATTAGGGTCTCCCCGCGCAGGTTCGAATCCTGCCGACAACGAGAATCTTTTTAACATCGGCTACAATTTCAGAAGTTAACCTTTAGTATTTCTTCCACGTCAGTTTTATAAATAGGTGGCTTATTTTGGTGTCACTATTGCCATATCACATATTTATTATCGCTCCCCCTTTCATATATTTGCTATAACTCTCATCCTTCATTAGCGCTGGTGCAAACGCTTCAAATTATTATACCCTGGCTCTCTCGGTCGTACCTGTGCATGCACTTGAAACTTACTTTACCAATAAAAGAAGCAAATAGAGAAATAAATTAAAAGTGCTAGCTGGATTAGGCAAACACACTTCATAAAACTGCATTTTCTTTTCTATTCTCCCCCGTGTTACAAGCTTAACTGCTCCCTGTGTAATTTCTCTTAATCTGCTGTTCCTGGAAGAGAATTTCATCTACAAGCTCTTTCTGTATTTTTTCCTAGTCGTTTCTTTCCCTTTTCTTAGATTTGTAATTGTTCCTTTACGTGCTCTATTTAGGCACCATTAATCTCATTTGAGCTCCTTGTACCTGCTGCTGTTTTCTCCACACCTCATACTGTCTTTTCCCTCTTTCTCTCTTTCTCTGCGGTTGGTGGCTACTTTCCAAAGCGTCTGAAGCCCCAATGTTCCTTCGTCTTGTTGTCAGACGTGAATTTGAAAAGCAACAAAATTAACAAGCCTTTACCACTCACACATGGCAGGAGTTTATACTTTAATTCAATGAGCTAAGAAAAGTGTGTTGCGGGGCCCCTACGAGCCATGGTGCTTGCTTCATCATAATTAGGCATGCTGTCATTAGCCACAGCTCTGATTATGGGTCACTGAGGTCAGTTTCAATAATTCCTCAAAAACCTAACCATGCAGTCTCCCCTAACTGTGTAGTTATCTTGCTTTACTGCTGTTTGTGTGATTAGCTGCGAGGAGCTCACGGCAGCATCCTCCCAATAAAAGTGTAGATGGACCGTTCCTTAACTCTTTCTTGCTTCACATACAGATGGCTTGAGGAGGTACAGGGGAGATGCAGGTCTAATAAACAGAATAGAATATCTGCGCCAGGTGTGTTTCTCTGCATTGGTGTCCCATCACAGGCCCACCAGTGTATGTGTGATCTTTGACTCCTGCCAGTTCACAAGCAGGCGGCCAGGAAACAGTTTCAGCCTATCAACCACTGAGGAGATAAAGCCTTTGTATAAGGAATGAGGAAGCAATGAACACATTCAGCCTATCACAGGAGTAGCCCTGAGTGTTCCGAATTATAATTTCTTCATGTCACTGTACGTTATTGAGCCTAAGTAGCTCGCCGTGATCGTATAGTGGTTAGTACTCTGCGTTGTGGCCGCAGCAACCTCGGTTCGAATCCGAGTCACGGCATTGTGGTTGGCAATGTCACGGCAGTTGGGTTTTTCCTTTACAGAATTCCCAAATGTACCAGTGGTTTTTGTAAAATGTCTATTAAAAACAGATCCTTTTCAATATTTAAACGATCCAACGACAAATTATTTAAACACACATGATTATAAGATGTAGATATACTGTACTTACTGACATAAATTATCGTTCTTGAACATATTTGCGGTAAGGGGAGCGGAGCTCTCCCCCAGGCCAATCAGAATGCAGATGAATGCAGTTGCAGTTGAGTGACCTGTGTTGTGGCTGTCTACAGGGAATGCACATATGTAGCTGTCTCGCAGCCCAATCAAGACGTCAATTGAAGACTGGTTTTCATGCAAATAGAGCAGTAAGTGCAGAGAAATGCTCACTCTCTAAAAATGGCATTTATACAATAGTAAGATTAAATCCAACCTCACCAGTAGATAGGATGTATCAACAAATAAATAAAGCTTCTCCTCTCTGATATGGAATTACCCCCCAAAAAGTATAAGGGAATACCCAATGCTAACCAATGAAAGGGGCAGACCTCACAGTAGTGAAAAATGTAATAGACTGATACTACTAGGACATACAAACTACCACAGTACATGTCTTACCTTTTACTTACTTAGCATGATGCCCCTAGGACTACTTAGGACTTACCTTAGGGGTTACTGATATGTAATAAAATTGGAGTTTAAGGCTTGGCAAGTAGTTTTAAATGCCAAGTCGAAGTGGCAGTACACTGCAGCACAGGCACTGCAGTAGCAGGCTTGAGACAGGTTTGAAATGCTATTTCTTTGGGCGGCACAATCAGTCCCTGGGTATATGGTATACCACTTTACAAGGGGCTTTCAAGTAAATTAAATCTGTCAGTCAGGTGTACTCCAATTATACACATGATTAGGGAAGAAGCACGTGCACTTCAGCACTGATTAGTAGCGATAAAGTGATCAGAGTCCTAAGGCCAACAAAAAGATACAGCAAAATGCGGAGGTGAAAAGCAATAAGGTGGGGTTGGGACCACCTTAAGAATGCAAGGTCTAACAAACACGAACTAAGGATAACATGAGTGAAACATCAGGTTTCTCTACAGCATTTGGTGAGACAAGTGGGCCTTCTTTTATCTTCCATAAATGCAATCTTTCCCGGACCCCTTTATTATATGGCTCTTCAAGGAAGAAATATAAAGCACTTACAAAGGAGCCTCAAATACTCAAAGATGGTAGACTTCTGTAATACGGGCCATATACTAAAAGCAGCACGAAAACAGAGTGCAATAGGGTCCAAAAAACTTGAGTGACCCATGGGAGTATGCATGCAAGCCTATGGTATTCCAAACTAGAGATATACACATGCAATTTTAGTTTTTAGGAGAGAATGTGCCTGCTGAAAAATACATTATTTTTAAAAAGTGCATTGCAGAATATCAGGAATTTGCTGTGGGACACCTTGAAAACTTGCATACAGATTATGTGCACATTGTTGTGGCCTAGTGGTTAAGGCGATGGACTAGAAATCCATTGGGGTCTCCACCCGCACGTTCAAATCCTGCCGACAACGAGAATCTTTTTAACATCGGCTACAATTTCAGAAGATAACCTTTAGTATTTCTTCCATGTCAGTTTTATAAATAGGTGGCTTATTTTGGTGTCACTATTGCCATATCACATATTTATTATCGCTCCCCCTTTCATATCTTTGCTTTAACTCTCGTCCTTCATTAGCCCTGGTGCAAACGCTTCAAATTATTATACCCTGGCTCTCTCGGTCATACCTGTGCATGCACTTGAAACTTACTTTACCAATAAAAGAAGCAAATAGAGAAATAAAATAAAAGTGCTAGCTGGATTAGGCAAACACACTTCATAAAACTGCATTTTCTTTTCTATTCTCCCCCGTGTTACAAGCTTAACTGCTCCCTGTGTAATTTCTCTTAACCTGTTGTTCCTGGAAGAGAATTTCATCTACAAGCTCTTTCTGTGTTTTTTCCTAGTCTTTTCTTTCCCTTTTCTTAGATTTGAACTGTTCCTTTACGTGCTCTATTTAGGCGCCATTAATCTCATTTGAGCTCCTTGTACCTGCTGCTGTTTTCTCCACACCTCATACTGTCTTTTCCCTCTTTCTCTCTTTCTCTGCGGTTGGTGGCTACTTTCCAAAGCGTCTGATGCCCCAATGTTCCTTCGTCTTGTTGTCAGACGTGAATTTGAAAAGCAACAAAATTAACAAGCCTTTACCACTCACACATGGCCGGAGTTTATACTTTAATTCAATGAGCTAAGAAAAGTGTGTTGCGGGGCCCCTACGAGCCATGGTGCTTGCTTCATAATAATTAGGCATGCAGTCATTAGCCACAGCTCTGATTATGGGTCACTGAGGTTAGTTTCAATAATTCCTCAAAAACCTAACCATGCAGTCCCCCCTAACTGTGTAGTTATCTTGCTTTACTGCTGTTTGTGTGATTAGCTGGGAGGAGCTCACGGCAGCATCCTCCAAATAAAAGTGTAGATGGACCGTTCCTTAACTCTTTCTTGCTTCACATACAGATGGCTTGAGGAGGTACAGGGGAGATGCAGGTCTAATAAACAGAATAGAATATCTGCGCCAGGTGTGTTTCTCTGCATTGGTGTCCCATCACAGGCCCACCAGTGTATGTGTGATCTTTGACTCCTGCCAGTTCACAAGCAGTCGGCCAGGAAACGGTTTCAGCCTATCAACCACTGAGGAGATAAAGCCTTTGTATAAGGAATGAGGAAGCAATGAACACATTCAGCCTATCACAGGAGTAGCCCTGAGTGTTCCGAATTATAATTTCTTCATGTCACTGTACGTTATTGAGCCCAAGTAGCTCGCCGTGATCGTATAGTGGTTAGTACTCTACGTTGTGGCCGCAGCAACCTCGGTTTTAATCCGAGTCACGGCATTGTGGTTGGCAATGTCACGGCAGTTGGGTTTTTCCTTTACAGAATTCCCAAATGTACCAGTTGTTTTTGTAAAATGTCTATTAAAATCAGATCCTTTTCAATATTTAAACGATCTAACGACAAATTATTTAAACACACATGATTATAAGATGTAGGTATACTGTACTTACTGACATAAATTATCGTTCTTGAACATATTTGCGGTAAGGGGAGCGGGGCTCTCCCCCAGGCCAATCAGAATGCAGATGAATGCAGTTGCAGTTGAGTGACCTGTGTTGTGGCTGTCTACAGGGAATGCACATATGTAGCTGTCTCGCAGCCCAATCCAGACGTCAATTGAAGACAGGTTTTCATGCAAATAGAGCAGTAAGTGCAGAGAAATGCTCACTCTCTAAAAATTGCATTTATACAATAGTAAGATTAAATCCAACCTCACCAGTAGATAGGATCTATCAATAAATAAATAAAGCTTCTCCTCTTTGATATGTAATTACCCCCCAAAAAGTATAAGGGAATACCCAATGCTAACCTATGAGAGGGGCAGACCTCACAGTAGTGAAAAATGTAATAGACTGTTTGATACTACTAGGACATACAAACTACCTCAGTACATGTCTTACCTTTTACTTACATAGCATGATGCCCCTAGGACTACCTAGGGCCTACCTTAGGGGTTACTGATATGTAATAAAATTGGAGTTTAAGGCTTGGCAAGTAGTTTTAAATGCCAAGTCGAAGTGGCAGTACACTGCAGCACAGGCACTGCAGTAGCAGGCTTGAGACAGGTTTGAAATGCTATTTCTTTGGGCGGCACAATCAGTCCCTGGGTATATGGTATACCACTTTACAAGGGGCTTTCAAGTAAATTAAATCTGTCAGTCAGGTATACTCCAATTATACACATGATTAGGGAAGAAGCACGTGCACTTCAGCACTGATTAGTAGCGATAAAGTGATCAGAGTCCTAAGGCCAACAAAAAGATACAGCAAAATGCGGAGCTGAAAAGCAATAAGGTGGGGTTGGGACCACCTTAAGAATGCAAGGTCTAACAAAAACGAACTAAGGATAACATGAGTAAAACATCAGGTTTCTCTACAGCATTTGGTGAGACAAGTGGGCCTTCTTTTATCTTCCATAAATGCAATCTTTCCCGGACCCCTTTATTATATAGCTCTTCAAGTAAAAAATATAAAGCACTTACAAAGGAGCCTCAAATACTCAAAGATGGTAGACTTCTGTAATATGGGCCATATACTAAAAGCAGCACGAAAACAGAGTGCAATAGGGTCCAAAAAACTTGAGTGACCCATGGGAGTATGCATGCAAGCCTATGGTATTCCAAACTAGAGATATACGCATGCAATTTTTGTTTTTAGGAGAGAATGTACCTGCTGAAAAATACATTATTTTTAAAAAGTGCATTGCAGAATATCAGGAATTTGCTGTGGGACACCTTGAAAACTTGCATACAGCTTATGTGCACATGCCTTACAGTCAGTTGTTGTGGCCGAGTGGTTAAGGCGATGGATTAGAAATCCATTGGGGTCTCCCCGCGCAGGTTCGAATCCTGCCGACAATGAGAATATTTTTAACATCGGCTACAATTTCAGAAGATAACCTTTAGTATTTCTTCCATGTCAGTTTTATAAATAGGTGGCTTGTTTTGGTGTCACTATTGCCATATCACATATTTATTATCGCTCCCCCTTTCATATCTTTGCTATAACTCTCGTCCTTCATTAGCGCTGGTGGAAACGCTTCAAATTATTATACCCTGGCTCTCTCGGTCATACCTGTGCATGCACTTGAAACTTACTTTACCAATAAAAGAAGCAAATAGAGAAATAAAATAAAAGTGCTAGCTGGATTAGGCAAACACACTTCATAAAACTGCATTTTCTTTTCTATTCTCCCCCGTGTTACAAGCTTAACTGCTCCCTGTGTAATGTCTCTTAACCTGCTGTTCCTGGAAGAGAATTTCATCTACAAGCTCTTTCTGTGTTTTTTCCTAGTCTTTTCTTTCCCTTTTCTTAGATTTGTAACTGTTCCTTTACGTGCTCTATTTAGGCGCCATTAATCTCATTTGAGCTCCTTGTACCTGCTGCTGTTTTCTCCACACCTCATACTGCCTTTTCCCTCTTTCTCTCTTTCTCTGCGGTTGGTGGCTACTTTCCAAAGCGTCTGATGCCCCAATGTTCCTTCGTCTTGTTGTCAGACGTGAATTTGAAAAGCAACAAAATTAACAAGCCTTTCCCACTCACACATGGCAGAAGTTTATACTTTAATTCAATGAGCTAAGAAAAGTGTGTTGCGGGGCCCCTACGAGCCATGGTGCTTGCTTCATCATAATTAGGAATGCAGTCATTAGCCACAGCTCTGATTATGGGTCACTGAGGTCAGTTTCAATAATTCCTCAAAAACCTAACCATGCAGTCCCCCCTAACTGTGTAGTTATCTTGCATTACTGCTGTTTGTGTGATTAGCTGGGAGGAGCTCACGGCAGCATCCTCCCAATAAAAGTGTAGATGGACCGTTCCTTAACTCTTTCTTGCTTCACATACAGATGGCTTGAGGAGGTACAGGGGAGATGCAGGTCTAATAAACAGAATAGAATATCTGCGCCAGGTGTGTTTCTCTGCATTGGTGTCCCATCACAGGCCCACCAGTTTATGTGTTATCTTTGACTCCTGCCAGTTCACAAGCAGGCGGCCAGGAAACGGTTTCAGCCTATCGACCACTGAGGAGATAAAGCCTTTGTATAAGGAATGAGGAAGCAATGAACACATTTAACCTATCACAGGAGTAGCCCTGAGCATTCCGAATGATAATTTCTTTATGTCACTGTACGTTATTGAGCCCAAGTAGCTCGCCGTGATCGTATAGTGGTTAGTACTCTGCGTTGTGGCCGCAGCAACCTCGGTTCGAATCCGAGTCACGGCATTGTGGTTGGCAATGTCACGGCAGTTGGGGTTTTCCTTTACAGAATTCCCAAATGTACCAGTTGTTTTTGTAAAATGTCTATTAAAAACAGATTCTTTTCAATATTTAAACGATCTAACGACAAAATATTTAAACACGCATGATTATAAGATGTAGGTATACTGTACTTACTGACATAAATTATCGTTCTTGAACATATTTGCGGTAAGGGGAGCGGGGCTCTCCCCCAGGCCAATCAGAATGCAGATGAATGCAGTTGCAGTTGAGTGACCTGTTTTGTGGCTGTCTACAGGAAATGCACATATGTAGCTGTCTCGCAGCCCAATCCAGACGTCAATTGAAGACAGGTTTTCATGCAAATAGAGCAGTAAGTGCAGAGAAATGCTCACTCTCTAAAAATTGCATTTATACAATAGTAAGATTAAATCCAACCTCACCAGTAGATAGGATTTATCAATAAATAAATAAAGCTTCTCCTCTCTGATATGGAATTACCCCCCAAAAAGTATAAGGGAATTCCCAATGCTAACCTATGAGAGGGGCAGACCTCACAGTAGTGAAAAATGTAATAGACTGTTTGATACTACTAGGACATACAAACTACCACAGTACATGTCTTACCTTTTACTTACATAGCATGATGCCCCTAGGACTACCTAGGGCCTACCTTAGGGGTTACTGATATGTAATAAAATTGGAGTTAAAGGCTTGGCAAGTAGTTTTAAATGCCAAGTCGAAGTGGCAGTACACTGCAGCACAGGCACTGCAGTAGCAGGCTTGAGACAGGTTTGAAATGCTATTTCTTCGGGCGGCACAATCAGTCCCTGGGTATATGGTATACCACTTTACAAGGGGCTTTCAAGTAAATTAAATCTGTCAGTCAGGTATACTCCAATTATACACATGATTAGGGAAGAAGCACGTGCACTTCAGCACTGATTAGTAGCGATAAAGTGATCAGAGTCCTAAGGCCAACAAAAAGATACAGCAAAATGCGGAGGTGAAAAGCAATAAGGTGGGGTTGGGACCACCTTAAGAATGCAAGGTCTAACAAAAACGAACTAAGGATAACATGAGTAAAACATCAGGTTTCTCTACAGCATTTGGTGAGACAAGTGGGCCTTCTTTTATCTTCCATAAATGCAATCTTTCCCGGACCCCTTTATTATATAGCTCTTCAAGGAAAAAATATAAAGCACTTACAAAGGAGCCTCAAATACTCAAAGATGGTAGACTTCTGTAATATGGGCCATATACTAAAAGCAGCACGAGAACAGAGTGCAATAGGGTCCAAAAAACTTGAGTGACCCATGAGAGTATGCATGCAAGCCTATGGTATTCCAAACTAGAGATATGCGCATGCAATTTTTGTTTTTAGGAGAGAATGTGCCTGCTGAAAAAAACATTATTTTTAAAAAGTGCATTGCAGAATATCAGGAATTTGCTGTGGGACACCTTGAAAACTTGCATACAGATTATGTGCACATGTATCACAGTCAGTTGTTGTGGCCGAGTGGTTAAGGCGATGGACTAAAAATCCATTGGGGTCTCCCCGCGCAGGTTCGAATCCTGCCGACAACGAGAATCTTTTTAACATCGGCTACAATTTCAGAAGGTAACCTTTAGTATTTCTTCCATGTCAGTTTTATAAATAGGTGGCTTATTTTGGTGTCACTATTGCCATATCACATATTTATTATCGCTCTCCCTTTCATATCTTTGCTATAACTCTCGTCCTTTATTAGCGCTGGTGCAAACGCTTCAAATTATTATACCCTGGCTCTCTCGGTCATACCTGTGCATGCACTTGAAACTTACTTTACCAATAAAAGAAGCAAATAGAGAAATAAAATAAAAGTGCTAGCTGGATTAGGCAAACACACTTCATAAAACTGCATTTTCTTTTTTATTCTCCCCCGTGTTACAAGCTAAACTGCTCCCTGTGTAATTTCTCTTAACCTGCTGTTCCTGGAAGAGAATTTCATCTACTAGCTCTTTCTGTGTTTTTTCCTAGTCTTTTCTTTCCCTTTTCTTAGATTTGTAACTGTTCCTTTACGTGCTCTATTTAGGCGCCATTAATCTCATTTGAGCTCCTTGTACCTGCTGCTGTTTTCTCCACACCTCATACTGTCTTTTCCCTCTTTCTCTCTTTCTCTGCGGTTGGTGGCTACTTTCCAAAGCGTCTGATGCCCCAATGTTCCTTCGTCTTGTTGTCAGACGTGAATTTGAAAAGCAACAAAATTAACAAGCCTTTACCACTCACACATGGCAGAAGTTTATACTTTAATTCAATGAGCTAAGAAAAGTGTGTTGTGGGGCCCCTACGAGCCATGGTGCTTGCTTCATCATATTTAGGCATGCAGTCATTAGCCACAGCTCTGATTATGGGTCACTGAGGTCAGTTTCAATAATTCCTCAAAAACCTAACCATGCAGTCCCCCCTAACTGTGTAGTTATCTTGCTTTACTGCTGTTTGTGTGATTAGCTGGGAGGAGCTCACGGCAGCATCCTCCCAATAAAAGTGTAGATGGACCGTTCCTTAACTCTTTCTTGCTTCACATATAGATGTCTTGAAGAGGTACAGGGGAGATGCAGATCTAATAAACAGAATAGAATATCTGCGCCAGGTGTGTTTCTCTGCATTGGTGTACCATCACAGGCCCACCAGTGTATGTGTGTTCTTTGACTCCTGCCAGTTCACAAGCAGGCGGCCAGGAAACGGTTTCAGCCTATCAACCACTGAGGAGATAAAGCCTTTGTATAAGGAATGAGGAAGCAATGAACACATTCAGCCTATCACAGGAGTAGCCCTGAGTGTTCTGAATTATAATTTCTTCATGTCACTGTACGTTATTGAGCCCAAGTAGCTCGCCGTGATCGTATTGCGGTTAGTACTCTGCGTTGTGGCCGCAGCAACCTCGGTTCGAATCCGAGTCACGGCATTGTGGTTGGCAATGTCACGGCAGTTGGGGTTTTCCTTTACAGAATTCCCAAATGTACCAGTTGTTTTTGTAAAATGTCTATTAAAAACAGATTCTTTTCAATATTTAAACGATCTAACGACAAAATATTTAAACACGCATGATTATAAGATGTAGGTATACTGTACTTACTGACATAAATTATCGTTCTTGAACATATTTGCGGTAAGGGGAGCGGGGCTCTCCCCCAGGCCAATCAGAATGCAGATGAATGCAGTTGCAGTTGAGTGACCTGTTTTGTGGCTGTCTACAGGTAATGCACATATGTAGCTGTCTCGCAGCCCAATCCAGACGTCAATTGAAGACAGGTTTTCATGCAAATAGAGCAGTAAGTGCAGAGAAATGCTCACTCTCTAAAAATGGCATTTATACAATAGTAAGATTAAATCCAACCTCACCAGTAGATAGGATTTATCAATAAATAAATAAAGCTTCTCCTCTCTGATATGGAATTACCCCCCAAAAAGTATAAGGGAATTCCCAATGCTAACCTATGAGAGGGGCAGACCTCACAGTAGTGAAAAATGTAATAGACTGTTTGATACTACTAGGACATACAAACTACCACAGTACATGTCTTACCTTTTACTTACATAGCATGATGCCCCTAGGACTACCTAGGGCCTACCTTAGGGGTTACTGATATGTAATAAAATTGGAGTTAAAGGCTTGGCAAGTAGTTTTAAATGCCAAGTCGAAGTGGCAGTACACTGCAGCACAGGCACTGCAGTAGCAGGCTTGAGACAGGTTTGAAATGCTATTTCTTCGGGCGGCACAATCAGTCCCTGGGTATATGGTATACCACTTTACAAGGGGCTTTCAAGTACATTAAATCTGTCAGTCAGGTATACTCCAATTATACACATGATTAGGGAAGAAGCACGTGCACTTCAGCACTGATTAGTAGCGATAAAGTGATCAGAGTCCTAAGGCCAACAAAAAGATACAGCAAAATGCGGAGGTGAAAAGCAATAAGGTGGGGTTGGGACCACCTTAAGAATGCAAGGTCTAACAAAAACGAACTAAGGATAACATGAGTAAAACATCAGGTTTCTCTACAGCATTTGGTGAGACAAGTGGGCCTTCTTTTATCTTCCATAAATGCAATCTTTCCCGGACCCCTTTATTATATAGCTCTTCAAGGAAAAAATATAAAGCACTTACAAAGGAGCCTCAAATACTCAAAGATGGTAGACTTCTGTAATATGGGCCATATACTAAAAGCAGCACGAGAACAGAGTGCAATAGGGTCCAAAAAACTTGAGTGACCCATGAGAGTATGCATGCAAGCCTATGGTATTCCAAACTAGAGATATGCGCATGCAATTTTTGTTTTTAGGAGAGAATGTGCCTGCTGAAAAAAACATTATTTTTAAAAAGTGCATTGCAGAATATCAGGAATTTGCTGTGGGACACCTTGAAAACTTGCATACAGATTATGTGCACATGTATCACAGTCAGTTGTTGTGGCTGAGTGGTTAAGGCGATGGACTAAAAATCCATTGGGGTCTCCCCGCGCAGTTTCGAATCCTGCCGACAACGAGAATCTTTTTAACATCGGCTACAATTTCAGAAGTTAACCTTTAGTATTTCTTCCATGTCAGTTTTATAAATAGGTGGCTTATTTTGGTGTCACTATTGCCATATCACATATTTATTATCGCTCTCCCTTTCATATCTTTGCTATAACTCTCGTCCTTTATTAGCGCTGGTGCAAACGCTTCAAATTATTATACCCTGGCTCTCTCGGTCATACCTGTGCATGCACTTGAAACTTACTTTACCAATAAAAGAAGCAAATAGAGAAATAAAATAAAAGTGCTAGCTGGATTAGGCAAACACACTTCATAAAACTGCATTTTCTTTTTTATTCTCCCCCGTGTTACAAGCTAAACTGCTCCCTGTGTAATTTCTCTTAACCTGCTGTTCCTGGAAGAGAATTTCATCTACTAGCTCTTTCAGTGTTTTTTCCTAGTCTTTTCTTTCCCTTTTCTTAGATTTGTAACTGTTCCTTTACGTGCTCTATTTAGGCGCCATTAATCTCATTTGAGCTCCTTGTACCTGCTGCTGTTTTCTCCACACCTCATACTGTCTTTTCCCTCTTTCTCTCTTTCTCTGCGGTTGGTGGCTACTTTCCAAAGCGTCTGATGCCCCAATGTTCCTTCGTCTTGTTGTCAGACGTGAATTTGAAAAGCAACAAAATTAACAAGCCTTTACCACTCACACATGGCAGAAGTTTATACTTTAATTCAATGAGCTAAGAAAAGTGTGTTGTGGGGCCCCTACGAGCCATGGTGCTTGCTTCATTATAATTAGGCATGCAGTCATTAGCCACAGCTCTGATTATGGGTCACTGAGGTCAGTTTCAATAATTCCTCAAAAACCTAACCATGCAGTCCCCCCTAACTGTGTAGTTATCTTGCTTTACTGCTGTTTGTGTGATTAGCTGGGAGGAGCTCACGGCAGCATCCTACCAATAAAAGTGTAGATGGACCGTTCCTTAACTCTTTCTTGCTTCACATATAGATGTCTTGAAGAGGTACAGGGGAGATGCAGATCTAATAAACAGAATAGAATATCTGCGCCAGGTGTGTTTCTCTGCATTGGTGTACCATCACAGGCCCACCAGTGTATGTGTGTTCTTTGACTCCTGCCAGTTCACAAGCAGGCGGCCAGGAAACGGTTTCAGCCTATCAACCACTGAGGAGATAAAGCCTTTGTATAAGGAATGAGGAAGCAATGAACACATTCAGCCTATCACAGGAGTAGCTCTGAGTGTTCTGAATTATAATTTCTTCATGTCACTGTACGTTATTGAGCCCAAGTAGCTCGCCGTGATCGTATTGCGGTTAGTACTCTGCGTTGTGGCCGCAGCAACCTCGGTTCGAATCCGAGTCACGGCATTGTGGTTGGCAATGTCACGGCAGTTGGGTTTTTCCTTTACAGAATTCCCAAATGTACCAGTTGTTTTTGTACAATGTCTATTAAAAACAGATCCTTTTCAATATTTAAACGATCTAACGACAAATTATTTAAACACACATGATTATAAGAGGCAGGTATACTGTACTTACTGACATAAATTAGCGTTCTTGAACATATTTGCGGTAAGGGGAGCGGAGCTCTCCCCCAGGCCAATCAGAATGCAGATGAATGCAGTTGCAGTTGAGTGACCTGTGTTGTGGCTGTCTACAGGGAATGCACATATGTAGCTGTCTCGCAGCCCAATCCAGACGTCAATTGAAGACAGGTTTTGATGCAAATAGAGCAGTAAGTGCAGAGAAATGCTCACTCTCTAAAAATGGCATTTATACAATAGTAAGATTAAATCCAACCTCACCAGTAGATAGGATTTATCAATAAATAAATAAAGCTTCTCCTCTCTGATATGGAATTACCCCCCAAAAAGTTTAAGGGAATACCCAATGCTAACCTATGAGAGGGGCAGACCTCACAGTAGTGAAAAATGTAATAGACTGTTTGATACTACTAGGACATACAAACTACCACAGTACATGTCTTACCTTTTACTTACATAGCATGATGCCCCTAGGACTACCTAGGGCCTACCTTAGGGGTTACTGATATGTAATAAAATTGGAGTTTAAGGCTTGGCAAGTAGTTTTAAATGCCAAGTCGAAGTGGCAGTACACTGCAGCACAGGCACTGCAGTAGCAGGCTTGAGACAGGTTTGAAATGCTATTTCTTTGGGCGGCACAATCAGTCCCTGGGTATATGGTATACCACTTTACAAGGGGCTTTCAAGTAAATTAAATCTGTCAGTCAGGTATACTCCAATTATAAACATGATTAGGGAAGAAGCACGTGCACTTCAGCACTGATTAGTAGCGATAAAGTGATCAGAGTCGTAAGGCCAACAAAAAGATACAGCAAAATGCGGAGGTGAAAAGCAATAAGGTGGGGTTGGGACCACCTTAAGAATGCAAGGTCTAACAAAAACGAACTAAGGATAACATGAGTAAAACATCAGGTTTCTCTACAGCATTTGGTGAGACAAGTGGGCCTTCTTTTATCTTCCATAAATGCAATCTTTCCCGGACCCCTTTATTATATAGCTCTTCAAGGAAAAAATATAAAGCACTTACAAAGGAGCCTCAAATACTCAAAGATGGTAGACTTCTGTAATATGGGCCATATACTAAAAGCAGCACGAGAACAGAGTGCAATAGGGTCCAAAAAACTTGAGTGACCCATGAGAGTATGCATGCAAGCCTATGGTATTCCAAACTAGAGATATACGCATGCAATTTTTGTTTTTAGGAGAGAATGTGCCTGCTGAAAAAAACATTATTTTTAAAAAGTGCATTGCAGAATATCAGGAATTTGCTGTGGGACACCTTGAAAACTTGCATACAGATTATGTGCACACGCCTCACAGTCAGTTGTTGTGGCCGAGTGGTTAAGGTGATGGACTAAAAATCCATTGGGGTCTGCCTGCGCAGGTTCGAATCCTGCCGACAACGAGAATCTTTTTAACATCGGCTACAATTTCAGAAGTTAACCTTTAGTATTTCTTCCATGTCAGTTTTATAAATAGGTGGCTTATTTTGGTGTCACTATTGCCATATCACATATTTATTATCGCTCCCCCTTTCATATCTTTGCTATAACTCTCATCCTTCATTAGCGCTGGTGCAAACGCTTCAAATTATTATACCCTGGCTCTCTCGGTCATACCTGTGCATGCACTTGAAACTTACTTTACCAATAAAAGAAGCAAATAGAGAAATAAAATAAAAGTGCTAGCTGGATTAGGCAAACACACTTCATAAAACTGCATTTTCTTTTCTATTCTCCCCCGTGTTACAAGCTAAACTGCTCCCTGTGTAATTTCTCTTAACCTGCTGTTCCTGGAAGAGAATTTCATCTACTAGCTCTTTCTGTGTTTTTTCCTAGTCTTTTCTTTCCCTTTTCTTAG
>NC_141685.1:1368331104-1368341104 GCF_964263255.1 Lissotriton vulgaris | reverse complement strand
CATCGGCTATAATTTCAGAAGTTAACCTTTAGTATTTCTTCCATGTCAGTTTTATAAATAGGTGGCTTATTTTGGTGTCACTATTGCCATATCACATATTTATTATCGCTCCCCCTTTCATATCTTTGCTATAACTCTCGTCCTTCATTAGCGCTGGTGCAAACGCTTCAAATTATTATACCCTGGCTCTCTCGGTCATACCTGTGCATGCACTTGAAACTTACTTTACCAATAAAAGAAGCAAATAGAGAAATAAAATAAAAGTGCTAGCTGGATGAGGCAAACACACTTCATAAAACGCCATTTTCTTTTCTATTCTCCCCCGTGTTACAAGCTTAACTGCTCCCTGTGTAATTTCTCTTAACCTGCTGTTCCAGGAAGAGAATTTCATCTACAAGCTCTTTCTCTGTTTTTTCCTAGTCTTTTCTTTCCCTTTTCTTAGATTTGTAACTGTTCCTTTACGTGCTCTATTTAGGAGCCATTAATCTCATTTGAGCTCCTTGTACCTGCTGCTGTTTTCTCCACACCTCATACTGTCTTTTCCCTCTTTCTCTCTTTCTCTGCGGTTGGTGGGTACTTTCCAAAGCGTCTGATGCCCCAAAGTTCCTTCGTCTTGTTGTCAGACGTGAATTTGAAAAGCAACAAAATTAACAAGCCTTTACCACTCACACATGGCAGAAGTTTATACTTTAATTCAATGAGCTAAGAAAAGTGTGTTGTGGGGCCCCTACAAGCCATGGTGCTTGCTTCATCATAATTAGGCATGCAGTCATTAGCCACAGCTCTTGTTGTAAATTAGCATAAATGGGTTAGCTTTAGCAGAAGCCATTTTGCATTTAGAAGTTATCTTATCCGCTTTTTAGAAGCCATTTTAGTTTCTGGAGGCCATCTTGGCTACCATGTGCTGCCATGTGCTCACTATCTGTATTGTCCTACCTTCCTTTTAGCTGCGCCTGAAGTCTGCCTAGTAACAAGATATATTTAGCCTCCTCCACTTCCACGCATGCTCAGAAATGCCTGGTAGAGTGTGCATCTGTTACTGATTAAGTTTTACATAGGAATGTGTTCACTACGTTCTGAAACTGTTAGCTCCTCCCACTTGGTTCCATATGTCCTTACTTGGTATTCCTTGTGTGCTCACAGGAACCAAGACTGCCCCCTTTTATGTATGCTTACTGTGTAAGTCTGAAAATGTATATAAGGCGCCTGCCTTCTGACTCCCTCAGACTGCCTCATTCATTTGTCATGGCTTTTGGGCGACGCAGCCTCACCTCACATGAGTGTAATAAATTGTCCTTTGATATTTCAGAGTTCTGTGCCAGCCTCTTATTGCTTTTAAAGGACTCCAAGGTTTTTGAATTCCACAATTGCCGACCGCGACGAAAGGACTCATCAGAGAGGTGACAATCTGGAGGAGTGATCAACTTGCCAGGAGGCAGAAAACTGCTGAGCAGCATGGGACTGGTTTCTGCAAGGAGGTATGCTGTGCACGGCGCGCTTCTGCTGATTTCTTGTGTCTGCAGCTCGGTGTGTTTTCTGAACTTCCTGACCTCTGGTCCTCCCAAGGATGTCACCCCCCTGACTGAGAACACTTTTGGCGTGAGTATTAAAATGTAACATAAAAAGATAGACTGTTAGATGAGACTTGGCAGTTAGAATTTGGACAGCTTATGTTTGGTAAAAGTAATTTTGCGGCGCCTGTTCTAAGTTTTGAATGCCTTTGTAACGCTTACTGTGGCATATTTGAGTTTGAGATAGACTTGTCTACTTTGAATTGTGTGTGATCTTCGAAGAATATGATATGAATATGATTTGATGTGATTTGATTTGATATGTATGTGTTGCAACTCATATAGGCAGGTCATGCGAGGATATTTCCTCAACCTTTGATAATAGTGTATATGTTGCACTATTTTTGGCATGCCTGTTGTCCTTGGTTAAGCTCACATGTTAAAATGTGTTGCTTTTGTGAACGGTACCATAATGTGATGTGAAGTAAATGAGCCGGCTTCCCTTAGAAGGGATACCTAAATAGGTTTAGGTGTGAAAACATATTTCTTCCTTGGTGATATTGTATCCTCAGGGAACTAAAATATGGCCATAATACATGTAAGGATCCTTTTGTTCTGTGCACTTTTATGAATGGGGAATGCAGAGCAATTCTTTGGTGCTCTGCCAGTTAAAACTTGTGAATTGAAACATCATTGCCAAACATTCCTTGTAAATATGACGTACAACTAGCATTTACAATTGGTTTGGTTTAAGATCTGTTTGTGGCTTGTTTTTGTTTCAGTCCTATGTGTTGATCTGTGGGTTCAATGTGCGTTTAAATGTAGGGTTTTTGTTCCTGTTAGTGTAATTTCTGCTTGTGAATAGCGTTGGCGCGAATTTATGAAACACATGCCTTAAGCGCTGTATTGTGTGTCCTGTATGTTTGAAATATTTCTGTTTCTGTGTGAAATGAGCTCAATGCGTGAATGTGGATTTCTTGATGTTTTCAGTCTGTTAAGGAAAATGTTGCATTAATTGATATTAGGTGAAAATTAAATAAGAATGCAGTAATTTGCCATGTTACCTGCAAAAATCGCTATATGTTGCTTTTTAAATTATAGACTAAACAAAGGCACATATTTGCAAACTGTTGAAATGCTTAAATTAGATAAAGTTAAAATTTACATTCACTAGGAACATGAAAAGGCCTCAAAATTAAATTGTGTGTTCTGTAGGGAAAAATGAATTTGAAGCCCTCCTTTGCTTACATGCTTTTTCATACATGTAAAATGTTAACGTTTCAGCTAAAAGTGAATTTTTGCTACGTTTAAATGTATTTTGTGGCACACACTTTTCTAAAAAATGGCTGTTTCCTGAAAGCTCTAGGGTCAGCTTCGTGCAGGCCATTTCCTGCCTTGAGAACAGCATGTGTTGTTTTTGACAGGCAATAAAAGACACTGGAATGTTTATTCAGGCCAGAGACTAGCTGGTAGTTTTAACACGGGCTGAATTTAGGAACTCAGAATAAGAGTTTTAAAGGGTTACAAAAGGAAGTTGCATTATTTTATATCACAGGAAGGCATTTCAATTGAGGGTTGTTCTCTGTTTTTTTTTTTAAACACAGTAAAATGAAAAGGGGGTTTATCTCTGGTGATGTTGCTCAATGTCCTCTTTTAAATTTTGGCGCGAAAATCTGCCATGTTTTCAGTAAGGCTTCTGCGCATAGGCTCCTACATGACTGCATCTAAATTGATAGGCAAAAAGATGCAGTTTGGGTTTTAAATGTGGTTTTAGCAATTCAGATTGGGTTTGAGGAAAAAAAAATAATAAAGAAATGAATAAATTCTTAAACATGGAAAAATTATTTGAAAAAAAATATGTGTTTTTCAAAATCGTTTTTGGATATTCATAAAGCTTAATACTCATACTATGACCTCCTAAAATTAAAATTTGATTAAAGTGCTGTGTGACTGCTTAAATAGGACGTTTGCATGTTAAGGGTTTACTTGGCGCAGGCTGAAAGCTCATTTTTCTAAGCCATTACATGCGAGATACTTCATGTTTACTCTTTGTAATTTGTAAAGCACATTCTGGGGTTGATTAATATGTATTGCAAGTGTAGGATTTTCATTTTTATGTACCCCACAGTCAAAAGTCGAAATCTAGTTAAAATTGACTTTTTAACAAGCATTCTAGTCATTTACCATAGCATTGCAGAGTTTTTTGGCTTTCAGTAAAATGCATATTTGTGTATATTACAAACTGTGGGTTGTTATTAGTCGAGGTTGTTCTTCATAGCTCAGTGACCTATTGTGCCTGGTGCAGAGGGTTATGTTTAATATCAGGATTAAAAACTCAAATTTCAGCAGGGCCTATTCTGTCTTTTATCTTTTTAGAGTTGATAACTGGGTACCACTGTATAGGATGGTAGCAAACATTTAATATAATGCTGGTATGCTCTGTTGTCATGTTCTGCAAATTGTTCACAGTAAATGTTTTACTAAATGAATTTTATCCCTAAAAGAAGTCATTTATATAACATGTGTTTTTCAATAGGGTTGATCTTGTAGCTTAGAATGAGTGGGGAAGAGTTTCTGACTTTGTCGGTTTAAGGGACGAAATAGGATCTAGGGCATGAGAGGACCGCACGGTACGCCTGGCAGAATTTGACCTTAAGGTCAGTGAGAAGGGGGTTTAGGAGTAAGTAAGTGAACAGATGGAGCAACGACTGCTTGGTGAAAAGATTCTCTGATTAGCAGAATTTCAAGCTTGCACATTAGATGGGTTACATGAGGGTTTTTGTTTTTGAGAAGTGCATTCTTGACCAGCCTTAAAGAAAGGAAAAAAGCAGGCCCTCAGGGGCTTTGGGGAGAGGGGGGACTATTAAGGCTCGCAGGCTCCCAGGGCTGTGAAGGGGCGCAGGCTCCCAGGGCCATGAGGGGCCGCAGGCTCTCAGGGCCTTGAGGGCAGGGGGTCTGACGGGGCCACATGGAAAGGCTGGTGCAAGGGATGCAGTGTGTCTGTGAAAAAGTTTTACAGTCAATACGAAAGTGGGTTAGCATGTTTTACAATCAGGATGATTGGTTAACAGTTGAAATTTACTCTGTTATGCGCTGTGTTAGTAGTATGTTGAAAAGAGATGGGTTTTATTATGACTTCTTTGAAATGAAATGTTTGTGTGTTTTTTTCATGATTTTGCATTTTTCCCTTCTGAATGGTTCTTGCTCACCCTTGTTTATCACCCTTGTTTATCACAAGTGACACTGTAAGTTTATTGGCCAGTTTGATAGCCAGCAACTGGTGATCACCTGGTAAAAGCGGGGTGTGAGTAAATTAAAAAGTGTAAGTTTGGTACAATTTGATTTTGATTTCGTTTTTGACAAATTAAGCAGGTCTGGATTTCAGGTTTTCAGTTGCATGAATGCATGTGTTTTTCTGCTTGATTACAAATGCCATTGTGCTTTGTTTACACTTTTTGCGCTTATTATACTGCATGTATATTTGATGGCTTGATCATGATGTTGTTTTGTTTTATTAGCTGCTTTTTGATATTATTACAACTTTGCCTGTGTTGTGAAGAGACATGTATGACGGTATGTGTCGCTGATATTATTACAAATTGTGTCGCTCTACACCACGTGGTTAATATCTGCGTTTATACTAAATTTCACAGATATGATATTTGCATACTGTGATCATGAAAATACATTCGCCTCACCAGTGGGTGTTAAAATTTGACCATAATAGTATTGAAGTAACATAAAAGAGATATACAGGAAGCCACAATACAGATACTGCCCTTTCTCCCTTAAGGAACAGGCAGGCCTAGATTTATATACATATCCTTGATTGGACCTAAGGATGCAATTATAGATTCGTGGCTCTTGTTAAAAGGTGGCCTAACTTTTTCATTTTTTCTACATTTTTCATTTTTTCCCTTGAAGGAGGAACAGGACCATTAACTGAGATTACTGTGTATGGTGTAGCGCTTCTCCCCAGATGTTGCATTGTGTCCAGACTGCAGAGATGTAATAGGAACAACAACATTATGCATAATTCCCCTTAGTATGACCTGACCAGACTGTTTCTTTCTCTTTAGACTTTTTCTTTAGGCCTATATTTTTGATGCTTTCCAGTCTGACTGTCAGCTTAGTGATAGACTGGTTAACTGATTTAATAATATAATAAGGAAAGCTTTCTCATCTCAATAGGAGACACTGTATGTCCATTCTTGAATGTGGGAAAAATGTAATGCCCATTCTAATTAGGTTCTCAGGTCTTTTAGCTGCTGTTTTAATGTTTGATGGACCACATGTGTTCTAATAATGGAAACATTAGGAGTTTGTACTCTTGTTTTTTCTCTGTTTTCACATTTTTGATAAATTAGCCATTGTCTGAATGCCCCTGACCATCTCTTATGTGATTTCGTTTTTGAAATGTTTTAGGTGAGGGATTTAGGAACACTTACATTTTCTCATTTAGGAAAATGTTTACCCATTAGATGATGCCCCTATATGTAAGGACTTCCACTCAGATAAAATGTTTATGTAATTGTCTACCCTTAGATGATAGAAGACATGCTCTCATATGGAAGCACAATTGAAGAGGCTAGAGTCATTGTTTTGCTTTCTATGAGAATGATAGTGTATTTTAGATTATGATAGTCTCATGGCGTATGACTACTCTCTTGAAGATTGTAGGGTAACTGATTGCAATCCCCTTGTTAAATATTGAATTGTTTTTGTACAATAATTGAAGGAAACTAACAATTGTGCCATATCTTCTACATTGATAGGTTCTGCAGGATTCTCCAGAGTCAAAGGGAGAGTGACACCTGCAGAACGAATGACAAAGATGAATTCGAATTCCTATCCTTGACAGCCATAGATAAAAGCAGGAAGTTTTGGTTTATAGTCCCAGCACCCAGTAAGGAATCTGCACGCCATCAATGGTATACCCTAGTTCTTTGTTCACTCTACTGCCCAGCGTTCCACGACAAAAGAAAAGGAGTCCCTTTGGTTTTGCAACAGAATTTGAATTGGAAAAAAAAGCGCAAAAAGGTACCTGTTATGTACTGGCAACCTCTGACAGTGTATAGCCCCTTGAGCCCTTGGCCTAAGTTTTGGCCTGAACCCCTTGAGTCCTTTGGTCTGTGTCTTGGCCTGAGCCTTGGTCTAAGTTGGCCACATCGTTCTCTTTTTCACCTTTGCTCCAACGAAAAAGAAATGAAATGGAGAATTCGAGATTGGCGAGAGGCACTATCTTATGGTGCCCATGAACGAGCAGCTTGAGCGTCCTCTGACACTGAACAAGGAGTGTTGGAGTTTGAAAGTGCTGCTGATTTGCTAAAGGAGTTTTCTTGACAGTGCTTGGATCTGCACGAGATGCTTTGTGCCCTTGATCACGAAGAGCACGTCATTTGTAGTGTCTGCCGTAGTGTCTGCCGCAGATGAGAGACACTGGTGCACTGCCCTTGTGAACTTGAGACTTTTGACTGAACTATGAGTGTTTGCCTAAAAGGGCACTCCAACGGATGCTGAGATACATTTCTATGGAAGGCCTGAAATGATGAGGCCCTTGCAGCGATGGATGAAGAGATTCGATGAGCAATAAAAGTCTGCCAGAGAGACTTGGAATTGGACTCTGGGCATAAGTCGTGGTTATAGAAGTGATTCCTGAAATGTTGAGATTCTGGGTGTTGTGAAATTAATTTTTATTGTTTTGCCTGCAGTACTTTAGAGTAGTATCCTTTTTAGCACAGGTAGAATAGAAGTTCATTCTCTGTGGAAAAGTGTTCTTATTCCATTTGAGAGCATTGAAGGATTGCATTGCCACCATTTTATATGAGTACATAGTGTTTTCTGAAAGATTTTAGGATTTGCTATTGCTTAGGGTTGTGAAAATGCTAATTTTCTCTGTAATAGTGGTCATTATTTCCTCCTACTGTTTGTATGTATGCTTATGACCTAATGTCCCGTTCTTTAGTGTTCCTGGTCATACCCTTGCTGAAATGTTTAGGATGGAAATGGTTATCTAGCAATGAATTAGAAAATTGACGAAATTATGTTCAAATTAATGAGCACCTGTTTTCCATGTTCCTACTGAATAATACGAATGTCTTCAGCAAACGCTAAAAGGGCCATCTGTTGTAAATTAGCATAAATGGGTTAGCGTTAGCAGAAGCCATTTTGCATTTAGAAGTTATCTTATCCGCTTTTTAGAAGCCATTTTAGTTTCTGGAGGCCATCTTGGCTACCATGTGCTGCCATGTGCTCCCTCTCTGTATTGTCCTACCTTCCTTTTAGCTGCGCCTGAAGTCTGCCTAGTAACAAGATATATTTAGCCTCCTCCACTTCCACGCATGCTCAGAAATGCCTGGTAGAGTCTGCATCTGTTACTGATTACGTTTTACATAGGAATGTGTTCACTACGTTCTGAAACTGTTAGCTCCTCCCACTTGGTTCCATATGTCCTTACTTGGTATTCCTTGTGTGCTCACAGGAACCAAGACTGCCCCCTTTTATGTATGCTTACTGTGTAAGTCTAAAAATGTATATAAGGCGCCTGCCTTCTGACTCCCTCAGACTGCCTCATTCATTTGTCATGGCTTTTGGGCGACGCAGCCTCACCTCACATGAGTGTAATAAATTGTCCTTTGATATTTCAGAGTTCTGTGCCAGCCTCTTATTGCTTTTAAAGGACTCCAAGGTTTTTGAATTCCACACTCTGATTATGGGTCACTGAGGTCAGTTTCAATAATTCCTCAAAAACCTAACCATGCAGTCCCCCCTAACTGTGTAGTTATCTTGCTTTACTGCTGTTTGTGTGATTAGCTGGGAGGTGCTCACGGCAGCATCCTCCCAATAAAAGTGTAGATGGACCGTTCCTTAACTCTTTCTTGCTTCACATACAGATGGCTTGAGGAGGTACAGGGGAGATACAGTTCTAATAAACAGAATAGAATATCTGCGCCAGGTGTGTTTCTCTGCATTGGTGTCCCATCACAGGCCCACCAGTGTATGTGTGATCTTTGACTCCTGCCAGTTCACAAGCAGGCAGCCAGGAAACGGTTTCAGCCTATCAACCACTGAGGAGATAAAGCCTTTGTATAAGGAATGAGGAAGCAATGAACACATTCAGCCTATCACAGGAGTAGCCCTGTGTGTTCCGAATTATAATTTCTTCGTGTCACTGTACGTTATTGAGCCCAAGTAGCTCGCCGTGATCGTATAGTGGTTAGTACTCTGCGTTGTGGCAGCAGCAACCTCGGTTCGAATCCGAGTCACGGCATTGTGGTTGGCAATGTCACGGCAGTTAGGCTTTTCCTTTACAGAATTCCCAAATGTACCAGTTGATTTTGTAAAATGTCTATTAAAACAGATCCTTTTCAATATTTAAACGATCTAACGACAAATAATTTAAACACACATGATTATAAGATGTAGGTATACTGTACTTACTGACATAAATTATCGTTCTTGAACATATTTGCGGTAAGGGGAGCGGAGCTCTCCCCCAGGCCAATCAGAATGCAGATGAATGCAGTTGCAGTTGAGTGACCTGTGTTGTGGCTGTCTACAGGGAATGCACATATGTAGCTGTCTCGCAGCCCAATCCAGACGTCAATTGAAGACAGGTTTTCATGCAAATAGAGCAGTAAGTGCAGAGAAATGCTCACTCTCTAAAAATGGCATTTATACAATAGTAAGATTAAATCCAACCTCACCCGTATATAGGATTTATCAATAAATAAATAAAGCTTCTCCTCTCTGATATGGAATTACCCCCCAAAAAGTATAAGGGAATACCCAATGCTAACCTATGAGAGGGGCAGACCTCACAGTAGTGAAAAATGTAATAGACTGTTTGATACTACTAGGACATACAAACTACCACAGTACATGTCTTACCTTTTACATACATAGCATGATGCCCCTAGGACTACCTAGGGCCTACCTTAGGGGTTACTGATATGTAATAAAATTGGAGTTTAAGGCTTGGCAAGTAGTTTTAAATGCCAAGTCGAAGTGGCAGTACACTGCAGCACAGGCACTGCAGTAGCAGGCTTGAGACAGGTTTGAAATGCTATTTCTTTGGGCGGCACAATCAGTCCCTGGGTATATGGTATACCACTTTACAAGGGGCTTTCAAGAAAATTAAATCTGTCAGTCAGGTATACTCCATTTATACACGTGATTAGGGAAGAAGCACGTGCACTTCAGCACTGATTAGTAGCGATAAAGTGATCAGAGTCCTAAGGCCAACAAAAAGATACAGCAAAATGCGGAGGTGAAAAGCAATAAGGTGGGGTTGGGACCACCTTAAGAATGCAAGGTCTAACAAAAACGAACTAAGGATAACATGAGTAAAACATCAGGTTTCTCTACAGCATTTGGTGAGACAAGTGGGCCTTCTTTTATCTTCCATAAATGCAATCTTTACCGGACCCCTTTATTATATAGCTCTTCAAGGAAAAAATATAAAGCACTTACAAAGGAGCCTCAAATAC
>NC_141685.1:1368236104-1368326104 GCF_964263255.1 Lissotriton vulgaris | reverse complement strand
TTGAAGACAGGTTTTCATGCAAATAGAGCAGTAAGTGCAGAGAAATGCTCACTCTCTAAAAATGGCATTTATACAATAGTAAGATTAAATCCAACCTCACCAGTAGATAGGATTTATCAATAAATAAATAAAGCTTCTCCTCTCTGATATGGAATTACCCCCCAAAAGGTATAAGGGAATACCCAATGCTAACCTATGAGAGGGGCAGACCTCACAGTAGTGAAAAATGTAATAGACTGTTTGATACTACTAGGACATACAAACTACCACAGTACATGTCTTACCTTTTACATACAAAGCATGATGCCCCTAGGACTACCTAGGGCCTACCTTAGGGGTTACTGATATGTAATAAAATTGGAGTTTAAGGCTTGGCAAGTAGTTTTAAATGCCAAGTCGAAGTGGCAGTACACTGCAGCACAGGCACTGCAGTAGCAGGCTTGAGACAGGTTTGAAATACTATTTCTTTGGGCGGCACAATCAGTCCCTGGGTAAATGGTATACCACTTTACAAGGGGCTTTCAAGTAAATTAAATCTGTCAGTCAGGTATACTCCAATTATACACATGATTAGTGAAGAAGCACGTGCACTTCAGCACTGATTAGTAGCGATAAAGTGATCAGAGTCCTAAGGCCAACAAAAAGATACCGCAAAATAGGGAGGTGAAAAGCAATAAGGTGGGGTTGGGACCACCTTGAGAATGCAAGGTCTAACAAAAACGAACTAAGGATAACATGAGTAAAACATCAGGTTTCTCTACAGCATTTGGTGAGACAAGTGGGCCTTCTTTTATCTTCCATAAATGCAATCTTTCCCGGACCCCTTTATTATATAGCTCTTCAAGGAAAAAATATAAAGCACTTACAAAGGAGCCTCAAATACTCAAAGATGGTAGACTTCTGTAATATGGGCCATATACTAAAAGCAGCATGAAAACAGAGTGCAATAGGGTCCAAAAATTTTGAGTGACCCATGAGAGTATGCATGCAAGCCTATGGTATTCCAAACTAGAGATATACGCATGCAATTTTTGTTTTTAGGAGAGAATGTGCCTGCTGAAAAAAACATTATTTTTAAAAAGTGCAATGCAGAATATCAGGAATTTGCTGTGGGACACCTTGAAAACTTGCATACAGATTATGTGCACACACCTTACAGTCAGTTGTTGTGGCCGAGTGGTTAAGGTGATGGACTAGAAATCCAGTGGGGTCTCCCCGCGCAGGTTCAAATCCTGCCGACAACGAGAATCTTTTTAACATCGGCTACAATTTCAGAAGTTAACCTTTAGTATTTCTTCCATGTCAGATTTATAAATAGGTGGCTTATTTTGGTGTCACTATTGCCATATCACATATTTATTATCGCTCCCCCTTTCATATCTTTGCTATAACTCTCGTCCTTCATTAGCGCTGGTGCAAACGCTTCAAATTATTATACCCTGGCTCTCTCGGTCATACCTGTGCATGCCCTTGAAACTTACTTTACCAATAAAAGAAGCAAATAGAGAAATAAAATAAAAGTGCTAGCTGGATTAGGCAAACACACTTCATAAAACGGCATTTTCTTTTCTATTCTCCCCCGTGTTACAAGCTTAACTGCTCCCTGTGTAATTTCTCTTAACCTGCTGTTCCAGGAAGAGAATTTCATCTACAAGCTCTTTCTGTGTTTTTTCCTAGTCTTTTCTTTCCCTTTTCTTAGATTTGTAACTGTTTCTTTTCGTGCTCTATTTAGGCGCCATTAATCTCATTTGAGCTCCTTGTACCTGCTGCTGTTTTCTCCACACCTCATACTGTCTTTTCCCTCTTTCTCTCTTTCTCTGCGGTTGGTGGCTACTTTCTAAAACGTCTGATGCCCCAATGTTCCTTCGTCTTGTTGTCAGACGTGAATTTGAAAAGCAACAAAATTAACAAGCCTTTACCACTCACACATGGCAGAAGTTTATACTTTAATTCAATGAGCTAAGAAAAGTGTGTTGTGGGGCCCCTACGAGCCATGGTGCTTGCTTCATCATAATTAGGCATGCAGTCATTAGCCACAGCTCTGATTATGGGTCACTGAGGTCAGTTTCAATAATTCCTCAAAAACCTAACCATGCAGTCCCCCCTAACTGTGTAGTTATCTTGCTTTACTGCTGTTTGTGTGATTAGCTGGGAGGAGCTCACGGCAGCATCCTCCCAATAAAAGTGTAGATGGACCGTTCCTTAACTCTTTCTTGCTTCACATACAGATGGCTTGAGGAGGTACAGGGGAGATGCAGGTCTAATAGACAGAATAGAATATCTGCACCAGGTGTGTTTCTCTGCATTGGTGTCCCATCACAGGCCCACCAGTGTATGTGTGATCTTTGACTCCTGCCAGTTCACAAGCAGGCGGCCAGGAAACGGTTTCAGCCTATCAACCACTGAGGAGATAAAGCCTTTGTATAAGGAATGAGGAAGCAATGAACACATTCAGCCTATCACAGGAGTAGCCCTGAGTGTTCCGAATTATAATTTCTTCATGTCACTGTACGTTATTGAGCCCAAGTAGCTCGCCGTGATCGTATAGTGGTTAGTACTCTGCGTTGTGGCCGCAGCAACCTCGGTTCGAATCCGAGTCACGGCATTGTGGTTGGCAATGTCACGGCAGTTAGGCTTTTCCTTTACAGAATTCCCAAATGTACCAGTTGATTTTGTAAAATGTCTATTAAAAACAGATCCTTTTCAATATTTAAACGATCTAACGACAAATTATTTAATCACACATGATTATAAGATGTAGGTATACCGTACTTACCGACATAAATTATCGTTCTTGAACATATTTGCGGTAAGGGGAGCGGAGCTCTCCCCCAGGCCAATCAGAATGCAAATGAATGCAGTTGCAGTTGAGTGACCTGTGTTGTGGCTGTCTACAGGGAATGCACAAATGTAGCTGTCTTGCAGCCCAATCCAGACGTCAATTGAAGACAGGTTTTCATGCAAATAGAGCAGTAAGTGCAGAGAAATGCTCACTCTCTAAAAATGGCATTTATACAATAGTAAGATTAAATCCAACCTCACCAGTAGATAGGATTTATCAATAAATAAATAAAGCTTCTCCTCTCTGATATGGAAGTAACCCCCCAAAAAGTATAAGGGAATACCCAATGCTAACCTATGAGAGGGGCAGACCTCACAGTAGTGAAAAATGTAATAGACTGTTTGATACTACTAGGACATACAAACTACCACAGTACATGTCTTACCTTTTACATACATAGCATGATGCCCCTAGGACTACCTAGGGCCCACCTTAGGGGTTACTGATATGTAATAAAATTGGAGTTTAAGGCTTGGCAAGTAGTATTAAATGCCAAGTCGAAGTGGCAGTACACTGCAGCACAGGCACTGCAGTAGCAGGCTTGAGACAGGTTTGAAATGCTATTTCTTCGGGTGGCACAATCAGTCCCTGGGTATATGGTATACCACTTTACAAGGGGCTTTCAAGAAAATTAAATCTGTCAGTCAGGTATACTCCAATTATACACATGATTAGGGAAGAAGCACGTGCACTTCAGCACTGCTTAGTAGCGATAAAGTGATCAGAGTCCTAAGGCCAACAAAAAGATACAGCAAAATGCGGAGGTGAAAAGCCCATAAGGTGGGGTTGGGACCACCTTAAGAATGCAAGGTCTAACAAAAACGAACTAAGGATAACATGAGTAAAACATCAGGTTTCTCTACAGCATTTGGTGAGACAAGTGGGCCTTCTTTTATCTTCCATAAATGCAATCTTTACCGGACCCCTTTATTATATAGCTCTTCACGGAAAAAATATAAAGCACTTACAAAGGAGC
Source organism: Lissotriton vulgaris (assembly GCF_964263255.1). Classification (NCBI taxonomy): domain Eukaryota; kingdom Metazoa; phylum Chordata; class Amphibia; order Caudata; family Salamandridae; genus Lissotriton; species Lissotriton vulgaris. The sequence goes on along the minus strand of NC_141685.1, from coordinate 1,368,322,286 downwards.
CTCAAATACTCAAAGATGGTAGACTTCTGTAATATGGGCCATATACTAAAAGCAGCATGAAAACAGAGTGCAATAGGGTCCAAAAAACTTGAGTGACCCATGAGAGTATGCATGCAAGCCTATGGTATTCCAAACTAGAGATATACGCATGCAATTTTTGTTTTTAGGAGAGAATGTGCCTGCTGAAAAAAACATTATTTTTAAAAAGTGCATTGCAGAATATCAGGAATTTGCTGTGGGACACCTTGAAAACTTGCGTACAGATTATGTGCACACACCTTACAGTCAGTTGTTGTGGCCGAGTGGTTAAGGCGATGGACTAGAAATCCATTGGGGTCTCCCCACGCAGGTTCGAATCCTGCCGACAACGAGAATCTTTTTAACATCGGCTACAGTTTCAGAAGTTAACCTTTAGTATTTCTTCCATGTCAGTTTTATAAATAGGTGGCTTATTTTGGTGTCACTATTGCCATATCACATATTTATTATCGCTTCCCCTTTCATATCTTTGCTATAACTCTCGTCCTTCATTAGCGCTGGTGCAAACTCTTCAAATTATTATACCCTGGCTCTCTCGGTCATACCTGTGCATGCACTTGAAACTTACTTTACCAATAAAAGAAGCAAATAGAGAAATAAAATAAAAGTGCTAGCTGGATTAGGCAAACACACTTCATAAAACTGCATTTTCTTTTCTATTCTCCCCCGTGTTACAAGCTTAACGGCTCCCTGTGTAATTTCTCTTAACCTGCTGTTCCTGGAAGAGAATTTCATCTACAAGCTCTTTCTGTGTTTTTTCCTAGTCTTTTCTTTCCTTTTTCTTAGATTTGTAACTGTTCCTTTACGTGCTCTATTTAGGCGCCATTAATCTCATTTGAGCTCCTTGTACCTGCTGCTGTTTTCTCCACACCTCATACTGTCTTTTCCCTCTTTCTCTCTTTCTCTGCGGTTGGTGGCTACTTTCCAAAACGTCTGATGCCCCAAAGTTCCTTCGTCTTGTTGTCAGACGTGAATTTGAAAAGCAACAAAATTAACAAGCCTTTACCACTCACACATGGCAGAAGTTTATACTTTAATTCAATGAGCTAAGAAAAGTGTGTTGTGGGGCCCCTACGAGCCATGGTGCTTGCTTCATCATAATTAGGCATGCAGTCATTAGCCACAGCTCTGATTATGGGTCACTGAGGTCAGTTTCAATAATTCCTCAAAAACCTAACCATGCAGTCCCCCCTAACTGTGTAGTTATCTTGCTTTACTGCTGTTTGTGTGATTAGCTGGGAGGAGCTCACAGCAGCATCCTCCCAATAAAAGTGTCGATGGACCGTTCCTTAACTCTTTCTTGCTTCACATACAGATGGCTTGAGGAGGTACAGGGGAGATGCAGGTCTAATAAACAGAATAGAATATCTGCGCCAGGTGTGTTTCTCTGCATTGGTGTCCCATCACAGGCCCACCAGTGTATGTGTGATCTTTGACTCCTGCCAGTTCACAAGCAGGCGGCCAGGAAACGGTTTCAGCCTATCAACCACTGAGGAGATAAAGCCTTTGTATAAGGAATGAGGAAGCAATGAACACATTCAGCCTATCACAGGAGTAGCCCTGAGTGTTCCGAATTATAATTTCTTCGTGTCACTGTACGTTACTGAGCCCAAGTAGCTCGCCGTGATCGTATAGTGGTTAGTACTCTGCGTTGTGGCCGCAGCAACCTCGGTTCGAATCCGAGTCACGGCATTGTGGTTGGCAATGTCACGGCAGTTGGGCTTTTCCTTTACAGAATTCCCAAATGTACCAGTTGATTTTGTAAAATGTCTATTAAAAACAGATCCTTTTCAATATTTAAACGATCTAACGACAAATTATTTAAACACACATGATTATAAGATGTAGGTATACTGTACTTATTGACATAAATTATCGTTCTTTGACATATTTGCGGTAAGGGGAGCGGAGCTCTCCCCCAGGCCAATCAGAATGCAGATGAATGCAGTTGCAGTTGAGTGACCTGTGTTGTGGCTGTCTACAGGGAATGCACATATGTAGCTGTCTCGCAGCCCAATCCAGACGTCAATTGAAGACAGGTTTTCATGCAAATAGAGCAGTAAGTGCAGAGAAATGCTCACTCTCTAAAAATGGCATTTATACAATAGTAAGATGAAATCCAACCTCACCAGTAGATAGGATTTATCAATAAATAAATAAAGCTTCTCCTCTCTGATATGGAATTACCCCCCAAAAAGTATAAGGGAATACCCAATGCTAACCTATGAGAGGGGCAGACCTCACAGTAGTGAAAAATGTAATAGACTGTTTGATACTACTAGGACATACAAACTACCACAGTACATGTCTTACCTTTTACTTACATAGCATGATGCCCCTAGGACTACCTAGGGCCTACCTTAGGGGTTACTGACATGTAATAAAATTGGAGTTTAAGGCTTGGCAAGTAGTTTTAAATGCCAAGTCGAAGTGGCAGTACACTGCAGCACAGGCACTGCAGTAGCAGGCTTGAAACAGGTTTGAAATGCTATTTCTTTGGGCGGCACAATCAGTCCCTGGGTATATGGTATACCACTTTACAAGGGGCTTTCAAGTAAATTAAATCTGTCAGTCAGGTATACTCCAATTATACACATGATTAGTGAAAAAGCATGTGCACTTCAGCACTGATTAGTAGCGATAAAGTGATCAGAGTCCTAAGGCCAACAAAAAGATACCGCAAAATGCGGAGGTGAAAAGCAATAAGGTGGGGTTGGGACCACCTTAAGAATGCAAGGTCTAACAAAAACGAACTAAGGATAACATGAGTAAAACATCAGGTTTCTCTACAGCATTTGGTGAGACAAGTGGGCCTTTTTTTATCTTCCATAAATGCAATCTTTCCCGGACCCCTTTATTATATAGCTCTTCAAGGAAAAAATATAAAGCACTTACAAAGGAGCCTCAAATACTCAAAGATGGTAGACTTCTGTAATATGGGCCATATACTAAAAGCAGCACGAAAACAGAGTGCAATAGGGTCCAAAAAACTTGAGTGACCCATGAGAGTATGCATGCAAGCCTATGGTATTCCAAACTAGAGATATACGCATGCAATTTTTGTTTTTAGGAGAGAATGTGCCTGCTGAAAAAAACATTATTTTTAAAAAGTGCATTGCAGAATATCAGGAATTTGCTGTGGGACACCTTGAAAACTTGCATACAGATTATGTGCACATACCTTACAGTCAGTTGTTGTGGCCGAGTGGTTAAGGCGATGGACTAGAAATCCATTGGGGTCTCCCCGCGCAGGTTCGAATCCTGCCGACAATGAGAATCTTTTTAACATTGGCTACAATTTCAGAAGTTAACCTTTAGTATTTCTTCCATGTCAGTTTTATAAATAGGTGGCTTATTTTGGTGTCACTATTGCCATATCACATATTTATTATCGCTTCCCCTTTCATATCTTTGCTATAACTCTCGTCCTTCATTAGCGCTGGTGCAAACGCTTCAAATTATTATACCCTGGCTCTCTCGGTCATACCTGTGCATGAACTTGAAACTTACTTTACCAATAAAAGAAGCAAATAGAGAAATAAAATAAAAGTGCTAGCTGGATTAGGCAAACACACTTCATAAAACTGCATTTTCTTTTCTATTCTCCCCCGTGTTACAAGCTTAACTGCTCCCTGTGTAATTTCTCTTACCCTGCTGTTCCTGGAAGAGAATTTCATCTACAAGCTCTTTCTGTATTTTTTCCTAGTCTTTTCTTTCCTTTTTCTTAGATTTGTAACTGTTCCTTTACGTGCTCTATTTAGGCGCCATTAATCTCATTTGAGCTCCTTGTACCTGCTGCTGTTTTCTCCACACCTCATACTGTCTTTTCCCTCTTTCTCTCTTTCTCTGCGGTTGGTGGCTACTTTCCAAAACGTCTGATGCCCCAAAGTTCCTTCGTCTTGTTGTCAGACGTGAATTTGAAAAGCAACAAAATTAACAAGCCTTTACCACTCACACATGGCAGAAGTTTATACTTTAATTCAATGAGCTAAGAAAAGTGTGTTGTGGGGCCCCTACGAGCCATGGTGCTTGCTTCATCATCATTAGGCATGCAGTCATTAGCCACAGCTCTGATTATGGGTCACCGAGGTCAGTTTCAATAATTCCTCAAAAACCTAACCATGCAGTCCCCCCTAACTGTGTAGTTATCTTGCTTTACTGCTGTTTGTGTGATTAGCTGGGAGGAGCTCACGGCAGCATCCTCCCAATAAAAGTGTAGATGGACCGTTCCTTAACTCTTTCTTGCTTCACATACAGATGGCTTGAGGAGGTACAGGGGAGATGCAGGTCTAATAGACAGAATAGAATTTCTGCACCAGGTGTGTTTCTCTGCATTGGTGTCCCATCACTGGCCCACAAGTGTATGTGTGATCTTTGACTCCTGCCAGTTCACAAGTAGGGGGCCAGGAAACGGTTTCAGCCTATCAACCACTGAGGAGATAAAGCCTTTGTATAAGGAATGAGGAAGCAATGAACACATTCAGCCTATCACAGGAGTAGCCCTGAGTGTTCTGAATTATAATTTCTTTATGTCACTGTACGTTATTGAGCCCAAGTAGCTTTCCGTGATCGTATAGTGGTTAGTACTCTGCGTTGTGGCCACAGCAACCTCGGTTCGAATCCGAGTTAAGGCACTGTGGTTGGCAATGTCATGGCAGTTGGGTTTTTCCTTTACAGAATTCCCAAATGTACCAGTTGTTTTTGTAAAATGTCTGTTGAAAACAGATCCTTTTCAATATTTAAACGATCTAACGACAAATTATTTAAACACACATGATTATAAGATGTAGGTATACTGTACTTACTGACATAAATAATCGTTCTTGAACATATTTGCGGTAAGGGGAGCGGAGCTCTCCCCCAGGCAAATCAGAATGCAGATGAATGCAGTTGCAGTTGAGTGACCTGTGTTGTGGCTGTCTACAGGGAATGCACATATGTAGCTGTCTCGCAGCCCAATCCAGACGTCAATTGAAGACAGGTTTTCATGCAAATAGAGCAGTAAGTGCAGAGAAATGCTCACTCTTTAAAAATGGCATTTATACAATAGTAAGATTAAATCTAACCTCACCAGTAGATAGGATTTATCAATAAATAAATAAAGCTTCTCCTCTCTGATATGGAATTACCCCCCAAAAAGTATAAGGGAATACCCAATGCTAACCTCACAGTAGTGAAAAATGTAATAGACTGTTTGATACTACTAGGACATACAAACTACCACAGTACATGTCTTACCTTTTACTTACATAGCATGATGCCCCTAGGACTACCTAGGGCCTACCTTAGGGGTTACTGATATGTAATAAAATTGGAGTTTAAGACTTGGCAAGTAGTTTTAAATGCCAAGTCGAAGTGGCAGTACACTGCAGCACAGGCACTGCAGTAGCAGGCTTGAAACAGGTTTGAAATGCTATTTCTTTGGGCGGCACAATCAGTCCCTGGGTATATGGTATACCACTTTACAAGGGGCTTTCAAGTAAATTAAATCTGTCAGTCAGGTATACTCCAATTATACACATGATTAGAGAAGAAGAACGTGCACTTCAGCACTGATTAGTAGCGATAAAGTGATCAGAGTCCTAAGGCCAACAAAAAGATACAGCAAAATGCGGTGGTGAAAAGCAATAAGGTGGGGTTGGGACCAACTTAAGAATTGCAAGGTCTAACAAAAACGAACTAAGGATAACATGAGTACAACATCAGGTTTCTCTACAGCATTTGGTGAGACAAGTGGGCCTTCTTTTATCTTCCATAAATGCAATCTTTCCTGGACGCCTTTATTATATAGCTCTTCAAGGAAAAAATATAAAGCACTTACAAAGGAGCCTCAAATACTCAAAGATGGTAGACTTCTGTAATATGGGCCATATACTAAAAGCAGCACGAAAACAGAGTGCAATAGTGGAGTTCTGGACTTTTTGGTTCCGTCCAGAGGTGTCAGGGATAACACCCGAAGACCCCGGAGTTCTACCTGTCTCGGTGCACAAATAAACAGAAACACGGGCTTCTCGATGGTGGCGTCAAAGACCAAAGGTTTATTACTGCAGGGACACAGAAGTCACAGAAACTACACACGGGCAGTATCTAGGAGCCTGTTCGATTTGTACAAGAAGGGTTGCTCCTTATTTACTAAATATTGGCCTTCAGGCGAATTCTTCACATGTTAGTACATTCCCAAAACCTTTGTGTCCTAAACAATAAATATTTGGCTTTGCACAGGAATCGTCGATAATATCTGATGTCAAACATTACGAAGAGGGGTTCCCACTATTCTATCAAAATCCCATGTCAACATTTCATTCAAGAGCCGGACCGCCTCATCGTAAATTTCGTTACCTCCCCCTAATAAAGGCCCAGAAGGAAAGGAGCAGAGCCAGGTGCAGATGATAGAAACGCAGGATAAGAGATGTTTGTGGGTCGTAAATGGGCAAGGCTACCAGCTTCGGCCGCCTAATCATGATCAGGCCGACAAACACGAGAACCAGTATAGCAGGACTGGCCTCAGGCAGAGGAGGCAGCCTTTGTCGAGTCATGCAGCCACAGCGTGTTCTGTTCTAAGGTGCACGTGTTACTAGAGAGGTGAATCTCCGGCTAAGCCTACGTGTCCTTAATCGAAATGAAGTAATCAGAGGTCATTGCGTGTCCATTGTCTATGTGAGGGCAAGAAACACAAAATGGCTGCCATGATCTAAGATGGATGCCATGGGTAGATCAGAAATGTGTTTGTAACAGGAATACTCTTGCTCGTAGCATAGCGAAAACACCAGGATATGCTAAATGGATCATTTGCGGTTCACTGATACCAAAATTATGTATTTACGACAATGTTGAAAACACGGGTTCAAATCGTCACGGAACCTCAGACCCTCCTTTAGCCCTTACATAGGCAATTACTCAATCTATGTCAGAATCTAGTTCTATGCTCATCAGGTCAGTGACATGCTGTTGTATCATCATCCTTTCTCGCGCCTTTTCTCCAAACGCAGGTGGTTTTCTAAAACAGGTTGCAGCACAAAGACTACACAGAGCTGGACCACACTGGATAATCAGGCAACACGAGAACAGGAATATGAAGATGACACCAATGACCATCAGAACCTTCTATCCCCACGCTGATATCAGAGTCCAAAACCACTCCATGAAGGACCAGTTTCCCTTGTCTACATGTATAGAGTCGGAAATCTTGTGTAGCTTAGAGATCGCCTCATAGACAGTTGGAGCATTATTGGGAATAAAAACACAGCAGCTCGATTGGATCATTCTGCATACCCCACCTCGATCTGCAAGTATCACGTCTAGAACCATACGGTTCTGCAACGTCATGAGTCTATCCGCCTGAAGCTCAGCCGTCAAGTTGCTAAGGGCACCAGCAGTTTCGGTAATAGTAGATTCAACTACCCGTGTTAGCTGACGTATGTTTCTACTATTGGCCATAGGCCCCCAGAACGGAAGGAAACCTTTGAAGAAGTCTCCAGCTTCCTGACCAGCGGTATCTTCCTTGCTGAAAACACCTCTTGCTACTCTGGTCTTGTGATAATCGGATGAAGCAGTGTATGTTGGAGGCAACAAACGAGCAATATAACATGAACCTGAAAAGTCAGCAGGCAACCATGTATACGCTCTGTCTTGACAGATGAAGTAGGTACCCCTAGCAGTAAGAAAAGCAGGGGAAGAGTTAGACGGAAACACGTAAGTTTCAACGCACTCACTCCTCCCTAGCTGAGCTCTCGGATTTCTCCCATTTCCTTGCAAACAGACCTGACCTCGGTGAGGCACGACCCAGATTGGAGTTGAGCTTTTACGCTTGCTTTCTCCCAAACTAAGGCGATACTCTGAAGAGTTCCAACTCAAATATACTCGTAATTCATCTCTAGGGTAAGATGGAGTATTATTGACATCCTTGATCATGTCAATAATTCCCTGGACTAAAGCTTTGTTGGCAGAGTTATATTTAGTGGAACGTGGTGGACGCGGAGGATAGGTTTCAAGGGCATAAGCAAAAATGGTCTGAAGGGCCTGAAATGATCCATTATAGCTAAAAGGCAACACCAGATAGGGAATGCCTTTATCCATAGTGTGGGGTATCAAGCCACACACCCAGCAGTCTGTAGTGTTAACTACCAGTTGGTGTTGATGCAAGAGCTGTACGAAAGTGTTATTGATGAATTCTGAGCGTCGAGCTTGCTCATGTTCAGGAAACGAGTGAAAAGAGTGCATAGAAGAAACAGTAGAAGCAGCAGGATCAAGGGGAGGTACTGTAGTTACCGGCATAAAAATCAAATTCACACCAAAGACGATTCCTCCCACCAACGTTATCAAAACAATTAAAAATGTAATAGCACATTGCATCAGAAAACATTTGCTGTGGAGAATTCTGTAAAGTCTGTTTCTGCGAACATAAATCACATTTTCTCATTGCAGCGCAGGAAGCTCCATCTTCTACAATCCGCTCGCGACCACTGATGATGTGTGCGTAGATGAAAATGCCTCTATCAGCCCTGGGAGTTCCCAGAACTAACAGAAAGATCGACATTGTGTCTGACCCCCGCAGATTCAACTAGGCACACAGCCACGACCCTACGGCTACCCAGACGGCAAGGCAATTTAAAACAATAAAACAATAGCAAACTTCCTGGCTGAGGGCAAAAGTTCAAAATTCAAATATCACAATAGGCAGTTTCCTGCTTTATTTGTCCATATTACGAGACCGTAAATTGTATCTTCGTTTTGCAGGAGCTGTTTGATCTGGAAACAATGTATTTTCAGCAGAGGTTGCAATGTTCAAGTTCGCAGAAGGCAGAGTTTCTTCTGATGCAGAGGGTAAGTGTTCAGGAGTCAGAGAAGTAGTTTCAGGAGGAGAGCCAGAGTTCGATGTGTCAGTTACCAATTCGGCATCGCTGAAAGGGATAAACTTGGGTGTCCGTTCAAACTCAGAGGCACCAATTCCCTTCTTCACCCAGGTATCATAAGGAAGCGGCAGGGGCACACATTTGACGTGCGTCGTATGTATCCAGTTCTTGCGTCCGGCCACACAAATAGCAGTTCTCGTCGCTAGCAGCACTTGATAGGGGCCGACAAATCTGGGCTGAAGGTTCTTCGTCCTGGCGAAGTTGCGCACCACAACGTGGTCTCCTGGTTTCAGCTGATGACCTGGACTCTCCGGTGGCTTTGGCAATGCATCGAAAACCTGTTGGTGAATAAGACTCAATTTAGCAGTCAAGTCGTAAAGGTAGTCAATCAACATTGGATATTCCAGAGAACAAAATTCTCTTGGCCTAGGCACTCCCCAAACGTTAGCAGGATGACCAAAGACTATTTCATAAGGACTAAGCCCTACTCTAGAATGTACAGTCGCTCTAGTAGATAACAAAGCCAAGGGTAGTGCATCTGGCCAGGATAAACCCGTGGATGCCTGTATTTTAGCGAGTTTTAGTTTGAGGGTGCCATTGTAACCCTCAACTAAACCAGCAGACTGGGGATGGTTTGCACTGTGAAATTTTTGCTTAATTCCTAAACCGGCACACACACTCTGCATAACTTTCCCTACAAACTCACTTCCGTTATCTGACCATACAATCCATGGCATTCCATACCTAGGGAAATATTCTTTGAGAAGGATTTTGGCAGTTGATAGGGCAGTGTTGTCCTTAGTGGATATGCTTCGATCCATCTGGAGAAAGCACAAACTACCACCAGGACGTATTTTAGGTTATTGCAACGATCCATATGAATGAAATCAGCGAAGTGACCAGCAGGTGTTGGGACTCCCTTGCCAGGATTATGCATCAGGCATACCATACAATTTTTCACCACTCTCTCTGCACACTTATTAATCCCATCATTCTTCCAGACTGGAGCTAACATCTTACAAATCCCTTTAGAACTAATGTGTGCTGTTCCATGTGCCATCGTCACCACTGCAAGCACGTACGCATCAGGCAACATCCAACGCTGCTGTTCCGACAAATCAATCCAACATCCACTCGAGTCCAATTTACCCGTACTCTCTTTCCATGCAAGCTTTTCCTCCTCAGTCGCTTCTTTCTGAATTTCTTTCACACTTTCCACTGTGTCCCCACACATTCCAGACTCGGAAATCCATCTTGCAGACGTTGCAACATACATTCTACTCATCATATTTCTAGCTGTCTGTTTAGCGGTCTCATCAGCAAAAGCATTCCCACGACCAACATTATCCGTGATTGCTTTATGAGCACTGCATTTCACAATCGCAACTTCAGTCGGCAAGGTTAGAGATTCCAAGTCGTTAACTAGCTGACCATGTTGAATCTTAGTCCCATGGGACGTAATGAAACCTCTTTCTTTCCACAAACGGCCAAAACTATGGGCCACGCCAAACGCGTACTGACTATCTGTGAACACATTCACTCTCTTTCCCTTTGCTAAAACACACGCTCTTGTTAGAGCGATTAATTCTGCAGCTTGGGCAGAATTCTGGCTCACTCTTGCAGTCTCCACAATCGTCCTCAAAGTCGTTACTGCGTAAGCAGCAGTCACATCACCATTCTCCAATTTAAAACATGACCCATCAACATACAACGTGCCATCTGGATCTGACAAAGGAGTGTCTTTTAGATCAATTCGTCCTTTTGTCTCCTCCTCGGTTCTGAAACAGCAATCATGAGGTTCCGAATCACTCGACTCTTGATTAGTCGGCAACAATGTTGCTGGATTCAATACATTGCATCTTTTGATTTGAATATGACTAGCTAGCAATGTCAGCTCATAGCCTGATAATCTAGCGCTGGTAAGATGTTGCGTCTTAGTTCGGTTCATGAGTGTATCCACAGCATGAGGAACCATGACCACTAGCATGTTGTTCATCACCAAACCTGCAGATTGTCGAATGGAAGCCTCAGCTGCCGCTGTAGCTCTCAAACAACTAGGTAATGCTCTAGCTACCGGGTCTAATGTTGATGAAAAATACGCGCAAGGGCGTTGTTTATCACCAAATCTCTGTGTCAGAACACTCAACGCGCAACCTTCTCTCTCGTGAACATAGAGCGTGAATGGCTTACTGTAATCGGGTGTACCCAATACAGGAGCTGAACATAAGGCTTTTCGTAACTCAGAAAAACTCTCCTGACATTCAGCAGACCATGGCACCGGACTCGGAACACCTTTCCCAGTCAAAGCTACCAATGGTTTTGCTAAAAGAGAAAAATTTGGGATCCACTGCCTACAGTACGAGGTAATACCTAAAAAGGCACGTACTTCTCTCTGTGTGCGGGGAACACTCATCTGCGTAATTGCTTTTATTCTCTCTGGGGTCAACTTCCTTCCCTCCTTTGACAAGAGATGACCTAGGTAGGTCACTTCTTGGCAGCAGTATTGCATTTTCGAAGGTGACACCTTATGATTCAAATTAGACAAATGATGCAATAACGAAATTGTAGATGCTTTGCAAGTTTCCTTGTCATCGGCAGCCACCAGAAGATCATCTACATACTGCACTAGTGCAGAACCAGGAGGAAGTACAAAGGAATCTAACTGACTTTTTAATGCCTGACTGTAAATGGACGGACTCTCACAATAGCCTTGTGGAGCACGTTTAAACCTGAAACTTCGACCTCCTAAAGAGAAGCCGAAAATATCTCTGCTTTCTTCGGCTATCGGAATGCTGAAAAAGGCATTCTTCAAGTCGATGACTGAAAACCATGTGGCTGTAGCAGGAATCAACGTTAACAATGCAGTAATGTCTGGAACCACAGGAAACTGCGGAACCACAATCTTATTAACCTCTCGGAGATCGATAACAAACCTATAAACTGGAGGCTTTGAAGGATCAGTACGTTTCAAAATCGGTAATACAGGACTGTTACAGACATTTCCTCTAGTTTCTTCAACCACACCTTTCTTAATCAAATCTTGCACAATCAGTAAAAGTGCACGTTCACCTTCACTAGAAATCTTGTATTGAGGAATTCGTGGAAATTCGACATTTGCTTTCAAAGTGACTACATATGGTGGAATTTCCAAAAGACCTACATCGTTAGGACCAGTCGCCCAAAGAGTATCAGGGAGTGAACGCAGCTCTGGCGGGAGTGCATCCATTGACAAGTACATCAGAGAGGTGATTCTTTTACCCAATGTAAGCTGTACTCCTGACGGAGAACAGTACAATGTCGCATATAGGCGTTTTAACAAGTCTAAACCATGCAGATTTTCATTACAACCTGTCGTCAAAATCAGGGGTGCCTTCAATTGACACGGTCCAACAGAAATAGACAAAGGACCAGATACGGGGTTGTAAACAGGGGCGCCTGAAAAACCTACTGAAACATTTGTTAAGCCGGACAAAGGTGCGCCAGGGAGTTTCGCATGAATGATAGAACTTTTTGCGGCACCAGTATCCAACAGAAACGGTTCGACTACACCTGATGTTGCTACTGCGACATAAGGCCCACTCTGATCCACTGGAACTGATACTACTCCCTCTCTCTGTCCATGGCTGTCCTAGTACCCACTCTGTTGAAATCCCTCATCCACTTCACAATAATCCTCAACATGATACTGTTGAGATCTATTTTGTTGGGCAGACTGTCCATTTCGTTGATCAAAGTGATTAGAAGGGCGATCATTCGTTTGTGGAGGCATAGCACCTCGTCCTCGACCTCTAGAATTTTGCATAGAACCACCACGACCTCTTTGAGCTGCTGCAGCATTATTTTGCGCTAAGATCGGACAGTCATTTTTATAGTGACCCTCTTTCTTACAGTACGCACACTGGTTCCACTGATATTGAGGCCTCGGTGAACTATAATCTGTTCTTTGATATGACCCTTGCTGTGTATTAGTCTGATTCATGCGAGGCGGATATGCCTGTTGCAAAAGAACTTTAGTCTTTAAATCTTTCGTTTTCTTATCTGATTTCTCTTTCTCCTCTTTATCCCTGTTTTCATAATACTGTGCAGTTGCAAGTATTTGCGCAGTTGTAGAGACAGCCCACGCACTCTCGGAATCTTTCAATTTATTGCAGAGCTCTGGTAGCAAATTGTGTACAAATTTATCGACAAACAATCTCTGTGCTCCTTCTGTGCTCATATCCTGACCACTGTGATCTACAAAAGTCTCTTCGAACCTCGTGAAGAAGTCGGAGACACTTTCGTCTTTCTTCTGCCTGCATGCGGACACCTTGTCCCAGTTAACACGCAATGCTGGCATCAGAGTCTTCATTAATTCAATTATTCTACCTGGAAGATTAGCAATTAGAGGTTCGGGTTTGGAACCACCTATTTGCTGACCATCTGCCGCTATGATAGCTGCCCAATCACCACCTAGGGCAACTGGATGATTCTCTTTACGTATCTTAGCCCAAATTGGTTGCGGAACTACATTCCCAAATAACATGTCAATGTCCGCTAGATTCATCACACAAGCCTCAACTGTCTGTGCTAATTCCTTATAGTATCCAGCAGGATTCTTACGCGGATCTGGCAAGGCCTGCTTCACTGCTAACACTTCGGCTCGCTTCCACGGAATGTGTATCCACACTCTCTGGAATTGCGCCGGAGCGGCAGCAATACCACGATTCACATCAGCTGGCACAGCTTCACGCCAAATTGGTGGAACCTCCCTCACTGGATATTGGCGATTCTGCTTCGTACTCTGTCTTTCTAAATCTCTCGGTGAACGAAGAGATGGATCATTCCTATAACTTAAAATCAGTTCCATCGCTTCTTTTATATTTTGACCTACTATCATACCTGCAGCAAACTCTTTCTGAACCTTAATTAAGTCTTCTAAATTCGATTCAGAGTCATCTTCTTCTAGTTCCTCACGTAAAAGAGAACACATCTCGTCAAACGCATATCGTTGCGTTGGTTCATTCCGCTGCATAAATGTATCTAATACATCTCTCGTACTATATCTCCTACTCTTCGAAATCCATCTGAGAGCCGTGGAATCTAAGATTCCCCGTTCCTCAGTACTTGGAAGCTGACTATGTCTCTGTACAGACTCAGAGGCAGGAGTCTTAATCAAAGTTTTATAGAAGGGAGACAGAATATTAGAGACAGAATCAGTGATTCTTCGACGAACAGAAAGCGGAGTCATAATACTAGCAGATGTAGAAAACACAGTAGCAGTAGGAACAGATAGACCAGGAACAGTAGGAGTATCAGGTAAGGTAGCTTGTGAAGCAGTAGGTACAAGTGATACAGGTATAGGCAAAGAAGCCGGCAACCCAGGAAAAGGGGGTGCCGAAGGAACATTCACATTGACCACAGGAGGTACAGGAGCTTGATTCAGGGGAGCAGGAATACCAGGTTGTCCAGCAACCGGCATTTGAACATTCGGTAATGGAGGAGCCGTAGCACCCTGTGCATACGGTGGAGGTGACTGTAACAAATAAGATAAGAGAGGATCACTTTCGGGGTCCTCTACTATCTTAGCCGTACTCGATGGCAAAACAGGATAACACTTGTTGATCGCTAAATTACGCTCTCTAATAGCCACTTCTATTGCCTTCTCAGACTCGTTGACTTGCAGCTGCTTAGCAGCCTGTTCTAAAGTCAACTCTTGCTCTTTCTGTTCTTTCTTTAACCTTTTAATTTCTCTCTGTTTAGATTCTTTTCGCCAGTAACGGAAAGAATCAAACATTGCCGGCCGGGCTTTCTTCTTAAACAATTTCGCTTCTAAATTGTCAAGGATTTCGGGTTCAAAACTTACCATGCAGTGGCCAACTAAGGACACCGTCTTTTTCCGTATAGCGGACCCACACCTCATTATAAGATATAGGGCCCACACCAAACTTACAATAAAGATCATATAGAGGAGTCCCAATCGGAGGAACCAGACATGAGTCCTCCAACCGGGAATCACTGTTGCAACCAAAACACGACAACATACAATTTTTCCGACTTACCATTTTGCAATCCGGAACACAGAACAAACAAAACACAAACAGAAATGTGCACTCGAACCAAGAACTTAGGCCTACCAAAGCGAACTAATGTATCGATACCCAAACTAAACCAATAGATTATCGTAACCAGAACAACCAGTGATAATCTTACGAAACCAAACCAAACCAAGAACTAAAAAGGATTTTAACAACCCTTACGAAGTAACCAACTAGCAACCACTAAATACTTAACTGAGGCACTGAAGACGTCACCAAGGAGAAACCCGTCTCGTCTCGCCGTACTAAGGACTGCACCTCGGGTCCAAGACAGGGCGACGGTCAAGGCAACGGACCACTGCAGCCGTCCTGAACGGGAACCCTCGTGGAAGAGAACTTCGGGCCACTTTTGCGATATGCCGGGATCGATGAAGTGGGGCGCCTCCCTCAGGAATCTTCACACGAAGCTTCTCGAACTCTTCAGGCTCTTGGACCGGTACCGAATGACGTCGCCCCACATTGGGCGCCAATTGAAGTTCTTGACTTTTTGGTTCCGTCCAGAGGTGTCAGGGATAACACCCGAAGACCCCGGAGTTCTACCTGTCTCGGTGCACAAATAAACAGAAACACGGGCTTCTCGATGGTGGCGTCAAAGACCAAAGGTTTATTACTGCAGGGACACAGAAGTCACAGAAACTACACACGGGCAGTATCTAGGAGCCTGTTCGATTTGCACAAGAACGGTTGCTCCTTATATACTAAATATTGGCCTTCAGGCGAATTCTTCACATGTTAGTACATTCCCAAAACCTTTGTGTCCTAAACAATAAATATTTGGCGTTGCACAGGAATCGTCGATAATATCTGATGTCAAACATTACGAAGAGGGGTTCCCACTATTCTATCACAATCCCATGTCAACATTTCATTCAAGAGCCGGACCGCCTCATCGTAAATTTCGTTACCTCCCCCTAATAAAGGCCCAGAAGGAAAGGAGCAGAGCCAGGTGCAGATGATAGAAACGCAGGATAAGAGATGTTTGTGGGTCGTAAATGGGCAAGGCTACCAGCTTCGGCCGCCTAATCATGATCAGGCCGACAAACACGAGAACCAGTACAGCAGGACTGGCCTCAGGCAGAGGAGGCAGCCTTTGTCGAGTCATGCAGCCACAGCGTGTTCTGTTCTAAGGTGCACGTGTTACTAGAGAGGTGAATCTCCGGCTAAGCCTACGTGTCCTTAATCGAAATGAAGTAATCAGAGGTCATTGCGTGTCCATTGTCTATGTGAGGGCAAGAAACACAAAATGGCTGCCATGATCTAAGATGGATGCCATGGGTAGATCAGAAATGTGTTTGTAACAGGAATACTCTTGCTCGTAGCATAGCGAAAACACCAGGATATGCTAAATGGATCATTTGCGGTTCACTGATACCAAAATGATGTATTTACGACAATGTTGAAAACACGGATTCAAATCGTCACGGAACCTCAATAGGGTCCAAAAAACTTGAGTGACCCATGAGAGTATGCAGGCAAGCCTATGGTATTCCAAACTAGAGATATACCAATGGAATTTTTGTTTTTAGGAGAGAATGTGCCTGCTGAAAAAAACATTATTTTTAAAAAGTGCATTGCAGAATATCAGGAATTTGCTGTGGGACACCTTGTAAACTTGCATACAGATTATGTGCACACGCCTTACAGTCAGTTGTTGTGGCCGAGTGGTTAAGGCGATGGACTAAAAATCCATTGGGGTCTCCCCGCGCAGGTTCGAATCCTGCCGACAACGAGAATCTTTTTAACATCGGCTACAATTTCAGAAGTTAACCTTTAGTATTTCTTCCATGTCAGTTTTATAAATAGGTGGCTTATTTTGGTGTCACTATTGCCATATCACATATTTATTATCGCTCCCCCTTTCATATCTTTGCTATAACTCTCGTCCTTCATTAGCGCTGGTGCAAACGCTTCAAATTATTATACCCTGGGTCTCTCGGTCATACCTGTGCATGCACTTGAAACTTACTTTACCAATAAAAGAAGCAAATAGAGAAATAAAATAAAAGTGCTAGATGGATTAGGCAAACACACTTCATAAAACTGCATTTTCTTTTCTATTCTCCCCCGTGTTACAAGCTTAACTGCTCCCTGTGTAATTTCTCTTAACCTGCTGTTCCTGGAAGAGAATTTCATCTACAAGCTCTTTTTGTGTTTTTTCCTAGTCTTTTCTTTCCCTTTTCTTAGATTTGTAACTGTTCCTTTACGTGCTCTATTTAGGCGCCATTAATCTCATTTGAGCTCCTTGTACCTGCTGCTGTTTTCTCCACACCTCATACTGTCTTTTCCCTCTTTCTCTCTTTCTCTGCGGTTGGTGGCTACTTTCCAAAGCGTCTGATGCCCCAATGTTCCTTCCTCTTGTTGTCAGACGTGAATTTGAAAAGCAACAAAATTAACAAGCCTTTACCACTCACACATGGCAGAAGTTTATACTTTAATTCAATGAGCTAAGAAAAGTGTGTTGTGGGGCCCCTACGAGCCATGGTGCTTGCTTCATCATATTTAGGCATGCAGTCATTAGCCACAGCTCTGATTATGGGTCACTGAGGTCAGTTTCAATAATTCCTCAACAACTTAACCATGCAGTCCCCCCTAACTGTGTAGTTATCTTGCTTTACTGCTGTTTGTGTGATTAGCTGGGAGGAGCTCACGGCAGCATCCTCCCAATAAAAGTGTAGATGGACTGTTCCTTAACTCTTTCTTGCTTCACATACAGATGGCTTGAGGAGGTACAGGGGAGATGCAGGTCTAATAATCAGAATAGAATATCTGCGCCATTTGTGTTTCTCTGCATTGGTGTCCCATCACAGGCCCACCAGTGTATGTGTGATCTTTGACTCCTGCCAGTTAACAAGCAGGCGGCCAGGAAACGGTTTCAGCCTATCAACCACTGAGGAGATAAAGCCTTTGTATAAGGAATGAGGAAGTAATGAACACATTCAGCCTATCACAGGAGTAGCCCTGAGTGTTCCGAATTATATTTTCTTCATGTCACTGTATGTTATTGAGGCCAAGTAGCTTGCCGTGATCGTATAGTGGTTAGTACTCTGTGTTGTGGCCGCAGCAACCTTGGTTCGAATCCGAGTCACGGCATTGTGGTTGGCAATGTCACGGCAGTTGGGTTTTTCCTTTACAGAATTCCCAAATGTACCACTTGTTTTTGTAAAATGTCAATTAAAAAGAGATCCTTCTCAATATTTAAACGATCTAACGACAAATTATTTAAACACACATGATTATAAGATGTAGGTATACTGTACTTACTGACATAAATTCTCGTTCTTGAACATATTTGCTGTAAGGGGAGCGGAGCTCTCCCCCAGGCCAATCAGAATGCAGATGAATGCAGTTGCAGTTGAGTGATCTGTGTTGTGGCTGTCTACAGGGAATGCACATATGTAGCTGTCTCGCAGCCCAATCCAGACGTCAATTGAAGACAGGTTTTCATGCAAATAGAGCAGTAAGTGCAGAGAAATGCTCACTCTCTAAAAATGGCATTTATACAACAGTAAGATTAAATCCAACCTCACCAGTAGATAGGATTTATAAATAAATAAATAAAGCTTTTCCTCTCTGATATGGAATTACCCCCCAAAAAGTATAAGGGAATACCCAATGCTAACCTATGAGAGGGGCAGACCTCACAGTAGTGAAAAATGTAATAGACTGTTTGATACTATTAGGACATACAAACTACCACAGTACATGTCTTACCTTTTACTTACATAGCATGATGCCCCTAGGACTACCTAGGGCCTACCTTAGGGGTTACTGATATGTAATAAAATTGGAGTTCAAGGCTTGGCAAGTAGTTTTAAATGCCAAGTCGAAGTGGCAGTACACTGCAGCACAGGCACTGCAGTAGCAGGCTTGAGACAGGTTTGAAATGCTATTTCTTTGGGCGGCACAATCAGTCCCTGGCTATATGGTATACCACTTTACAAGGGGCTTTCAAGTAAATTAAATCTGTCAGTCAGGTATACTCCAATTATACACATGATTAGGGAAGAAGCACGTGCACTTCAGCACTGATTAGTAGCGATAAAGTGATCAGAGTCCTAAGGCCAACAAAAAGATACAGCAAAATGCGGTGGTGAAAAGCAATAAGGTGGGGTTGGGACCACCTTAAGAATGCAAGGTCTAACAAAAATGAACTAAGGATAACATGAGTAAAACATCAGGTTTTTCTACAGCATTTGGTGAGACAAGTGGGCCTTCTTTTATCTTCCATAAATGTAATCTTTCCTGGACCCCTTTATTATATAGCTCTTCAAGTAAAAAATATAAAGCACTTACAAAGGAGCCTCAAATACTCAAAGATGGTAGACTTCTGTAATATGGGCCATATACTAAAAGCAGCACGAAAACAGAGTGCAATAGGGTCCAAAAAACTTGAGTGACCCATGAGAGTATGCAGGCAAGCCTATGGTATTCCAAACTAGAGATATACCAATGCAATTTTTGTTTTTAGGAGAGAATGTGCCTGCTGAAAAAAAACATTACTTTTTAAAAAGTGCATTGCAGAATATCAGGAATTTGCTCTGGGACACCTTGAAAACTTGCATACAGATTATGTGCTCACGCCTCACAGTCAGTTGTTGTGGCCGAGTGGTTAAGGCGATGGACTAGAAATCCATTGTGGTCTCCCCGCGCAGTTTCGAATCCTGCCGACAACGAGAATCTTTTTAACATCGGCTACAATTTCAGAAGTTAACCTTTAGTATTTCGTCCATGTCAGTTTCATAAATAGGTGGCTTATTTTGGTGTCACTATTGCCATATCACATATTTATTATCGCTCCCCCTTTCATATCTTTGCTATAACTCTCGTCCTTCATTTGCGCTGGTGCAAACGCTTCAAATTATTATACCCTGGCTCTCTCGGTCATACCTGTGCATGCATTTGAAACTTACTTTACCAATAAAAGAAGCAAATAGAGAAATAAAATAAAAGTGCTAGCTGGATTAGGCAAACACACTTCATAAAACTGCATTTTCTTTTCTATTCTCCCCGTGTTACAAGCTTAACTGCTCCCTGTGTAATTTCTCTTAACCTGCTGTTCCTGGAAGAGAATTTCATCTACAAGCTCTTTCTGTGTTTTTTCCTAGTCTTATCTTTCCCTTTTCTTAGATTTGTAACTGTTCCTTTACGTGCTCTATTTAGGCGCCATTAATCTCATTTGAGCTCCTTGTACCTGCTGCTGTTTTCTCCACACCTCATACTGTCTTTTCCCTCTTTCTCTTTCTCTGCGGTTGGTGGCTACTTTCCAAAACGTCTGATGCCCCAAAGTTCCTTCGTCTTGTTGTCAGACGTGAATTTGAAAAGCAACAAAATTAACAAGCCTTTACCACTCACACATGGCAGAAGATTATACTTTAATTCAATGAGCTAAGAAAAGTGTGTTGTGGGGCCCCTACGAGCCATGGTGCTTGCTTCATCATAATTAGGCATGCAGTCATTAGCCACAGCTCTGATTATGGGTCACTGAGGTCAGTTTCAATAATTCCTCAAAAACCTAACCATGCAGTCCCCCCTAACTGTGTAGTTATCTTGCTTTACTGCTGTTTGTGTGATTAGCTGGGAGGAGCTCACGGCAGCATCCTCCCAATAAAAGTGTAGATGGACCGTTCCTTAACTCTTTCTTGCTTCACATACAGATGGCTTGAGGAGGTACAGGGGAGATGCAGGTCTAATAGACAGAATAGAATATCTGCACCAGGTGTGTTTTTCTGCATTGGTGTCCCATCACAGGCCCACCAGTGTATGTGTGATCTTTGACTCCTGCCAGTTCACAAGCAGGCGGCCAGGAAACGGTTTCAGCCTATCAACCACTGAGGAGATAAAGCCTTTGTATAAGGAATGAGGAAGCAATGAACACATTCATCCTATCACAAGAGTAGCCCTGAGTGTTCCGAATTATAATTTCTTCATGTCACTGTATGTTATTGAGCCCAAGTAGCTCGCCGTGATCGTATAGTGGTTAGTACTCTGCGTTGTGGCCGCAGCAACCTCGGTTCGAATCCGAGTCACGGCATTGTGTTTGGCAATGTCACGGCAGTTGGGTTTTTCCTTTACAGAATTCCCAAATGTACCAGTTGATTTTGTAAAATGTCTATTAAAAACAGATCCTTTTCAATATTTAAACTAACGACAAATGATTTAAACACACATGATTATAAGATGTAGGTATACTGTACTTACTGACATAAATTATCGTTCTTGAACATATTTGCGGTGGGGGGAGCGGAGCTCTCCCCCATGCCAATCAGAATGCAGATGAATGCAGTTGCAGTTGAGTGACCTGTGTTGTGGCTGTCTACAGGGAATGCACATATGTAGCTGTCTCGCAGCCCAATCCAGACGTCAATTGAAGACAGGTTTTCATGCAAATAGAGCAGTAAGTGCAGAGAAATGCTCACTCTCTAAAAATGGCATTTATACAATAGTAAGATGAAATCCAACCTCACCAGTAGATAGGATTTATCAATAAATAAATAAAGCTTCTCCTCTCTGATATGGAATCACCCCCCAAAAAGTATAAGGGAATACCCAATGCTAACCTATGAGAGGGGCAGACCTCACAGTAGTGAAAAATGTAATAGACTGTTTGATACTACTAGACATACAAACTACCAGAGTACATGTCTTACCTTTTACGTACATAGCATGATGCCCCTAGGACTACTTAGGGCCTAGCTTAGGGGTTACTGATATGTAATAAAATTGGAGTTTAAGGCTTGGCAAGTAGTTTTAAATGCCAAGTCGAAGTGGCAGTACACTGCAGCACAGGCACTGCAGTAGCAGGCTTGAGACTGGTTTGAAATGCTATTTCTTTGGGCGGCACAATCAGTCCCTGGGTATATGGTATACCACTTTACAAGGGGCTTTCAAGTAAATTAAATCTGTCAGTAAGGTATACTCCAATTATACACATGATTAGGGAAGAAGCACGTGCACTTCAGCACTGATTAGTAGCGATAAAGTGATCAGAGTCCTAAGGCCAACAAAAAGATACAGCAAAATGCGGAGGTGAAAAGCAATAAGGTGTGGTTGGGACCACCTTAAGAATGCAAGGTCTAACAAAAACGAACTAAGGATAACATGAGTAAAACATCAGGTTTCTCTACAGCATTTGGTGAGACAAGTGGGCCTTCTTTTATCTTCCATAAATGCAATCTTTCCCGGACCCCTTTATTATATAGCTCTTCAAGGAAAAAATATAAAGCACTTACAAAGGAGCCTCAAATACTCAAAGATGGTAGACTTCTGTAATATGGGCCATATACTAAAAGCAGCACGAAAACATAGTGCAATAGGGTCCAAAAAACTTGAGTGACCCATGAGAGTATGCATGCAAGCCTATGGTATTCCAAACTAGAGATATACGCATGCAATTTTTGTTTTTAGGAGAGAATGTGCCTGCTGAAAAAAACATTATTTTTAAAAAGTGCATTGCAGAATATCAGGAATTTGCTGTGGGACACCTTGAAAACTTGCATACAGATCATGTGCACACGCCTTACAGTCAGTTGTTGTGGCCGAGTGGTTAAGGCGATGGACTAGAAATCCATTGGGGACTCCCCGCGCAGGTTCGAATCCTGCCGACAACGATAATATTTTTAACATCGGCTACAATTTCAGAAGTTAACCTTTAGTATTTCTTCCATGTCAGTTTTATAAATAGTTGGCTTATTTTGGTGTCACTATTGCCATATCACATATTTATTATCGCTTCCCCTTTCATATCTTTGCTACAACTCTCGTCCTTCATTAGCGCTGGTGCAAACGCTTCAAATTATTATACCCTGGCTCTCTCGGTCATACCTGTGCATGCACTTGAAACTTACTTTACCAATAAAATAAGCAAATAGAGAAATAAAATAAAAGTGCTAGCTGGATTAGGCAAACACACTTCATAAAACTGCATTTTCTTTTCTATTCTCCCCGTGTTACAAGCTTAACTGCTCCCTGTGTAATTTCCCTTAACCTGCTGTTCCTGGAAGAGAATTTCATCTACAAGCTCTTTTTGTGTTTTTTCCTAGTCTTTTCTTTCCCTTTTCTTAGATTTGTAACTGTTCCTTTACGTGCTCTATTTAGGCGCCATTAATCTCATTTGAGCTCCTTGTACCTGCTGCTGTTTTCTCCACACCTCATACTGCCTTTTCCCTCTTTTTCTCTTTCTCTGCAGTTGGTGGCTACTTTCCAAAGCGTCTGATGCCCCAATGTTCCTTCGTCTTGTTGTCAGACGTGAATTTGAAAAGCAACAAAATTAACAAGCCTTTACCACTCACACATGGCAGAAGTTTATACTTTAATTCAATGAGCTAAGAAAAGTGTGTTGTGGGGCCCCTACGAGCCATGGTGCTTGCTTCATCATAATTAGGCATGCAGTCATTAGCCACAGCTCTGATTATGGGTCACTGAGGTCAGTTTCAATAATTCCTCAAAAACCTAACCATGCAGTCCCCCCTAACTGTGTAGTTATCTTGCTTTACTGCTGTTTGTGTGATTAGCTGGGAGGAGCTCACGGCAGCATCATCCCAATAAAAGTGTAGATGGACCGTTCCTTAACTCTTTCTTGCTTAACATACAGATGACTTGAGGAGGTACAGGGCAGATGCAGGTCTAATAAACAGAATAGAATATCTGCGCCAGGTGTGTTTCTCTGCATTGGTGTCCCATCACAGGCCCACAAGTGTATGTGTGATCTTTGACTCCTGCCAGTTCACAAGCAGGCTGCCAGGAAACGGTTTCAGCCTATCAACCACTGAGGAGATAAAGCCTTTGTATAAGGAATGAGGAAGCAATGAACACATTCAGCCTATCACAGGAGTAGCCCTGAGTGTTCAGAATTATAATTTCTTAATGTCACAGTATGTTATTGAGCCCAAGTAGCTCGCCGTGATCGTATAGTGGTTAGTACTCTGTGTTGTGGCCGCAGCAACCTCAGTTCGAATCCGAGTCACGGCATTGTGGCTGGCAATGTCACCGCAGTCGGGTTTTTCCTTTACAGAATTCCCAAATGTACCAGTTGTTTTTGTAAAATGTCTATTAAAAACAGATCCTTTTAAATATTTTAACGATCTGACGACAAATTATTTAAACACACATGATTATAAGATGTAGGTATACTGTACTTACTGACATAAATTATCATTCTTGAACATATTTGCGGTGGGGGGAGCGGAGCTCTCCCCCATGCCAATCAGAATGCAGATGAATGCAGTTGCAGTTGAGTGACCTGTGTTGTGGCTGTCTACAGGGAATGCACATATGTAGCTGTCTCGCAGCCCAATCCAGATGTCAATTGAAGACAGGTTTTCATGCAAATAGAGCAGTAAGTGCAGAGAAATACTCACTCTCTAAAAATGGCATTTATACAATAGTAAGATTAAATCTAACCTCACCAGTAGATAGGATTTATCAATAAATAAATAACGCTTCTCCTCTATGATATGGAATTACCCCCCAAAAAGTATAAGGGAATACCCAATGCTAACCTATGAGAGGGGCAGACCTCACAGTAGTGAAAAATGTAATAGACTGTTTGATACTACTAGGACATACAAACTACCACAGTACATGTCTTACCTTTTACTTACATAGCATGATGCCCCTAGGACTACTAAGGGCCTACCTTAGGGGTTACTGATATGTAATAAAATTGGAGTTTAAGGCTTGGCAAGTAGTTTTAAATGCCAAGTCGAAGTGGCAGTACACTGCAGCACAGGCACTGCAGTAGCAGGCTTGAGACAGGTTTGAAATGCTATTTCTTTGGACGGCACAATCAGTCCCTGGGTATATGGTATACCACTTTACAAGGGGCTTTCAAGTAAATTAAATCTGTCAGTCAGGTATACTCCAATTATACACATGATTAGGGAAGAAGCACGTGCACTTCAGCACTGATTAGTAGCGATAAAGTGATCAGAGTCCTAAGGCAAACAAAAAGATACAGCAAAATGCGGAGGTGAAAAGCAATAAGGTGGGGTTGGGACCACCTTAAGAATGCAAGGTCTAACAAAAACGAACTAAGGATAACATGAGTAAAACATCAGGTTTCTCTACAGCATTTGGTGAGACAAGTGGGCCTTCTTTTATCTTCCATAAATGCAATCTTTCCCGGACCCCTTTATTATATAACTCTTCAAGGAAAAAATAAAAAGCACTTACAAAGGAGCCTCAAATACTCAAAGATGGTAGACTTCTGTAATATGAGCCATATACTAAAAGCAGCACGAAAACAGAGTGCAATAGGGTCCAAAAAACTTGAGTGACCCATGGGAGTATGCATGCAAGCCTACGGTATTCCAAACTAGAGATATACGCATGCAATTTTTGTTTTTAGGAGAGAATGTGCCTGCTGAAAAATACATTATTTTTAAAAAGTGCATTGCAGAATATCAGGAATTTGCTGTGGGACACGTCGAAAACTTGCATACAGATTATGTGCACACGCCTTACAGTCAGTTGTTGTGGCCGAGTGGTTAAGGCGATGGACTAGAAATCCATTGGGGTCTCCCCGCGCAGGTTCGAATCCAGCAGACAACGAGAATCTTTTTAACATCGGCTACAATTTCAGAAGTTAACCTTTAGTATTTCTTCCATGTCAGTTTTATAAATAGGTGGCTTATTTTGGTGTCACTATTGCCATATCACATATTTATTATCGCTCCCCCTTTCCTATCTTTGCTATAACTCTCGTCCTTCATTAGCGCTGGTGCAAACGCTTCAAATTATTATACCCTGGCTCTCTCGGTCATACCTGTGCATGCACTTGAAACTTACTTTACCAATAAAAGAAGCAAATAGAGAAATAAAATAAAATTGCTAGCTGGATTAGGCAAACACACTTCATAAAACTGCATTTTCTTTTCTATTCTCCCCCGTGTTACAAGCTTAACTGCTCCCTGTGTAATTTCTCTTAACCCCTTCGAAGCTAATGACGAGCTGGGCTCGTCATGACGCTTACCTGCGTGCGCGGATGACAAGGCCAGCTCGTCATGATTTATGGGCTTTTTGTTTTTTTAGCGCAGGACGGGAAAACGCCTAGCAGCCATGTGGTTAACCTGCTGTTCCTGGAAGAGAATTTCATCTACAAGCTCTTTCTGTGTTTTTTCCTAGTCTTTTCTTTCCCTTTTCTTAGATTTGTAACTGTTCCTTTACGTGCTCTATTTAGGCGCCATTAATCTCATTTGTGCTCCTTGTACCTGCTGCTGTTTTCTCCACACCTCATACTGTCTTTTCCCTCTTTCTCTCTTTCTCTGCGGTTGGTGGCTACTTTTCAAAGCGTCTGATGCCCCAATGTTCCTTCGTCTTGTTGTCAGACGTGAATTTGAAAAGCAACAAAATTAACAAGCCTTTACCACTCACACATGGCAGAAGTTTATACTTTAATTCAATGAGCTAAGAAAAGTGTGTTGTGGGGCCCCTACGAGCCATGGTGCTTGCTTCATCATAATTAGGCATGCAGTCATTAGCCACAGCTCTGATTATGGGTCACTGAGGTCAGTTTCATAATTCCTCAAAAACCTAACCATGCAGTCCCCCCTAACTGTGTAGTTATCTTGCTTTACTGCTGTTTGTGTGATTAGCTGGGAGGAGCTCACGGCAGCATCCTCCCAATAAAAGTGTAGATGGACCGTTCCTTAACTCTTTCTTGCTTCACATACAGATGGCTTGAGGAGGTACAGGGGAGATGCAGGTCTAATAAACAGAATAGGATATCTGTGCCAGGTGTGTTTCTCTGCATTGGTGTCCCATCACAGGCCCACCAGTGTACGTGTGATCTTTGACTCCTGCCAGTTCACAAGCAGGCGGCCAGGAAACGGTTTCAGCCTATCAACCACTGAGGAGATAAAGCCTTTGTATAAGGAATGAGGAAGCAATGAACACATTCAGCCTATCACAGGAGTAGCCCTGAGTGTTCCGAATTATAATTTCTTCATGTCACTGTACATTATTGAGCCCAAGTAGCTCGCCGTGATCGTATAGTGGTTAGTACTCTGCGTTGTGGCCGCAGCAACCTCGGTTTGAATCCGCGTCACAGCATTGTGGTTGGCAATGTCACGACAGTTGGGTTTTTCCTTTACAGAATTCACAAATGTACCAGTTGTTTTTGTAAAATGTCTATTAAAAACAGATTCTTTTCAATATTTAAACGATCTAACGACAAATTATTTAAACACACATGATTATAAGATGTAGGTATACTGTACTTACTGACATAAATTATCGTTCTTGAACATATTTGCGGTAAGGGGAGCGGAGCTCTCCCCCAGGCCAATCAGAATGCAGATGAATGCAGTTGCAGTTGAGTGACCTGTGTTGTGGCTGTCTACAGGAAATGCACATATGTAGCTGTCTCGCAGCCCAATCCAGACGTCAATTGAAGACAGGTTTTCATGCAAATAGAGCAGTAAGTGCAGAGAAATGCTCACTCTCTAAAAATGGCATTTATACAACAGTAAGATTAAATCCAACCTCACCAGTAGATAGGATTTATCAATAAATAAATAAATCTTCTCCTCTCTGATATGGAATTACCCCCCAAAAAGTATAAGGGAATACCCAATGCTAACCTATGAGAGGGGCAGACCTCACAGTAGTGAAAAATGTAATAGACTGTTTGATACTACTAGGACAAACAAACTACCACAGTACATGTCTTACCTTTTACTTACATAGCATGATGCCCCTAGGACTACCTAGGGCCTACCTTAGGGGTTATTGATATGTAATAAAATTGGAGTTTAAGGCTTGGCAAGTAGTTTTAAATGCCAAGTCGAAGTGGCAGTACACTGCAGCACAGGCACTGCAGTAGCAGGCTTGAGACAGGTTTGAAATGCTATTTCTTTGGGCGGCACAATCAGTCCCTGGGTATATGGTATACCACTTTACAAGGGGCTTTCAAGTAAATTAAATCTGTCAGTCAGGTATACTCCAATTATACACATGATTAGGGAAGAAGCACGTGCACTTCAGCACTGATTAGTAGCGATAAAGTGATCAGAGTCCTAAGGCCAACAAAAAGATACAGCAAAATGCGGAGGTGAAAAGAAATAAGGTGGGGTTGGGACCACCTTAAGAATGCAAGGTTGTAGGAGAGTAGGGTCTGCTATCCTATGGTCACCCCAATTTTTGCTTTTTGCTTCACTGGTTTTCGACTTACTGAGGCTGTGGGCCTGCTAATCAGACCCCCAGCCTGCTGTTCTCTCTCTAAATTTATGATACATGTGCTATAGGTACATACCACAATTGGAAATGGACTCCTTGTCAGCCCCTGTACCATGCACTATAGGTGCTCAGGGCATAGGTGCCACCAAGGCCTACCAGGGGCTGAAGCATAGCTTTTTGCCACCCCTGGCTGGTTCTTAAATTGACACAACTGGCTGATCACTCAGCTGGGGCAAGTGGGTGTAATCACCCCTTGCTTAGATATAGTATACCTATATCTAAACCTATATCTGGACACATATATAGCCTATAAGCCACTCCTATGGAAGGCCTCATCAATCCTGGAGGCAGAGTGCGTGGTTTTATGTGAGATGGAGCTCTGGCATGAGCTGAGCCTGTCTGCAGCTGTCGGGAACAACTCCCTAAGCTGATCCGGGATAATGCCATACCATATACTCTTAAGCGCCTTATAATCCTCGCGGTTATATAGCAACTTTGGTTTGGCTTTATCAAAACATGTCATGTAAGGTGTCATACGAATTGGAATACTACCCCCTTGCCAGTTCTGGCGACGGGGGTAGCATTCCACCCTTCTAGAGGGATAAGACATGTTACTTTACTGAAACGCAGTTGATTTAAAATGAGCCTCAGATCCACAAAATGGATGCCTCTGCCACAGACACGGGTCTGGCCTCCTGCTGCTGACCGAAACTCAGCATATGGTGGCCTGGACAAAGGGTTTCCTGTCGCAGGGCGGTGTTAAACCACCCCAGACAGGAGATAGTGGATTGTAGTAGGGAGGTTTCAAAGAAACCAGACACTGCCTGGGGAGCACAAGGCTGCCCCTTGCATAATCCGGCCAAACCGGTTCTGGGGCCTCCCAGCCCCAGTCCCAGCGTGGCCTGGATCAAAGGAAAGGGGTGTAACCACCCCCTTCCTGGGTCCCACCCATAGGAGGGGACCTAGCAGGATGTCTATCCCACCAGATTCGAATAAGAGTGGGAACAGTGCCAATGCAACTCAGATCATTCTGAAGAAACATAAGAAACGAATTCTGGACCCTTCGACATTCTATTCATCATAGAAGACGGAAGAATCTCCCTTGTGGTCAAGGAGTGACCACCCTGTGCAAACAGGCACCATCCAGCCCTCGACCCTTGCTTTGTTGCAGTTCCCGCCGGAACTCGAGCGACAGAGATCAACGAGATCAAGCTTGCCTGCCTTCACCCAGCCCGATCCACAGTCCCTGCAGAGATGAGACCAGTGGAGGCGACCGGAAGCGTGGGGCACACCATCTTGAAAAGGCCACGAGACGCTGACTGTGCAATCCACGAGTGACCCTCGAAGCTGTACACCGGGGTTTGAGAAGCCCCCACCCCGAGCTACACTTGCACCCAAGCTCACCCCTCCACACTTGACGAGTGCTGCGTGGGGCCCTTCTGCTTGTGTTGGCTCGATGCGTTGGCCCGGTCACTTGCCAGCTGGCTTGTGGCCCCTGTGCCGACGAAAACTTGAATACGACTCGCTTTTCTGGTTGCTCCAGATCTGCACCAGCTCCTGTGAAAAGGAGCCCCCACTCTGACCCTCCTGGTTTGAGTGATAAGCAATCTCCCGGTTCCGCGTGGGTTGCTTTTGCCAAGTGCTGTTTGCTGCAATCTTGAAGCCGACGGTGCTGACGGCGAGAGCCTACGTGGGACAGATCGTGACCTGCTTCTGGACGTCGCAGATGCCCCAGAGCCCACGTGACAGCGGAGAGAAGCCTATCGACAACCACCTGATTGCGCCCGACATTGCCTGGTTCCGTCCTGGTTCCACCCTGGTCACTGCTGAGTGACCCAGACTCTGTCCCCTCTTCTTTCAGGTACTTTTCGACTTCGATCCACTCTTGGATCACACCGGACACTCTGCTTCACATCGCCTGCAGCTTCTTCAGCTCCAAGCACCAAGAGCCTGCGTGTCAAAACCTGACCCCACTTCGACCCTGTGCACCCACGGCCTGTTGGTGAGGTAACATTGCAACGCTGGTGTGCCCACGTTGGAACACACCTCTAGGGTCTGTGTCTTGAGTTTTGTTCCCCTAGGTTCAGCGGAAGTATCTTTAAACTCACTTTGTGTAACTTTTACGCACCATTGACATTGCATTGGTGCAAGCCGCACTTTCCGTGCTGCACCCGAGTCCCGTGGGCTACTCCCAACTTCATCATTGCTAGTCCTGACTGCTCCCAGCGATTCTCTAGGCCCTAGGCCTAACCACTGTTTGATTGGTATCTCTTATACCACTTTTTTAGTATATGGTTTGAGTGGCCACCGGCCCTCATCCAAAATTGTGCAACTTTGTATGTTATACTGTGCTTTTGATTTAACGCGTGTGCCCCTTTCCTCATAAAGAGTACTGGGGAGTAATTTAGAAATAAATACATATATTTTTATAATATATACTTGTGTGGTGTCCTTTCATTTGATTACAGGATTGTATGTGGTAAAACAGCTCGCTTAACACGCCCTCTTAAGTTAAGCCTTTAAGGCTGCTTAGTCCATGCTACCTCTAGGATAGCTTGTCTAACAAGGTTGACTTACAACCAGACATCTTTGGGTTTTTTTTGGACTGATACCAAGTGGTTCCAGAATTGGAAACACTACATATCAGGCCAACTTCTCACATTGGTGTGCAGCGGTGCAGATTTGAGCTTGCTGTTTGTTTTACCATTGCAATCTTTATATCAAATTGAAAGATCACATCAAGTACCTTAGGTACATATAAGTCAAAAGCTTAGCATATTAAGTTCTACTGAACCTAGTAGTTGTAGATTAAAGGGATTAGCACACCCTGACTACAACTCACTAGCAAGGTACAGTAGGAAAACACTTAGTGTAGGTAAGTGCATCACTTACAGCTCACTAGCAGTCATGTCTGATACAGGTAGAGCCTCATGCTCTGCTCCTGTAACAGTTGACCCTATCAAGGCAACTTCCAGATATGACAACCTTAGCCACAAAGACCTGAGTGCCTTGTGCACAGCCAGGGGGCTAAAAAAGGGCAGAGGCCCTACTATTCCTTCCCTGATAGCTATCCTGGAAAAGGATGACTTAGATAAGGTGAGTCAGGCTCCCTTAGATTCAGGTGAGGGGGTAAACTCCCCTGAGAATGAGGATCTTCCAGATGAAGAAGAAGAGGAGGAGGAATAGGAAGGCTCAGATGTAGATGAGCCTGAAGATCAGGATCAGAGGGTGACCCAGGTACAGGTTGCCAGGCTTAACCAGGCCAACCTAGACCTACATGGGAATGGAGAGGGCCAGCACCACTCCAGATCTCATAACCAAATTCTCCCAGGTAACAGGAGGGTGAGATCTCAATCAGGGGACTCTCATCTTTCTAGTGCCTCAAGAGAATCTCAAAGAGGGATGACTCCCTCCCAGAGGAAAGAGCATAGGGCCAGGATGAGGGCTGTCCAACTCCAAATAGAAAGGGAAGAGGTAACCTTGGCTCAAGCTAAACTTGCTTTAGCAAGAGAAAGAAAATTGTGTAGCTTAGATGCCACTGGTGGCAGCAAAGTTCCTAAAGACAGGGCCTATGATAACAGAAACCTGACAAAAAGTGTGCCCCCCTACAAGGAAGGGGATGACATCCACAAATGGATGACTGCTCTTGAGAGGGCCTGCATGGTACAGCAGGTCCCTGAGGATCAGTGGGCAGCAATTTTATGGTACTCCTTTTCTGAGAAAGGGAGGGATAGGCTCCTCACTGTTAGACCTGAGGATGCCAAAAACTACTCTGTTCTGAAGAGTGCTCTTATTGAAGGGTTTGGCCTAACCACTGAGCAATACAGGTTGTTGTTCAGAGACACCCAAAAAGCACAGACTCAGGACTGGACTGATTTTGTTGATTGTGCCACTAAGGCTCTGGAGGGTTGGCTGCAGGGAAGTAAAGTTTCGGACTATACAGGATTGTACAATCTTATCATGAGAGAGCAGATCCTTAATAACTGTCAGAACCAGCTGTTGCATCAATACCTTGTTGACTCTGATTTGCCCTCTCCCCAAGAATTGGGAAAGAAGGCAGACAAATGGGTCAGAACAAGGATTAAGCAGAAAAACCAGAACCAAGGTGACCAGAAGAAAACAGACCAGAAGGGTGGGAATCAGAAAGATAAAGAAAAGGACCAGAAGTCTTCAGGCCCCCAAACTAGTAATAAGGAGGGGGGTTCCCAAAATGGAAACAAGAAAAAGAAGAATGATGGCCCAAAGAAACCTTGGTGTAATACCTGCAAATCAGTTTCACACTGGGGCAGTGAATGCACTAAGAAAAATCCAGTTCCTGTCACTGCAGCTCCTAAAGCAACTGCACCCCCTAGTACAGTCAGCAGTGGTAGTGCACAACCTAAGGGGTTAGTAGGGTTAATCCTTGGGTACTGAGGTGGAATCTGGCCTAGTCAGAATCACCACACAGGCAGTTCTCCTATATGATGTGGACTTATCTTTGACCACTGCAGTAAGCCCCAGTAACCTGGGCAAATATAGGCAGACTCCCTTAATCAATGAGAAACTGGCTCAGGCCTACAGGGACACTTGTGCCAGTGTCACTATGGTGACACCTGACTTTGTGGGCCCTGGTCAGATTGTACTAGGTGAAAGTTACCTAGTGACCAATGCAAGCAACTCCACTACTTCCCATAGTGTGGCTGTTGTGAACTTCTCCTGGGGAGGGGTAGATGGCCTAAAGAAAGTTGTTGTGAGTGCAGACCTCCCAGTAGACTGTCTGTTAGGCAATGATCTTGAAAGCTCAGTTTGGTCAGAAGTGGAGTACAGGACTCATGCAGAAATGCTAGGGATTTCAGCTCATGTCCATGCAGTGACAAGGTCTCAGGCTAAGAAGTGCCTTCCTGAACCAGTGGTGGATCTTAAAACAATAGACCAACCACAACCCAAGAGAAGGAGCAAGAGGGTTAAGGCTGTGCCTTCCCACTTGCCCCAGGTTGAGGATCAAGTTTCACAGGAAACTGATTCTGCAGTCCAAGAGGAGACTGTCTCAGAGGAACTTGAGCCTGATCAGGTTGAGTTTCTGGGGACAGGGGGACCCTCAAGGGCAGACCTGGGGCAGGCCCAATTAGATTGCCCTTCACTTGAACCCCTCAGACAGCAAGCTGCTGCTGAGGCTGCAGGGAATGCTCAAGGTACCCATAGAGTTTATTGGGATGAAGGACTCCTTTATTCAGAGGCAAGAGACCCCAAGCCTGGCACAACCAGGAGGTTGGTTATACCTTTGAAGTTTAGGGGTTTCCTTCTTACCTTGGCCCATGATATTCCCCTTGCAGGACACTTAGGCCAGAATAAGACTTGGGACAGGCTTGTTCCACACTTTCACTGGCCTCACATGTCAGAAAATGTCAAGGAGTTTTGTCGCTCCTGTGTCACTTGCCAAGCCAGTGGTAAGTCAGGTGGCACAACAAAGGCCCCCCTGATACCACTACCTGTGGTGGGGGTACCCTTTGAAAGAGTTGGAATAGACATTGTGGGTCCCATGGATCCTCAAACAGCATCTGGGCACAGATTTATACTGGTGGTAGTGGATCATGCCACCAGGTACCCAGAGGCAATTCCCCTGAGGACCACCACAGCCCCTGTGGTGGCAAAAGCCCTCATTGCAGTTTTCTCAAGAGTGGGCGTTCCAAAGGAGGTTCTTTCAGACAGAGGTACCAACTTTATGTCTGGATACTTAAAAGCAATGTGGAAAGAGTGTGGAGTAATCCATAAGTTTACCACACCCTACCATCCACAGTGCAATGGGCTTGTTGAAAGGTTCAACAAGACCCTAAAGGGAATGATAAAAGGTTTACCAGAGAAGCTTAGGCGGAAATGGGACATCCTTTTACCCTGCTTGCTCTTTGCTTACAGAGAGGTCCCACAGAAGGCGGTTGGCTGCAGCCCTTTTGAACTTTTGTTTGGCCACCCTGTGAGGGGTCCATTGAGTTTGGTGAAGAAAGGATGGGAGTTATCTCTCAAAAAGCCTAAACTAGACATTGTGGACTATGTACTTGGTCTCCGCTCCAGGATGGCTGAATGCATGGAGAGAGCATCCAAAAACCTTGAGGCAAGTCAAGAATTACAGAAAGCTTGGCATGACCAAAAGGCTGTTCTGGTTGAGTTCCAGCCAGGGCAGAAGGTGTGGGTGTTGGACCCAGTGGGGCCAGCAGCTCTCCAGGACAAATGGACTGGGCCCTACCCTATCCTTGAGAAAAAGGGAGAAGTCACCTATGTGGTTGACTTTGGCACCCCTAGGAGCCCCCACAGGGTGCTCCATGTAAACCGTTTGAAAGCATTTGTTGACAGGGAGGACATGAGTCTCCTCATGGCCACAGATGGGGAACAGGAGGAAGAGAGTGACCCTCTACCAGACCTGCTTTCCCAGAACCCTGATGATGGTTCAGTTGATGGAGTAGCCTTGGCAGGCAGCCTCACTGAGCAGCAACAGGTGGACTGCAGACAGGTGTTGCAGGCCCACAGACAAATGTTTTCACTCACACCCTGCCAGACTAACTGGTGCACCCATGAGGTGGACACTGGTGTCAGTCTGCCTGTGAAGAATAAGATCTACAGGCAACCTGACCATGTCAGGGATTGTATAAAGGCTGAGGTGCAAAAGATGTTGGAGCTTGGAGTGATTGAGCCATCAGAGAGCCCATGGGATTGCCCAGTGGTCCTTGTGCCAAAACCTCATACCAAAGATGGGAAGAGAGAAATGAGGTTTTGTGTGGACTACAGAGGTCTCAATGCTGTCACTAGGACAGATGCCCATCCCATTCCAAGAGCAGATGAGCTCATTGATAAATTGGCTTCTGCCAAGTTTCTGAGCACATTTGATTTGACAGCTGGCTACTGGCAAATCAGACTAGCTGAAGAGTCAAAAGCCAAAACAGCATTCTCTACCCCTAGTGGACATTATCAATTTGTGGTAATGCCCTTTGGTTTGAAGAATGCACCTGCCACCTTCCAAAGGTTGGTGAATCAAGTCCTTGCTGGGTTGGATGACTTTTGTGCAGCATATCTAGATCATATTGCTGTCTTTAGCTCCACCTGGGAGGATCACCTGATCCACCTGAAGAAGGTTCTGGAGGCCCTGCAGAAGGCAGGCCTGACTATCAAGGCTACTAAGTGCCAGATAGGGCAGAGCAAGGTTGTGTACTTGGGCCACCTAGTAGGTGGGGGTCAAGTTCAACCACTGGAGAGCAAGATCCAGACCATACAGGACTGGGCTCCTCCAACTACCCAGACACAAGTCAGAGTCTTCTTGGGCCTGACTGGGTATTACAGAAAATTTGTAAAGAACTATGGGTCCATTGTGACACCATTGAATGACTTGACATCCAAGAAGATGCCCAAAAAGGTTCAGTGGACAGTTAGCTATCAAAAGGCATTTGAAGACCTGAAGAAGGCCATGTGCTCTGCACCTATCCTGAAGAGTCCTGACTACTCCAAACAGTTCATTGTACAGACAGATGCTTCTGAGTTGGGGGTGGGAGCTGTGCTTTCACAACTTAATCAAGATGGTCAAGACCAGCCCATTGCTTTTATTAGCAGAAGGCTGACCCCCAGGGAGAAACGTTGGTCAGCCATTGAGAGGGAAGCCTTTGCTGTGGTTTGGGCCCTGAAGAAGTTGAGGCCATACTTGTTTGGAACTCACTTCCTAATTCAGACAGACCATAAGCCCCTCTTGTGGCTAAATCAGATGAAGGGTGAAAATCCCAAACTGCTCAGGTGGTCCATTTCCCTACAGGGGATGGACTTTACAGTGGAGCACCGCCCAGGGACTGACCCTGGTAATGCAGATGTCTCTCCAGGTACTTCCACTTAGAACATGAAGACTTATCTGGTCAAGGTTAAGTTTAATGTCCCTGCGTTTGGGGGGGGGGGGGGGTGGTTGTGTAGGAGAGTAGGGTCTGCTATCCTATGGTCACCCCAATTTTTGCTTTTTGCTTCACTGGTTTTCGACTTACTGAGGCTGTGGGCCTGCTAATCAGACCCCCAGCCTGCTGTTCTCTCTCTAAATTTATGATACATGTGCTATAGGTACATACCACAATTGGAAATGGACTCCTTGTCAGCCCCTGTACCATGCACTATAGGTGCTCAGGGCATAGGTGCCACCAAGGCCTACCAGGGGCTGAAGCATAGCTTTTTGCCACCCCTGGCTGGTTCTTAAATTGACACAACTGGCTGATCACTCAGCTGGGGCAAGTGGGTGTAATCACCCCTTGCTTAGATATAGTATACCTATATCTAAACCTCTATCTGGACACATATATAGCCTATAAGCCACTCCTATGGAAGGCCTCATCAATCCTGGAGGCAGAGTGCGTGGTTTTATGTGAGATGGAGCTCTGGCATGAGCTGAGCCTGTCTGCAGCTGTTGGGAACAACTCCCTAAGCTGATCCGGGATAATGCCATACCATATACTCTTAAGCGCCTTATAATCCTCGAGGTTATATAGCAACTTTGGTTTGGCTTTATCAAAACATGTCGTGTAAGGTGTCATACGAATTGGAATACTACCCCCTCGCCAGTTCTGGCGACGGGGGTAGCATTCCACCCTTCTAGAGGGATAAGACATGTTACTTTACTGAAACGCGGTTGATTTAAAATGAGCCTCAGATCCACAAAATGGATGCCTCTGCCACAGACACGGGTCTGGCCTCCTGCTGCTGACCGAAACTCAGCATATGGTGGCCTGGACAAAGGGTTTCCTGTCGCAGGGCGGTGTTAAACCACCCCAGACAGGAGATAGTGGATTGTAGTAGGGAGGTTTCAAAGAAACCAGACACTGCCTGGGGAGCACAAGGCTGCCCCTTGCATAATCCGGCCAAACCGGTTCTGGGGCCTCCCAGCCCCAGTCCCAGCGTGGCCTGGATCAAAGGAAAGGGGTGTAACCACCCCCTTCCTGGGTCCCACCCATAGGAGGGGACCTAGCAGGATGTCCAGCCCACCAGATTCGAATAAGAGTGGGAGCAGTGCCAATGCAACTCAGATCATCCTGAAGAAACATAAGAAACAAATTCTGGACCGTTCGACATTCTTTTCATCATAGAAGACGGAAGAATCTCCCTTGTGGTCAAGGAGTGACCACCCTGTGCAAACAGGCACCATCCAGCCCTCGACCCTTGCTTTGTTGCAGTTCCTGCCGGAACTTGAGCGACAGAGATCGACGAGATCAAGCTAGCCTGCCTTCTCCCAGCCCCATCCACAGTCCCTGCAGAGCTGAGACCAGTGGAGGCGACCGGAAGCGTGGGGCACGCCATCTTGAAAAGGCCACGAGACGCTGACCGTGCAGCCCACGAATAACCCTCGAAGCTGTACACCGGGGTTTGAGAAGCCCCCACCCCGAGCTACACTTGCACCCAAGCTCACCCCTCCACACTCGACGAGTGCTGCGTGGGGCCCTTCTGCTTGTGTTGGCTCGACGCGTTGCCCGGTCACTTGCCAGCTGGCTTGTGGCCCCTGTGCCGATGAAAACTTGAATACAACTCGCTTTTCTGGTTGCTCCAGATCTGCACCAGCTCCTGTGAAAAGGAGCCCCCACTCTGACCCTCCTGGTTCGAGTGATAAGCAATCTCCCGGTTCCGCGTGGGTTGCTTTTGCCAAGTGCTGGTGCTGACGGCGAGAGCCTACGTGGGACAGATCGTGGCCTGCTCCTGGACGTCGCAGATGCCCCAGAGCCCACGTGACAGCGGAGAGAAGCCTATCGACAACCACCTGATTGCGCCCGACATTGCCTGGTTCCGTCCTGGTTCCACCCTGGTCACTGCTGAGTGACCCAGACTCTGTCCCCTCTGCTTTCAGGTACTTTTCGACTTCGATCCACCCTTGGATCACACCGGACACTTCTGCTTCACATCGCCTGCAGCTTCTTCAGCTCCAAGCACCAAGAGCCTGCGTGTCAAAACCCGACGCCACTTCGACCCTGTGTACCCACGGCCTGTGGGTGAGGTAACATTGCAACGCTGGTGTGCCCACGTTGGTACACACATCTAGGGTCTGTGTCTTGAGTTTTGTTCCCCTAGGTTCAGCGGAAGTATCTTTAAACTCACTTTGTGTAACTTTTACGCACCATTGACATTGCAATGGTGCAAGCCGCACTTTCCGTGCTGCACCCGAGTCCCGTGGGCTACTCCCGACTTCAGCATTGCTAGTCCTGACTGCTCCCAGCGATTCTCTAGGCCCTAGGCCTAACCACTGTTTGATTGGTATCTCTTATACCACTTTTTTAGTATATGGTTTGAGTGGCCACCGGCCCTCATCCAAAATTGTGCAACTTTGTATGTTATACTGTGCTTTTGATTTAACGCTTGTGCCCCTTTCCTCATAAAGAGTACTGGGGAGTAATTTAGAAATAAATACATATATTTTTATAATATATACTTGTGTGGTGTCCTTTCATTTGATTACAGGATTGTATGTGGTAAAACAGCTCACTTAACAGGACCTCTTAAGTTAAGCCTTTAAGGCTGCTTAGTCCATGCTATCTCTAGGATAGCTTGTCTAACAAGGTTAACTTACAACCAGACATCTTTGGGGTTTGTTTGGACGGATACCAAGTGGTTCCAGAATTGGAAACACTACATATCAGGCCAACTTCTCACAAAGGTCTAACAAAAACGAACTAAGGATAACATGAGTAAAACATCAGGTTTCTCTACAGCATTTGGTGAGACAAGTGGGCCTTCTTTTATCTTCCATAAATGCAATCTTTCCCGGACCCCTTTATTATATAGCTCTTGTTGGACAGGCCACATGAAGGGCCGCTCTCCCCCGGCCCAACCAGGCCTGAGCCCAGTCCCGCAAGTACCACACACCACCATTGCACGTCCTCCGTCCCCTCAGGGACCCCTGCCCTCGAGCCTGCCGACCTCGTGGGTCCGATCCACTGCCGGCCCACGCGCCCAGCCTGGGGCGCCATCTTGGACACTCCACCACGAGGCCGCCTGGCCCCCGATCGACCTCAACCCTGGGCCTGGCCCGGCCTCAGACATTCCGGCACCACCCTCCACCCAGGAGGTGAGCGGGCTACTTGGCAAGTCAATGGGAGAAAGAGGTGCCGATGGCTCTCCCCCACCAAGTGCCGCTCGCCCATCGCCTCCCCGGGCGCTGGCTCCACCCCCCTGCTGGGTGTCTGGACTCCCCCATCCCGGACCTCCCGACCTCCAAGTGCGAGGGTCCGGACATCAAAGCACGCCAGCCCTATAACTGGGGCAGCTCCAGAGCAGGAGGGCAGTTGTATCTTGGAGTCGAGAGACGTAAAGAGGAACTCATCCTGGACGGACTACTGGCGCTGCCATAGCTCTGTCCTGTGCACCATCGTCCTGCCTGTTGGCGCTGCCACAGCCGTCGTAACCTTCATCCTTCATCGTCGTCGGGATCTGCTGGCGTGGCCGCGGACCGTTGTAACCGTCATCTTCTACCGGGACCTGCAGGCTCCGCCGCGGACCGTCGTCCTTCCTTCATCCA
This sequence comes from Lissotriton vulgaris, assembly GCF_964263255.1. Classification (NCBI taxonomy): domain Eukaryota; kingdom Metazoa; phylum Chordata; class Amphibia; order Caudata; family Salamandridae; genus Lissotriton; species Lissotriton vulgaris. The sequence goes on along the minus strand of NC_141685.1, from coordinate 1,368,282,651 downwards.
TCTCGGGACCTGCTTGGCTCCTCCACGGCCCGATCATCTAGAACGCCGAGCTCGAGGATTGAGAGCTATTTTGTACTCATTGGTAACTAAGACTGTCCCGCTACCCCTTTCCTAAACCAGAGACTAGAACCGAGGGGACCCCTGAGTCCAGACCTCCTTGTATTCATCATCGTAACCTAAGAATTGCATATAAAGTCTCGTTAACCTTCAACCTTGTGTGGTGTCCGTCTGTGGGGGGGAAGTTACTTATCTGTACAGTCGTTGGAGACGGCTCTCCCTGGAGACCTCTCCCCGTAACCTCGGCCGACCCTCCCGGTCCGTCTAACAGCTCTTCAAGGAAAAAAGATAAAGCACTTACATAGGAGCCTCAAATACTCAAAGATGGTAGACTTCTGTAATATGGGCCATAGACTAAAAGCAGCACGAAAATAGAGTGCAACAGGGTCCAAAAAACCTGAGTGACCCATGAGAGTATGCATGCAAGCCTATGGTATTCCAAACTAGAGATATACGCATGCAATTTTTGTTTTTAGGAGAGAATGTGCCTGCTGAAAAAAACATTATTTTTAAAAAGTGCATTGCAGAATATCAGGAATTTGCTGTGGGACACCTTGAAAACTTGCATACAGATTATGAGCACAAGACTTACATTCAGTTTTTGTGGCCGAGTGGTTAAGGCGATGGACTAGAAATCCTTTGGGGTCTCCCCGCACAGGTTTGAATCCTGCCGACAATGAGAATCTTTTTAACATCGGCTACAATTTCAGAAGTTAACCTTTAGTATTTCTTCCATGTCAGTTTTATAAATAGGTGGCTTATTTTGGTGTCACTATTGCCATATCACATATTTATTATCGCTCCCCCTTTCATATCTTTGCTATAACTCTCGTCCTTCATTAGCGCTGGTGCAAACGCTTCAAATTATTATACCCTGGCTCTCTCGGTCATACCTGTGCATGCACTTGAAACTTACTTTACCAATAAATGAAGCAAATAGAGAAATAAAATAAAAGTGCTAGCTGGATTAGGCAAACACACTTCATAAAACTGCATTTTCTTTTCTATTCTCCCCCTTGTAACCTGCTGTTCCTGGAAGAGAATTTCATCTACAAGCTCTTTCTGTGTTTTTCCTAGTCTTTTCTTAGATTTGTAACTGTTCCTTTACGTGCTCTATTTAGGCGCCATTAATCTCATTTGAGCTCCTTGTACCTGCTGCTGTTTTCTCCACACCTCATACTGTCTTTTCCCTCTTTCTCTCTTTCTCTGCGGTTGGTGGCTACTTTCCAAAGCGTCTGATGCCCCAATGTTCCTTCGTCTTGTTGTAAGACGTGAATTTGAAAAGCAACAAAATTAACAAGCCTTTAACACTCACACATGGCAGAAGTTTATACTTTAATTCAATGAGCTAAGAAAAGTGTGTTGTGGGGCCCCTACGAGCCATGGTGCTTGCTTCATCATAATTAGGCATGCAGTCGTTAGCCACAGCTCTGATTATGCGGCACTGAGGTCAGTTTCAATAATTCCTCAAAAACCTAACCATGCAGTCCCCCCTAACTGTGTAGTTATCTTGCTTTACTGCTGTTTGTGTGATTAGCTGGGAGGAGCTCACAGCAGCATCCTCCCAATAAAAGTGTAGATGGACTGTTCCTTAACTCTTTCTTGCTTCACATACAGATGGCTTGAGGAGGTACAGGGGAGATGCAGGTCTAATAAACAGAGTAGAATATCTGTGCCAGGTGTGTTTCTCTGCATTGGTGTCCCATCACAGGCCCACCAGTGTATGTGTGATCTTTGACTCCTGCCAGTTCACAAGCAGGCGGCCAGGAAACGGTTTCAGCCTATCAACCACTGAGGAGATAAAGCCTTTGTATAAGGAATGAGGAAGCAATGAACACATTCAGCCTATCACAGGAGTAGCCCTGAGTGTTCCGAATTATAATTTCTTCATGTCACTGTACATTATTGAGGCCAAGTAGCTCGCCGTGATCGTATAGCAGTTAGTAATCTGCGTTGTGGCCGCAGCAACCTCGGTTCGAATCCGAGTCACGGCATTGTGGTTGGCAATGTCACGGCAGTTGGGTTTTTCCTTTACAGAATTCCCAAATGTACCAGTTGTCTTTGTAAAATGTCTATTAAAAACAGATTCTTTTCAATATTTAAACGATCTAACGACAAATTATTTAAACACACATGATTATAAGATGTAGGTATACTGTACTTACTGACATAAATTATCGTTCTTGAACATATTTGCGGTAAGGGGAGCGGAGCTCTCCCCCAGGCCAATCAGAATGCAGATGAATGCAGTTGCAGTTGAGTGACCTGGGTTGTGGCTGTCTACAGGGAATGCACATATGTAGCTGTCTCGCAGCCCAATCCAGACGTCAATTGAAGACAGGTTTTCATGCAAATAGAGCAGTAAGTGCAGAGAAATGCTCACTCTCTAAAAATGGCATTTATACAACAGTAAGATTAAATCCAACCTCACCAGTAGATAGGATTTATCAATAAATAAATAAAGCTTCTCCTCTCTGATATGGAATTACCCCCCAAAAAGTATAAGGGAATACCCAATGCTAACCTATGAGAGGGGCAGACCTCACAGTAGTGAAAAATGTAATAGACTGTTTGATACTACTAGGACATACAAACTACCACAGTACATGTCTTACCTTTTACTTACATAGCATGATGCCCCTAGGACTACCTAGGGCCTACCTTAGGGGTTACTGATATGTAATAAAATTGGAGTTTAAGTCTTGGCAAGTAGTTTTAAATGCCAAGTCGAAGTGGCAGTACACTGCAGCACAGGCACTGCAGTAGCAGGCTTGAGACAGGTTTGAAATGCTATTTCTTTGGGCGGCACAATCAGTCCCTGGGTATATGGTATACCACTTTACAAGGGGCTTTCAAGTAAATTAAATCTGTCAGTCAGGTATACTCCAATTATACACATGATTAGGGAAGAAGCACGTGCACTTCAGCACTGGTTAGTAGCGATAAAGTGATCAGAGTCCTAATGCCAACAAAAAGATACAGTAAAATGCGGAGGTGAAAAGCAATAAGGTGGGGTTGGGACCACCTTAAGAATGCAAGGTCTAACAAAAACGAAGTAAGGATAACATGAGTAAAACATCAGGTTTCTCTACAGCATTTGGTGAGACAAGTGGGCCTTCTTTTATCTTCCATAAATGCAATCTTTCCCGGACCCCTTTATTATATAACTCTTCAAGGAAAAAATATAAAGCACTTACAAAGGAGCCTCAAATACTCAAAGATGATAGACTTCTGTAATATGGGCCATATACTAAAAGCAGCACGAAAACAGAGTGCAATAGGGTCCAAAAAACTTGAGTGACCCATGGGAGTATGCATGCAAGATCATGGTAATCCAAACTAGAGATATACGCCTGCAATTTTTGTTTTTAGGAGAGAATGTGCCTGCTGAAAAAAACATTATTTTTAAAAAGTGCATTGCAGAATATCAGGAATTTGCTGTGGGACACCTTGAAAACTTGCATACAGATTATGTGCTCACGCCTCACAGTCAGTTGTTGTGGCAGAGTGGTTAAGGCGATGGACTAGAAATCCATTAGGGTCTCCCCGTGCAGGTTCGAGTCCTGCCGACAACGAGAATCTTTTTAACATCGGCTACAATTTCAGAAGTTAACCTTTAGTATTTCTTCCATGTCAGTTTTATAAATAGGTGGCATATTTTGGTGTCACTATTGCCATATCACATATTTATTATCGCTCCCCCTTTCATATCTTTGCTATAACTCTCGTCCTTCATTAGCGCTGGTGCAAACGCTTCAAATTATTATACCCTGGCTCTCTCGGTCATACCTGTGCATGCACTTGAAACTTACTTTACCAATAAAAGAAGCAAATAGAGAAATAAAATAAAAGTGCTAGCTGGATTAGGCAAACACACTTCATAAAACTGCATTTTCTTTTCTATTCTCCCCCGTCTTACAAGCTTAACTGCTCCCTGTGTAATTTCTCTTAACCTGCTCTTCCTGGAAGAGAATTTCATCTACAAGCTCTTTCTGTGTTTTTTCCTAGTCTTTTCTTTCCCTTTTCTTAGATTTGTAACTGTTCCTTTACGTGCTCTATTTAGGCGCCATTAATCTCATTTGAGCTCCTTGTACCTGCTGCTGTTTTCTCCACACCTCATACTGCCTTTTCCCTCTTTCTCTCTTTCTCTGCGGTTGGTGGCTACTCTCCAAAGCGTCTGATGCCCCAATGTTCCTTCGTCTTGTTGTCAGACGAGAATTTGAAAAGCAACAAAATTAACAAGCCTTTACCACTCACACATGGCAGAAGTTTATACTTTAATTCAATGAGCTAAGAAAAGTGTGTTGTGGGGCCCCTACGAGCCATGGTGCTTGCTTCATCATAATTAGGCATGCAGTCACTAGCCACAGCTCTGATTATGGGTCACTGAGGTCAGTTTCAATAATTCCTCAAAAACCTAACCATGCAGTCCCCCCTAACTGTGTAGTTACCTTGCTTTACTGCTGTTTGTGTGATTAGCTGGGAGGAGCTCACGGCAGCATCCTCCCAATAAAAGTATAGATGGACCGTTCCTTAACTCTTTCTTGCTTCAAATACAGATGGCTTGAGGAGGTACAGGGGAGATGCAGGTCTAATAAACAGAATAGAATATCTGCGCCTGGTGTGTTTCTCTGCATTGGTGTCCCATCACAGGCCCACCAGTGTATGTGTGATCTTTGACTCCTGCCAGTTCACAAGCAGGCGGCCAGGAAACGGTTTCAGCCTATCAACCACTGAGGAGATAAAGCCTTTGTATAAGGAATGAGGAAGCAATGAACACATTCAGCCTATCACAGGAGTAGCCCTGAGTGTTCCGAATTATAATTTCTTCATGTCACTGTACGTTATTGAGCCCAAGTAGCTGGCCGTGATCGTATAGTGGTTAGTACTCTGCGTTGTGGCTGCAGCAACCTCGGTTCGAATCTGAGTCACTGCATTGTGGTTGGCAATGTCATGGCAGTTGGGTTTTTCCTTTACAGAATTCCCAAATGTACCAGTTGTTTTTGTAAAATGTCTATTAAAAACAGATCCTTTTCAATATTTAAACGATCTAACGACAAATTATTTAAACACACATGATTATAAGATGTAGGCATACTGTACTTACTGACATAAATTATCGTTCTTGAACATATTTGCGGTAAGGGGAGCGGAGCTCTCCCCCAGGCCAATCAGAATGCAGATGAATGCAGTTGCAGTTGAGTGACCTGTGTTGTGGCTGTCTACAGGGAATGCACATATGTAGCTGTCTCGCAGCCCAATCCAGACGTCAATTGAAGACAGGTTTTCATGCAAATAGAGCAGTAAGTGCAGAGAAATGCTCACTCTCTAAAAATGGCATTTATACAATAGTAAGATTAAATCCAACCTCACCAGTAGATAGGATTTATCAATAAATAAATAAAGCTTCTCCTCTCTGATATGGAATTACCCCCCAAAAAGTATAAGGAAATACCCAATGCTAACCTATGAGAGGGGCAGACCTCACAGTAGTGAAAAATGTAATAGACTGTTTGATACTGCTAGGACATACAAACTACCACAGTACATGTCTTACCTTTTACTTACATAGCATGATGCCCCTAGGACTACCTAGGGCCTACCTTAGGGGTTACTGATATGTAATAAAATTGGAGTTTAAGGCTTGGCAAGTAGTTTTAAATGCCAAGTCGAAGTGGCAGTACAATGCAGCACAGGCACTGCAGTAGCAGGCTTGAGACAGGTTTGAAATGCTATTTCTTTGGGCGGCACAATCAGTCCCTGGGTATATGGTATACCACTTTACAAGGGGCTTTCAAGTAAATTAAATCTGTCAGTCAGGTATACTCCAATAATACACATGATTAGGGAAGAAGCACGTGCACTTCAGCACTGATTAATAGCAATAAAGTCATCAGAGTCCTAAGGCCAACAAAAAGATACAGCAAAATGCGGAGGTGAAAAGCAATAAGGTGGGGTTGGGACCACCTTAAGAATGCAAGGTCTAACAAAAACGAACTAAGGATAACATAAGTAAAACATCAGGTTTCTCTACAGCATTTGGTGAGACAAGTGGGCCTTCTTTTATCTTCCATAAATGCAATCTTTCCCGGACCCCTTTATTATATAGCTCTTCAAGGAAAAAATATAAAGCACTTACAAAGGAGCCTCAAATACTCAAAGATGGTAGACTTCTGTAATATGGGCCATATACTAAAAGCAGCACGAAAACAGAGTGCCATAGGGTCCAAAAAACTTGAGTGACCCATGAGAGTATGCATGCAAGCCTATGGTATTCCAAACTAGAGATATACGCATGCAATTTTTGTTTTTAGGAGAGAATGTGCCTGCTAAAAAAAACATTATTTTTAAAAAGTGCATTGCAGAATATCAGGAATTTGCTGTGGGACACCTTCAAAACTTGCATACAGATTATGTGCACACACCTTACAGTCAGTTGTTGTGGCCGAGTGGTTAAGGCGATGGACTAGAAATCCATTGGGGTCTTCCCGCGCCGGTTCGAATCCTGCCGACAACGAGAAACTTTTTAACATCGGCTACAATTTCAGAAGATAACCTTTAGTATTTCTTCCATGTCAGTTTTATAAATAGGTGGCTTATTTTGGTGTCACTATTGCCATATCACATATTTATTATCGCTCCCCCTTTCATATCTTTGCTATAACTCTCGTCCCTCATTAGCGCTGGTGCAAACGCTTCAAATTATTATACCCTGGCTCTCTCGGTCATACCTGTGCATGCACTTGAAACTTACTTTACCAATAAAAGAAGCAAATAGAGAAATAAAATAAAAGTGCTAGCTGGATTGGGCAAACACACTTCATAAAACTGCATTTTCTTTTCTATTCTCCCCCGTGTTACAAGCTTAACTGCTCCCTGTGTAATTTCTCTTAACCTGCTGTTCCTGGAAGAGAATTTCATCTACAAGCTCTTTCTGTGTTTTTTCCTAGTCTTTTCTTTCCCTTTTCTTAGATTTGTAACTGTTCCTTTACGTGCTCTATTTAGGCGCCATTAATCTCATTTGAGCTCCTTGTACCTGCTGCTGTTTTCTCCACACCTCATACTGTCTTTTCCCTCTTTCTCTCTTTCTCTGCGGTTGGTGGCAACTTTCCAAAGCGTCTGATGCCCCAATGTTCCTTCGTCTTGTTGTCAGACGTGAATTTGAAAAGCAACAAAATTAACAAGCCTTTACCACTCACACATGGCAGAAGTTTATACTTTAATTCAATGAGCTAAGAAAAGTGTGTTGTGGGGCCCCTACGAGCCATGGTGCTTGCTTCATCATAATTAGGCATGCAGTCATTAGCCACAGCTCTGATTATGGGTCACTGAGGTCAGTTTCAATAATTCCTCAAAAACCTAACCATGCAGTCCCCCCTAACTGTGTAGTTATCTTGCTTTACTGCTGTTTTTGTGATTAGCTGGGAGGAGCTCACGGCAGCATCCTCCCAATAAAAGTGTAGATGGACCGTTCCTTAACTCTTTCTTGCTTCACATACAGATGGCTTGAGGAGGTACAGGGGAGATGCAGGTCTAATAAACAGAATAGAATATCTGCGCCAGGTGTGTTTCTCTGCATTGGTGTCCCATCACAGGCCCACCAGTGTATGTGTGATCTTTGACTCCTGCCAGTTCACAAGCAGGCGGCCAGGAAACGGTTTCAGCCTATCAACCACTGAGGAGATAAAGCCTTTGTATAAGGAATGAGGAAGCAATGAACACATTCAGCCTATCACAGGAGTAGCCTTGAGTGTTCCGAATTATAATTTCTTCATGTCACTGTACGTTATTGAGCCCAAGTAGCTCACCGTGATCGTATAGTGGTTAGTACTCTGCGTTGTGGCCGCAGCAACCTCGGTTCGAATCCAAGTCAATGCATTGTGGTTGGCAATGTCACGGTGATAGAGCGCGCAGGTCACCCGGGTCACAAGATTACCAATTTTCCCTCACGCACTGGGCCCTGACGTGAGTAAAACGAGGACTGAATTTGCGTGAACCGGGTGATATCTTACACGCCACTATGAGTAATTCGGTGGGTGACACTTACACCACTTACTATTCATGTACCTGACTTACCACAGGCACATTACTCCCAACGGATCAGGAGCTAGCAGTGGACAGGTGACAGGTTTCCTAGAGAAGAATATACTCTATGGACCAAAAATACATTTGTCTACTTTTCATATACTGTAAAATGACCACAGACACCTGATGAGTTTTCAAAGTTTTATAAAAGATTTAAAATGGATAGGTCAATAAAACAAGCCAAATCCACAGTAACACATCTATCAGTAAAACCAAAGCCAAAACATAACTATGGATCAGAGCAAGTACCATCAGAATAATTGGGAACACTATAGGATATGAGCATTTGGGAACACGCTATTCAGCACCAGTTTAAACCAAGGCAAGGGACATGAACAGGACCTAGAATGTATATTTAAAACTAGGCTACTTATGCTATTTTATACTCAATTCACTGCAACCAATGTTAAAGGAAAGGGGAAAAACTGGAACATACTAATAAAATGTGACAGTTTGATAATTTCCTACAGGAGGGGAAAGAAGTGGAACAATGCTAGTAATCAATTGCATATAATTTGCATTTCAAGGTGATAGGGCAATATTACAGGCAAGAGTGCTTTATTAAGAAAAAGGAAGAGGAAGTGAGAGAAAAACGTAAACCCACAGATAAGAAAAGTAAGCGAGGACAAATTAGAATCGTACATAAAAAAATGATCACACTGTATACCGTGATAGAATTTAACACACCCCTTATTTTATAACATCTATAGTATTAAAGTTTAGTGCGGAAAGACAGATAGGCGAAAGCAGCGGTAGCAAGCAGAGAGCATGGTGAGAGACAAGCGGCCATTTTAGCATCAATGCGCATGAGCAATACAATCCCTCCAAAATGCGAGTGCGTCACATCACATGGGTATGACCGACGCATGCGCAGACTGGATTTCTGCGAAGCAGCCATTTCCTTAGTGCAAGCATTGTGAGGATGAAAAGACACACAGGCAAGCCTCTTGGGAACACCCGCATGTTGGGGAAAATGCTAAATATAAGACGGACAGTTGGATTAATATGATTATACATTAGGCGAGGTTCATGAGTGCGAGCAAGTCGCCTTACGTGCGAATCCTTGCTCCATCAATCCCCTCTTTGATGATATTTACTATCATCACTACAAAGGAAACAGATGCCAACTTTCATTCTTCCATATCATGCATTTCAATCCCGACAAATTTATTATTTAGTTTTCTTTCGGCTTCTCTATGAGAGTGGTGATTCTTTACCTTTTTGTATATTTGATTCTTTAATTCTTCTAATTCTAACTCATCAATGTTCCTTTTCACCCCTCTCTTATTTACTGTGTATTTCTTTTTACATTTTTGGCATTTACAGCAGATGAATATGATCAGAACAAACACACCTATTCCGATGATTGGCATCAGTATTTTCCACAGAAGATTTCTACCTAAGTTAGAAAACCAACTACCTATGGAGGAGAGACCTCCAGTCAGTCTCGTCCAGGCACTGTCAACCTCTAATGGTTTGAGCTCTTTTTCCAAATTAGTTATATTTCTTACATATCTTTTAAGTTCGATACTTTTATCAGGTATGTAGGTGCAACAATGTTGCGCCTTCAGCATTCTACAGACTCCGCCCTTTTTTGCCAATAAGGTGTCAAGAGCAAGGCGATTCTGCAAAACCATTGATCTGATCGCAACCATTTCAGTATTGACCAGCAGGAATCCAGCAGCGGTGTCAGTAGATAACCGATCCACTACTGTAGACAATTTGCAGATTCGATGTGTGTTCAGAACTACCCCCATTCCAGGTATCAGTGCAGTGAAAATATCACCTATGATTTCTCCTACACTTTCACGTTTACTACGCACTAAGCCATTAGTATCTTCAACATTGCTTCCAGCAGCATCATTCACATGGTATATTTTCGGGAAAACAATGCCAAAGTAGCAGCTTCCATACCAGTGATCCGGCAATTTAAAGTAAGACTTGTTCCACATATATAATATATTCCGGGAAACACAGGTTCTGACCCATTTTTGAAACCCCAACCTCCAATTACCTTATAATTATGTTCACACTCGCTGGAACCAATGAATACATTGTTATAATATTCTGTCCTTTCTCTATGGAGACAAAGTTTTCCTTTCCGTTCAAAATCCAGCAACAAAGCAGGATTAGCTTCGCCTTGTGAGGTGTTATCCATGTGCTCGGCCCATCTAGGGACTCTATCTTTTTCATCATTTGCCTTTTTCTGAAACTTTTCCCTCCTTCTGTCAGCCATCTTTATAAACATCTTTTCCTGCTCTTGCAAAGAACAGGTCAGATTCTCTTGTCGTGCTTCATCTAAGTTTATGTCACCTATAGTCAGGAAATATTCTCCCATGTAACGGGTTACCTCGCTTTTGACATGTACGAGGTTCAGGTGTCCTCTAATAGGAAGTTCAGAAAATACTACGTCAGCATTTGAATAATAGTACTGCAAAGTGCTTTTATAAAACAAACTAGCTAATATACTGCAGGAAATTCCGTAGGTTAGGGGTAAGTGGTGATATGTCACACCTTCAGCTACAGACGTGGGTAGCTTCATGTAGACATAGCAGTCTTCTATTTCCATTGCCTCTACATAATGCACTAGCAAGTTAGCAAATACATTTAGATGTGTCCGGTTTCTCGTTTTGTGAAAATGTAGTCCACCCTCATCTGATGCTTCTAAATTCGGTCGTGTGTGTCTCAGACTAACTCGGTTGTCACGTCGTTCTAAGCTTCGTGGTGTTTCTGCAGTCTGTACAACGTCTGTGTCTACTATTTCAGGTTCAGTAGGGGACAGGTTAGGATCTTTACTTATCATAAAAGGTATAAAGACTGTTAATCCTATCCACATCACTATTAACATAGCTACACTACATAAGCATATTTTACAGCAAGTTTTACAACACCCAAATCTGGACCTTCCAGCTACGCTTGAATCAGACATTTTAGCTTACAGGTGGCTTTTGCAACCCCTCTTTGTTTCTTTCACCAAAGCTCCGCTCTGTTTTGTCTCAAGGAGGGTCTTCGTCCGAACTCCGATCAGTGATGGACTCTTCGTCACTTTTGCCACTGCGATTGGGCTCATCAATTTCTTCCAGCACCAGGTATGTCCACTCGGGGCTCCGATACAGTCTATTCTGTTTCTTCACTCTGTCGCTCTTTCTCAGAGACTTGCCTCGGGCTGCTTTTCTTTCACTTTCAGCCCACTTACGGTCTTTCAGTTTCTCCTCGACTGTTTTTATTCGGAGTCTTAGCCTTTTGACGTACCTGGGTGTACTTTGGCTTCTGTGACTTTCAGTGGTCGAGGACACTTGGCCTTCCTCATGCACTCTTTTTATGTTTTCTTTGTGCTGGACAGAGTCTATTTCCCTGCCTGTCTGACTAGTTACAGGTGTTTCATCTATTTCTTCTGCCTGGTCCTCAAACTTGCCCTGTTCAGGTTCACTTTGTAGGCTGTCTTTGCTTTCAGGTGAACTGGGTTCTGATTCCTGAACACGTTCGTCTATTTCTATCTGTTCTGGTTCATGCACTTCGTTCTCTTCGATTTCTTCCGCATGAACTTCAGCTTTAACCACTATCTGTCCCTTTCCAGACTCCGGAGTTTCATGTGGAGTGTCGACATCTTGATCTGTCCCTACTTGGCCTATTTCCTGATCAGGTGTGATGTGAGTCTCGTTGACCTGACCTTCGCCCTCTAGTTCTGTCTCACCTGGACTATCCCACTCACTGTCTAGGTAGGAATATTTCCTGGTTCGTATTGGATCATGAATCGGGTCGTCGGCAGGGTATCAATCAACGTCTTGACTTGTGCTCGGCAGTTCGATGTCAGCGAGATCCGGACTCTCCTCAGGAGTCTCCTCAGCGGTGCTGCCTTCAGCTTCAGTCGCGTTTTCTCCGGTTACCCGCTTTGTGTGGCTGGCATGGATCCACTTCGGCACACCAGCACACTTTACAGCAGTAGTGGTGACAAGGATCACTTGTCTTGGTTTTCCCCACTTTGGTCCAAGGCAACTCTTCCGGGTGTGTTTCTTTAACACCACCCAATCACCTGGTTGTAGCTTATGCGCTGGGGTCTTGGGCCAGTCGTCAGCTGTCTCTCCAATCTGGTGGGAGATAGAACGCACTTGGTCACCCAGTTGCTTGCAGTATTCTAGCACCAAATCATCAGTAATGCTTAGCAGTTTGTGTCCAGGCACCCATGCTTGTCGCATCACTCTCCCCATTATTACCTCATGGGGGCTCAGGCCTGTTTTTCGATTTGGAATGCTTCTCAGACTCATCAGCACAAGGGGCAAAGCTTCTGTCCAGTTCATTTTGGAGGAATCACACATCTTCGCCAACCTGGATTTTATCGTGCCATTTATCTGTTCAACCACCCCTGACGCCTCGGGATGGTAGGCACAGTGCAGTCTTTGCTTAATTTTAAAGGCCTTACAGAGCTCTTCTAGGACATCGTTGGCAAAATGCCCACCTTGGTCTGTTTCAATCGTCTCTGGAATGCCGTACCTAGGTATCAACTCCCTGAGCAATAATTTGGCTACAGTCAAGGCATCATTTTTCTTTGCTGGGTAAGCCTCCACCCACCGGGAAAATAGGCACACTATAACCAGGACATACCTATATCCCTTGCATTTAGGCATGGTTATAAAGTCTGCCTGCACCCTAACAAAGGGACCTACTGCCTTTCCGATGGTACTTTGCTCTACTACAGTCCTCTTTCCTGCATTGAATTGTTGACACACTAGGCACCTCTGGCAAAACCTTTCCGCTTGGTTCCTGAACCTTGAATTGTAGAACACCTTGTCAAACACCCGACACATGGCGTCCCTTCCCATATGTGTAGGTTCATGTATCATCCTGACCATGGGATCTATCAGGCTGTCGGGCAACACAGGCACTCCAGTTGGGTTTATCACCACACCGTCATTTCTTACTTTACATCCATTCTCACTCCATCTAACTTTTTCTGCCCTGTCGGTAGATTGCTGTAAGTCTTTTAATTCATCCCACGTTGACACATTATCAAACAACATCAGTTGGCAGCTGTGTCCACCCCATAACCCAATTTGGAGGGACATTTGGTGTCGAGCACAAAACTGTGCGATTTGGTCAGCGTACCTATTCCCGGCTGTCACATCATCATTTCCAGATCTGTGAGCCGCACACTTGACCACAGCCAAGTCTTTGGGCAATTGGATAGCTTCCAGTAATTCTTGTACCACCTTTCCATGTCTGATAGGGGTACCTGAGGAAGTCATGAATTCTCTTTGTAACCATAGCTGGCCGAAGTCATGAACAACCCCGTAACAGTACTGACTGTCAGTATAGACAGTTATTCTTTTGTTTTTTCCTCTCCTACAGGCTCTTGTCAATGCGGTGAGCTCTGCTACTTGTGCAGATTTCACCTCGCATAGGTAAGAGGCTTCTATGGTGTTGGTCAGTGTTACTACAGCATAGGCAGCACATAGACCTCCACTCTCATGTCTTAAGCATGAACCGTCCACAAACATTGTAAGATCCCCATCAAGCAATGCTACTTCTCGGATGTCAGGACGGGGCTTAGTGCTGAATTCTGTCAGATCAATGCAGTTATGTTCCATCTCATCCTCGTCGTCTACATCCAGAGGAACAGGTAATAGAGTTGCTGGGTTTAGGACATTGCACCGAGAAATGGTTACATTCTCAGCACCAATCAAAATTCTCTCATACTTAGTCAGCCGACTAGGTGTGAGATACTGAGTCTTGGTTCTTGTCAGTAGAATTACAACAGAATGTGGAACATATACAGTGACAGGATGTCCCATGACAATATTCTCACTCTGTTCTAGACTGACGCAAGTAGCAGCTACTGCTTTCAAGCATCCGGGCAATCCAGCAGCCACCGGATCTAGAGTGGCTGAGAAATAGGCTACAGGACGTCTGACCAGCCCATGCTCCTGGGTCAGGACCGAGAGCGCACAATTTTCTCTGGTATCACAGAACAGTTCAAAACGCTTGGAATAATCTGGCATACCTAATGCAGGAGCGGTACATAGACAATTTCTCAATGTTACCCACGCGGTCATGCTTTCACTGTCCCAACTGACTGGGTCTTCCACTCCTTTCTTGGTCATTTTAATCAAGTGCTTGGCTAAAGTTGCGAATCCCACAATCCATTGCCTGCAGTACCCCACAACTCCTAAAAACATTCTCACCTCTTTTTGAGTTCGGGGTAGGTCCATTGCTTTAATTATTTTGATTCTTTCTGTGGTGACTTTTCGGATCCCCTTCTCTATCTGGTGCCCCAGATACTTTACTGAGTTCTTGCAAAACTGTAATTTGTCAGGGGATACCTTATGTCCTCCCTTTCCTAGGTGATTCAGCAAGGCGATGGTGTCGGTGACACAGTCAGTTTGAGTTTTAGATGCCACTAAAAGGTCATCTATGTACCGCACCAAAACAGACTCTCTTGGCAGGACTAGAGATTCACGGCATTTCTTTAGTATCTGTTTGAAAATCGATGGACTTTCAGTGTACCCCTGTGGGACGCGATTCCAGACATAGATATGGCTGTCAAATTCAAAACTAAAAAGGAACTTGCTTTCCGGATGCAATGGGATGGAAAAGAATGCATGACACAAGTCAATGACAGTGAACCATTCCGCATTCCAAGGAATCTGATATAGGATCACTGCAGGGTTGGGCACAATGGGACAGCAAGGTACAACAATTTGGTTTACCTTGCGCAGGTCCTGCACTACTCGGTACTTTCCACTAGGCTTTTTAATCCCAATGATGGGTGAATTGCAGGGACTGCTCATTACTTCTTCTATGATTTCTGCTTCAAGCAACCTGGTGATTTCAATTGCGACTCCTGCCTTTACTTCTGCACTCATTTTGTACTGTCTTGTTTTGGGATATACGGCATTTGTTTTTTTTGCGATTTTAACTGGGTCTACATTTGCCATTAAGCCTACATCTTTTCCCGTGAAATCCCACACTTCTGGTACCACTCTTAACTGGAGCTCTTCAGGCAAGTCTTCAACTGACAGGGTTTTAATGTCAGCGTCAGGCCTTACTAACATCAGTTTGTACAAACCATCTTCATCGGGGGTCTGAATTTCGACTTCTTTTTGTGAGCAAAAGATGGTGCAATTCATTTTGCACAACAAATCGCGTCCTAACAGGTTCACAGGACTGGAATCGCAGACCACAAATCTGTGCATTTCTTTAAAGTTCCCTATGGAGATTTCCATAGGCTCAGTTACTGGAGTACTTATTATTTGATTGGAGACACCCACTACTTGGATTGCTTCTCCCGAGAGGGGTAGGTTAGGAACATCCACTGTTCTCACAGTGGACCGGGTAGCACCAGTGTCCAACAGAAAGGTGACGTCTTTTCCTTCAACTTTTCCTTCAATGTATGGTCCAGTCTGGTCTACCGGTAAGGAGGCGCCAAGTACGCACTCCTTGTCCTCCCCCCTCAGGCCCTGTCAATCTTGTTCATCACAGAGCAAAGAATCATTTAACAGGTACTGTGGAATTGCTGCATTGCTTCCATTCTCTCCTTCCCATATCTCCGCCCTTTCATTCTGCTGGCCCTGATTCTTATAATTCTGTCTAGGAGCGCGAGTTACTGGTGGTAGCTTTACCTGTTGCTGGTTCTTTCTTGTCCCCTCTTTCTGCACCTGTGGATTTAAACCATTTATAGGGGCATTACCGGCCTGTAGGTGTGGACACTCGTCTCTCCAATGCCCTAACTGGCCGCACCCGTGGCAGGGGAACTTTTTCATAGCTTCTTCCCGACTCATTTTTGCCCGGGGCTTCCCTCCTCCCCCAGCAGTGGCATTCTGAGCATTATTATTGGAATTCAATTTACTTAACTGTTTTTCTTGCTGTTCAGCCAATTTCACCTGGGCCATATAACTTTTTCCTTGAGGGCCTTCTTTTTATTTTCGATTTCATCTTCGCAGTATTTTGCGTATTTCAGGACATCATCTATGGGCTTTCCCTGCCAACTTATTTTATTGTCGCGAATCCATTGTGATATTTCAGGCCTTAATCCTAGCACAAATCTGTAACTGAAATGGGTCATGTCTTTCATGTCTACATTATCGATACCACTGTAAGTTTTGAATACTTGCAGTAACCTTTCATAAAAGGAAGGGACAGTTTCATCGCGCTCTTGGGTGGTTCTATCTATCCTGGTCCAATCTGTTTCTTTTGCGGGCACCTTTTTCTTGAGGTACTGTATGACTTGATCATACTTCCTCATTACTTCAGGCGAGGGAGCTCCTGTTTTCTCGTCTCTTGCATATTCCTCACTGGGCCAATCAATTTCTATTTTGCACTCGGTCCATAAGTCTACAGGCACCACAATGTCGAAAAACCCATCCAGGTCTTTCAGAAGACATTTCTGAACTTTTATAAAGTGTTCTACCTGCCTGTACCAATCAACTGGTTTTTCCCGTCATTTCGGGAAGTCATTAGTAAATGACACAATATCCTGTCGGGACCAAGGGACATGGACGTATTTTCCCCCCGGGACCTCTCTCATGGGACACAATTTTTCTGTCGGGGTTACTTCTTTTAGCTCGTATTCTGAGGCCTGAGACTTAGCCCTGCTGTCTTCCTTTTTCTTTGCCCACCGGGTTCTCCATTTCCCTACATCTCCCCATTTCTGCAAGAGTTTCAGTAATTCCTTTATCTGGATCTGTTTTCCTACTACATTCAAGCTCTCTAAGTCTTTGTCTGAAAAATCTACCCTGTATGGTTTCTGAAGGATTTTGGAGTGACTGACATCGATTCCCATTTCTGTGGCTGTGTCCATTAACCTCTCATGGAGCAATCTAGCATTCCGGGTAAGGCTTTTACTGATGAACAATAACTCCTCTTCACTGAAGGAGTTCAAGCGGTCTAATCCTACATTTCCAGCCATCATCTCTTCTATTTCTATCCTTAATTTATAGATCTCCAATGGTTTGGATTGGGGAGTGGTCTCCTTCTCTAACTCTTTGGTTCATCTGTCTAATTCTTCTGGGGTTACTACTGTGGCACACCTAACCCCAGCCGTACTCTCAATCAGAACTTCTTTTGGTCTACTCTGACTTCTTGCCCCCGTCATACTAGTCCTAGGTTCCCTAATGGGCAAATCCATCAGAACCACTGATTCACATTCACTCTCTTGATCGTCATCAATGAATACTTCCTTTCTCGGGGGTGGGATGCTAGGAGTAGGCATTATTGGGGAGATAACAGGAGGACGAGGACTAGCCAGGTTATCCCTATAAAGAGGGATAGCGGGCCCAATGGTTACTGGAATAGTCAGAGAATCTGGGTGGGGATGTATCTGGGCTATGGTCCGTACTAAATCGTCTCGCTGTCTAGCCAGAGCTTCCTTCTCTTGTTCTCGCAAAGCCTTTTCTGCAGATTTGTCATGCAATACTTGGGGAACCAAGGGTGGGTAAATACTTGCGGCAGTTGGAGTAACCAATCGAGGTGGGCCTTCTCCGAATGGCTGATAATTCGGGACCGTGGATTTAGATCTGCAAAACCCATCCCCTTCACTGGTTTTACTGTCTGTACCCATCCCATCTGTCTCGCTATCCCTCCGACACCTGGGATATCTGGCAAACGGGTTTGGTGAACTTAAAGGCTCGGACTCTGCTACTTAGGGAGGTGGGTTTTTCATTAACAAATCTTCTAGGTGCTCATCTTCTGAGTCTCCTACCGGCATTAAGTGATGGGTTTTCTCTTTACTTTTTCCTTTCCCCTGTTCCAATATTCCCATCATAGGAAACAAGCCCTCCACCATCATGCTTTGTCTCCAATGTTTCATTTTCTGCTCTTTGGTTTCTCTATGGACCCTCGGATACCATTTACTCACTCCCTTGTCCATCCGGGGTCTATCCCTCTCCAAAGCCTCAATTTCCCACTCTTCTAAGGCTTCGTACTGGGTTAATCTGGGTCTGGGATGTAATTCATTCATGCGGGTCCTCAAATTAAACAGGATCCTACCATTAAACGTACCATCAATAGGGAATGCTAGGACTCCGTCATCTGCAGTATACTTGGCCCAATTCTCTAGCCATACACAGGTATGATACCCCTTTTCAAACATCATGAAAGAAGCAGGAGTATTTGGCGGAGGAATGATCACACCCTCCCTCGTTCTAATGGGCTTGTCTGTTTTGAAGAAATTCTTTACCTTGTCGGCAAATGATATTTTTCTCTTTATTCCATACATCATGTGCGGTCTACCTCGTATAATCTGTTCCTTATAGAAGCCTGAGTTTTGCGGATTAGGTAAGAACTCAGGATACCACATATGCCTTTCCAGGCTCGCTTCTAACTCTGCCTGATTAATTTTGTTTACCTTTGTACTTCCAATGCTAGCGTGACTCTTATTTTGTAGAAACCAATCAGCACTGCTAATACAAAAATCCTTGTCCAATGGGTGCGCGGCCTTTCGCGAGACCAAGTCTCACGCTCCGGCACTCACCCCTCCCTTACAAATTCAGCTTCGCTACACACCCGCTGTCCTGACCAATACCAGCGCGGCACGAAGTGACGTCAGAGCAGTCTTCCGACTGACTCCCTCCTTCACAAGGTAACGGAAACTTTTAACTTTTCCTAAAGTGCGAGTGCAAAATTTAGTCAACAACACACAACGTCTGCCACTGTGTCTGAGTGTTCTAAATAGGTAGAAGAACTTTCTCTCACTACAAGTAAACCACTTCTGTCTACTTTTCATTCACTCCGGATAGACTTCTTTGCCTAACCTCTCACACGAGTACTATAGAACCTGTTATTCTCCCGACTCATCCACTTCTTTCTGGGATATATACTGAGCCAGGATTTCACCAGCGGACTATTTTACTTACCAGTCAAGCCTCTGAGGACCTATTACTCCTCCCGAATGTGACCCTTTCTAGGTGATATCACAATGGAAGTTTTATAACGGACTCGTAGCTATCATATATTCAGATGCAAAAAGATCCTAATTAGTGCTTCCAGGTATTCCTAACCCTGCACTAATGACTCTAGACTAGTGACTTTTCCAGCTAACCGGATTCTACTCACCGTTAGCCATATACTTCCCCGGGGATTCGGACTACACTGAACGCTCACAAACAGTTCTTGGTTAATACGACATGTAACATTTATAGCAGCAATGCAAAAAAAATCATATACATTTACATATAAACCCTTAAAACATTTAAAAAATTTGAACCAATACAGTAGAAATTAGCAGCACTTTTTATTTTCACAGTTTGTTTATTAACTATCCTGTCTACCTATCTTAACTAGTCCTAACCATCCTCTGCTACCAGAAAATTACTGATAGAGCCCGCAGGTCACCCGGGTCACAAGATTACCAATTTTCCCTCACGCACTGGGCCCTGACGTGAGTAAAACGAGGACTGAATTTGCGTGAACCGGGTGATATCTTACACGCCACTATGAGTAATTCGGGGGGTGACACTTACACCACTTACTATTCATGTACCTGACTTACCACAGGCACATTACTCCCAACGGATCAGGAGCTAGCAGTGGACAGGTGACAGGTTTCCTAGAGAAGAATATACTCTATGGACCAAAAATACATTTGTCTACTTTTCATATACTGTAAAATGACCACAGACACCTGATGAGTTTTCAAAGTTTTATAAAAGATTTAAAATGGATAGGTCAATAAAACAAGCCAAATCCACAGTAACACATCTATCAGTAAAACCAAAGCCAAAACATAACTATGGATCAGAGCAAGTACCATCAGAATAATTGGGAACACTATAGGATATGAGCATTTGGGAACACGCTATTCAGCACCAGTTTAAACCAAGGCAAGGGACATGAACAGGACCTAGAATGTATATTTAAAACTAGGCTACTTATGCTATTTTATACTCAATTCACTGCAACCAATGCTAAAGGAAAGGGGATAAACTGGAACATACTAATAAAATGTGACAGTTTGATAATTTCCTACAGGAGGGGAAAGAAGTGGAACAATGCTAGTAATCAATTGCATATAATTTGCATTTCAAGGTGATAGGGCAATATTACAGGCAAGAGTGCTTTATTAAGAAAAAGGAAGAGGAAGTGAGAGAAAAACGTAAACCCACAGATTAATATTTACCTAATTTAGGAATGAGGACTAACCCTGGCCACGGGTCAGTTGGAAGGACGGGGACAAGGACCCTCAAGAAAGGAATGCCAGAATGCGAGCAGGTACAGCTCACGGGCAGTCAGGACAGGATACCCCTCAGGTTTAGGTCAGGACTGGGCTCACCAAGGTACGACCAACACCCACAGCTTCGGATGCAACGCCTGCGTTACCCCTCTCTGCAAGTAATCCGCCAGTAACCCCGATTGGGTTTTCGAATTTCCCCAGCAAAGTGCTTCGCCAGCACTTGAGACTATTTCCACCCCTAGGAGTTTGTGGAAATTTAGGACAGAGTGCTCCGCAGCACTCTAGATTGAGCACCTATAGAGTTCGTAGGGTCAGTGACAGGTCTGCTACTCGGACAAGTCGGACAATTTTCCTAAGCTACACTAGGGCAATTATACTGTTTGGGGACCCTTAGACCACCCACCAATGTTGCAAGTGACAGTTTCCCACATTATGATTGGTCAGAAGAGGTGACTTGGTCATTGTCGCCTCCTAGAATTCAGTGTTCCCATCATTACTAGTAATTTATGCCTACCCGCCCCTTGGGTTCACGTTCCCATGCATAGGAATACAGAAGACAATGCGAGAGAGCATGTTGCAGATACATTGTAGCACAGTCAAGGAAAAATGCCGTGTCTTCGAGGTGGGTTCTCAGGCGCATCAAGCCTCAGGTGCCAGCTGGCTAGTCTTAGCTTCTGCGCAGTAAGGTTTCTCCCAGGTCACATGACTGGGTTCAGAGGAGCCTCAGCATGGCGTAGCTTATGTTCCTCCCAGCCCCCAGAGACGCGGTACATGAAAAGTAAGCGAGAACAAATTAGAATCGTACATAAAAAAATGATCACACTGTATACCGTGATAGAATTTAACACACCCCTTATTTTATAACATCTATAGTATTAAAGTTTAGTGCGGAAAGACAGATAGGCGAAAGCAGCGGTAGCAAGCAGAGAGCATGGTGAGAGACAAGCGGCCATTTTAGCATCAATGCGCATGAGCAATACAATCCCTCCAAAATGCGAGTGCATCACATCACATGGGTATGACCGACACATGCGCAGACTGGATTTCTGCGAAGCAGCCATTTCCTTAGTGCAAGCATTGTGAGGATGAAAAGACACACAGGCAAGCCTCTTGGGAACACCCGCGTGTTGGGGAAAATGCTAAATATAAGACGGACAGTTGGATTAATATGATTATACATTAGGGGAGGTTCATGAGTGCGAGCAAGTCGCCTTACGTGCGAATCCTTGCTCCATCAACGGCAGTTGGGTTTTTCCTTTACAGAATTCCCAAATGTACCAGTTGTTTTTGTAAAATGTCTATTAAAAACAGATCCTTTTCAATATTTAAACGATCTAACGACAAATTATTTAAACACACATGATTATAAGATGTAGGTATACTGTACTTACTGACATAAATTATCGTTCTTGAACATATTTGCGGTAAGGGGAGCGGAGCTCTCCCCAGGCCAATCAGAATGCAGATGAATGCAGTTGCAGTTGAGTGACCTGTGTTGTGGCTGTCTACAGGGAATGCACATATGTAGCTGTCTCGCAGCCCAATCCAGACGTCAATTGAAGACAGGTTTTCATGCAAATAGAGCAGTAAGTGCAGAGAAATGCTCACTCTCTAAAAATGGCATTTATACAATAGTAAGATGAAATCCAACCTCAACAGTAGATAGAATTTATCAATAAATAAATAAAGCTTCTCCTCTCTGATATGGAATTACCCCCCAAAAAGTATAAGGGAATACCCAATGCTAACCTATGAGAGGGGCAGACCTCACAGTAGTGAAAAATGTAATAGACTGTTTGATACTACTAGGACATACAAACTACCACAGTACATGTCTTACCTTTTACTTACATAGCATGATGCCCCTAGGACTACCTAGGGCCTACCTTAGGGGTTACTGATATGTAATAAAATTGGAGTTTAAGGCTTGGCAAGTAGTTTTAAATGCAAAGTCGAAGTGGCAGTACACTGCAGCACAGGCACTCCAGTAGCAGGCTTGAGACAGGTTTGAAATGCTATTTCTTTGGGCAGCACAATCAGTCCCTGGGTATATGGTATACCACTTTACAAGGGGCTTTCAAGTAAATTAAATCTGTCAGTCAGGTATACTCCAATTATACTTATGATTAGGGAAGAAGCACGTGCACTTCAGCACTGATTAGTAGCGATAAAGTGATCAGAGTCCTAAGGCCAACAAAAAGATACAGCAAAATGCGGAGGTGAAAAGCAATAAGGTGGGGTTGGGACCACCTTAAGAATGCAAGGTCTAACAAAAACGAACTAAGGATAACATGAGTAAAACATGAGGTTTCTCTACAGCATTTGGTGAGACAAGTGGGCCTTCTTTTATCTTCCATAAATACAATTTTTCCCGGACCCCTTTATTATATAGCTCTTCAAGGAAAAAATATAAAGCACTTACAAAGGAGCCTCAAATACTCAAAGATGGTAGACTTCTGTAATATGGGCCATATACTAAAAGCAGCACGAAAACAGAGTGCCATAGGGTCCAAGAAACTTGAGTGACCCATGAGAGTATGCATGCAAGCCTATGGTATTCCAAACTAGAGATATACGCATCCAATTTTAGTTTTTAGGAGAGAATGTGCCTGCTGAAAAAAACATTATTTTTAAAAAGTGCATTGCAAAATATCAGGAATTTGCTGTGGGACACCTTCAAAACTTGCATACAGATTATGTGCACACACCTTACAGTCAGTTGTTGTGGCTGAGTGGTTAAGGCGATGGACTAGAAATCCATTGGGGTATTCCCGCGCAGGTTCGAATCCTGCCGACATCGAGAATCTTTTTAACATCGGCTACAATTTCAGAAGATAACCTTTAGTATTTCTTCCATGTCAGTTTTATAAATAGGTGGCTTATTTTGGTGTCACTATTGCCATATCACATATTTATTATCGCTCCCCCTTTCATATCTTTGCTATAACTCTCGTCCTTCATTAGCGCTGGTGCAAACGCTTCAAATTATTATACCCTGGCTCTCTCGGTCATACCTGTGCATGCACTTGAAACTTACTTTACCAATAAAAGAAGCAAATAGAGAAATAAAATAAAAGTGCTAGCTGGATTGGGCAAACACACTTCATAAAACTGCATTTTCGTTTCTATTCTCCCCCGTGTTACAAGCTTAACTGCTCCCTGTGTAATTTCTCTTAACCTGCTGTCCCTGGAAGAGAATTTCATCTACAGGCTCGTCCCTGGAAGAGAATTTCATCTACAGGCTCTTTCTGTGTTTTTTCCTAGTCTTTTCTTTCCCTTTTCTTAGATTTGTAACTGTTCCTTTACGTGCTCTATTTAGGCACCATTAATTTCATTTGAGTTCCTTGTACCTGCTGCTGTTTTCTCCACACCTCAGGCTGTCTTTTCCCTCTTTCTCTGCGGTTGGTGGCTACTTTCCAAAGCGTCTGATGCCCCAATGTTCCTTCGTCTTGTTGTCAGACGTGAATTTGAAAAGCAACAAAATTAACAAGCCTTTACCACTCACACATGGCAGAAGTTTATACTTTAATTCAATGAGCTAAAAAAAGTGTGTTGTTGGGCCCCTACGAGCCATGGTGCTTGCTTCATCATAATTAGGCATGCAGTCATTAGCCACAGCTCTGATTATGGGTCACTGAGGTCAGTTTCAATAATTCCTCAAAAACCTAACCATGCAGTCCCCCCTAACTGTGTAGTTATCTTGCTTTACTGCTGTTTGTGTGATTAGCTGGGAGGAGCTCACGGCAGCATCCTCCCAATAAAAGTGTAGATGGACCGTTCCTTAACTCTTTCTTGCTTCACATACAGATGGCTTGAGGAGGTACAGGGGAGATGCAGGTCTAATAAACAGAATAGAATATCTGCGCCAGGTGTGTTTCTCTGCATTGGTGTCCCATCACAGGCCCACCAGTGTATGTGTGATCTTTGACTCCTGCAAGTTCACAAGCAGGCGGCCAGGAAACGGTTTCAGCCTATCAACCACTGAGGAGATATAGCCTTTGTATAAGGAATGAGGAAGCAATGAACACATTCAGCCTATCACAGGAGTAGCCCTGAGTGTTCCGAATTATAATTTCTTCATGTCACTGTACGTTATTGAGCCCAAGTAGCTCGCCGTGATCGTATAGTGGTTAGTGCTCTGCGTTGTGGCCGCAGCAACCTCGGTTCGAAGCCGAGTCAAGGCATTGTGGTTGGCAATGTCACGGCAGTTGGGTTTTTCCTTTACAGAATTCCCAAATGTACCAGTTGTTTTTGTTAAATGTCTATTAAAAACAGATCCTTTTCAATATTTAAACGATCTAACGACAAATTATTTAAACACATGATTATAAGATGTAGGTATACTGTACTTACTGACATAAATTATCGTTCTTGAACATATTTGCGGTAAGGGGAGCGGAGCTCTCCCCCAGGCCAATCAGAATGCAGATGAATGCAGTTGCAGTTGAGTGACCTGTGTTGTGGCTGTCTACAGGGAATGCACATATGTAGCTGTCTCGCAGCCCAATCCAGACGTCAATTAAAGACAGGTTTTCATGCAAATAGAGCAGTAAGTGCAGAGAAATGTTCACTCTCTAAAAATGGCATTTATACAACAGTAAGATTAAATCCAACCTCACCAGTAGATAGGATTTATCAATAAATAAATAAAGCTTCTCCTCTCTGATATGGAATTACCCCCCAAAAAGTATGAGAATACCCAATGCTAACCCATGAGAGGGGCAGACCTCACAGTAGTGAAAAATGTAATAGACTGTTTGATACTACTAGGACATACAAAATACCACAGTACATGCCTTACTTTTTACTTACATAGCATGATGCCCCTAGAACTACTTAGGGCCTACCTTAGGGGTTACTGATATGTAATAAAATTGGAGTTTAAGGCTTGGCAAGTAGTTTTAAATGGCAGGTCGAAGTGGCAGTACACTGCAGCACAGGCACTGCAGTAGCAGGCTTGAGACAGGTTTGAAATGCTATTTCTTTGGGCGGCACAATCAGTCCCTGGTTATATGGTATACCACTTTACAAGGGGCTTTCAAGTAAATTAAATCTGTCAGTCAGGTATACTCCAATTATACACATGATTAAGGAAGAAGCACGTGCACTTCAGCACGTATTAGTAGCGATAAAGTGATCAGAGTCCTAAGGCCAACAAAAAGATACAGCAAAATGCGGAGGTGAAAAGCAATAAGGTGGGGTTGGGACCACCTTAAGAATGCAAGGTCTAACAAAAACGAACTAAGGATAACCTGAGTAAAACATCAGGTTTCTCTACAGCATTTGGTGAGACAAGTGGGCCTTCTTTTACCTTCCATAAATGCAATCTTTCCCGGACCCCTTTATTATATAGCTCTTCAAGGAAAAAATATAAAGCACTTACAAAGGAGCCTCAAATACTCAAAGATGGTAGACTTCTGTAATATGGGCCATATACTAAAAGCAGCACAAAAACAGAGTGCCATAGGGTCCAAAAAACTTGAGTGACCCATGAGAGTATGCATGCAAGCCTATGGTATTCCAAACTAGAGATATACGCATGCAATTTTTGTTTTTAGGAGAGAATGTGCCTGATGAAAAAAACATTATTTTTAAAAAGTGCATTGCAGAATATCAGGAATTTGCTGTGGGACACCTTCAAAACTTGCATACAGATTATGTGCACACGCCTTACAGTCAGTTGTTGTGGCCGAGTGGTTAAGGCGATGGACTAGAAATCCATTGGGGTCTTACCGCGCAGGTTCGAATCCTGCCGACAACGAGAATCTTTTTAACATCGGCTACAATTTCAGAAGATAACCTTTAGTATTTCTTCCATGTCAGTTTTATAAATAGGTGGCTTATTTTGGTGTCACTATTGCCATATCACATATTTATTATCGCTCCCGCATTCATATCTTTGCTATAACTCTCGTCCTTCATTAGCGCTGGTGCAAACGCTTCAAATTATTATACCCTGGCTCTCTCGGTCATACCTGTGCATGCACTTGAAACTTACTTTACCAATAAAAGAAGCAAATAGAGAAATAAAATAAAAGTGCTAGCTGGATTGGGCAAACACACTTCATAAAACTGCATTTTCTTTTCTCTTCTCCCCCGTGTTACAAGTAAAACTGCTCCCTGTGTAATTTCTCTTAACCTGCTGTCCCTGGAAGAGAATTTCATCTACAGGCTCTTTCTGTGTTTTTTCCTAGTCTTTTCTTTCCCTTTTCTTAGATTTGTAACTGTTCCTTTACGTGCTCTATTTAGGCGCCATTAATCTCATTTGAGCTCCTTGTACCTGCTACTGTTTTCTCCACACCTCATACTGTCTTTTCCCTCTTTCTCTCTTTCTCTGAGGTTGGTGGCTACTTTCCAAAGCGTCTGATGCCCCAATGTTCCTTCGTCTTGTTGTCAGACGTGAATTTGAAAAGCAACAAAATTAACAAGCCTTTACCACTCACACATGGCAGAAGTTTATACTTTAATTCAATGAGCTAAGAAAAGTGTGTTGTTGGGCCCCTACGAGCCATGGTGCTTGCTTCATCATAATTAGGCATGCAGCCATTAGCCACAGCTCTGATTATGGGTCACTGAGGTCAGTTTCAATAATTCCTCAAAAACCTAACCATGCAGTCCCCCCTAACTGTGTAGTTATCTTGCTTTACTGCTGTTTGTGTGATTAGCTGGGAGGAGCTCACGGCAGCATCCTCCCAATAAAAGTGTAGATGGACCGTTCCTTAACTCTTTCTTGCTTCACATACAGATGGCTTGAGGAGGTACAGGGGAGATGCAGGTCTAATAAACAGAATAGAATATCTGCGCCAGGTGTGTTTCTCTGCATTGGTGTCCCATCACAGGCCCACCAGTGTATGTGTGATCTTTGACTCCTGCCAGTTCACAAGCAGGCGGCCAGGAAACGGTCTCAGCCTATCAACCACTGAGGAGATAAAGCCTTTGTATAAGGAATGAGGAAGCAATGAACACATTCAGCCTATCCCATGAGTAGCCCTGAGTGTTCCGAATTATAATTTCTTCATGTCACTGTACGTTATTGAGCCCAAGTAGCTCGCCGTGATCGTATAGTGGTTAGTACTCTGCGTTGTGGCCGCAGCAACCTCGGTTCGAATCTGAGTCAAGGCATTGTGGTTGGCAATGTCACGGCAGTTGGGTTTTTCCTTTACAGAATTCCCAAATGTACCAGTTGTTTTTGTAAAATGTCTATTAAAAACAGATCCTTTTCAATATTTAAACGATCTAACGACAAATTATTTAAACACATGATTATAAGATGTAGGTATACTGTACTTACTAACATAAATTATCGTTCTTGAACATATTTGCGGTAAGGGGAGCGGAGCTCTCCCCCAGGCCAATCAGAATGCAGATGAATGCAGTTGCAGTTGAGTGACCTGTGTTGTGGCTGTCTACAGGGAATGCACATATGTAGCTGTCTCGCAGCCCAATCCAGACGTCAATGCTATCTCACAGGGAAAAACCAGGACGGGTTCCCAAGGCAAGCGCGGAGATGCCCCTTCGGGGGTCGATTCTGGCGCTATATAAGAAATGCAATAATAATAATAATAATAATTGAAGACAGGTTTTCATGCAAATAGAGCAGTAAGTGCAGAGAAATGCTCACTCTCTAAAAATGGCATTTATACAACAGTAAGATTAAATCCAACCTCACCAGTAGATAGGATTTATCAATAAATAAATAAAGCTTCTCCTCTCTGATATGGAATTACCCCCCAAAAAGTATAAGAGAATACCCAATGCTAACCTATGAGAGGGGCAGACCTCACAGTAGTGAAAAATGTAATAGATTGTTTGATACTACTAGGACATACAAAATACCACAGTACATGCCTTACCTTTTACTTACATAGCATGATGCCCCTAGGACTACTTAGGGCCTACCTCAGGGGTTACTGATATGTAATAAAATTGGAGTTTAAGGCTTGGCAAGTAGTTTTAAATGCCAAGTCGAAGTGGCAGTACACTGCAGCACAGGCACTGCAGTAGCAGGCTTGAGACAGGTTTGAAATGCTATTTCTTTGGGCGGCACAATCAGTCCCTGGGTATATGGTATACCACTTTACAAGGGGCTTTCAAGTAAATTAAATCTGTCAGTCAGGTATACTCCAATTATACACATGATTAGGGAAGAAGCACGTGCACTTCAGCACTGATTAGTAGCGATAAAGTGATCAGAGTCCTAAGGCCAACAAAAAGATACAGCAAAATGCGGAGGTGAAAAGCAATAAGGTGGGGTTGGGACCACCTTAAGAATGCAAGGTCTAACAAAAACGAACTAAGGATAACATGAGTAAAACATCAGGTTTCTCTACAGCATTTGGTGAGACAAGTGGGCTTTCTTTTATCTTCCATAAATGCAATCTTTCCCGGACCCCTTTATTATATAGCTCTTCAATGAAAAAATATAAAGCACTTACAAAGGAGCCTCAAATACTCAAAGATGGTAGACTTCTGTAATATGGGCCATATACTAAAAGCAGCACGAAAACAGAGTGCAATAGGGTCCAAAAAACTTGAGTGACCCATGAGAGTATGCATGCAAGCCTATGGTATTCCAAACTAGAGATATACGCATGCAATGTTTGTTTTTAGGAGAGAATGTGCCTGCTGAAAAAAACATTATTTTTAAAAAGTGCATTGCAGAATATCAGGAATTTGCTGTGGGACACCTTGAAAACTTGCATACAGATTATGTGCACACGCTTACAGTCAGTTGTTGTGGCCGAGTGGTTAAGGCAATGGACTAGAAATCCATTGGGGTCTCCCCGCGCAGGTTCGAATCCTGCCGACAACGAGAATCTTTTTAACATCGGCTACAATTTCAGAAGTTAACCTTTAGTTTTTCTTCCATGTCAGTTTTATAAATAGGTGGCTTATTTTGGTGTCACTATTGCCATATCACATATTTATTATCGCTCCCCCTTTCATATCTTTGCTATAACTCTCGTCCTTCATTAGCGCTGGTGCAAACGCTTCAAATTATTATACCCTGGCTCTCTCGGTCATACCTGTGCATGCACTTGAAACTTACTTTACCAATAAAAGAAGCAAATAGAGAAATAAAATAAAAGTGCTAGCTGGATTAGGCAAACACACTTCATAAAACTGCATTTTCTTTTCTATTCTCCCCCGTGTTACAAGCTTAACTGCTCCCTGTGTAATTTCTCTTAACCTGCTGTTCCTGGAAGAGAATTTCATCTACAAGCTCTTTCTGTATTTTTTCCTAGTCTTTTCTTTCCCTTTTCTTAGATTTGTAACTGTTCCTTTACGTGCTCTATTTAGGCGCCATTAATCTCATTTGAGCTCCTTGTACCTGCTGCTGTTTTCTCCACACCTCATACTGTCTTTTCCCTCTTTCTCTCTTTCTCTGCGGTTGGTGGCTACTTTCCAAAGCGTCTGATGCCCCAATGTTCCTTCGTCTTGTTGTCAGACGTGAATTTGAAAAGCAACAAAATTAACAAGCCTTTACCACTCACACATGGCAGAAGTTTATACTTTAATTCAATGAGCTAAGAAAAGTGTGTTGTGGTGCCCCTACGAGCCATGGTGCTTGCTTCATCATAATTAGGCATGCTGTCATTAGCCACAGCTCTGATTATGGGTCACTGAGGTCAGTTTCAATAATTCCTCAAAAACCTAACCATGCAGTCCCCCCTAACTGTGTAGTTATCTTGCTTTACTGCTGTTTGTGTGATTAGCTGGGAGGAGCTCACGGCAGCATCCTCCCAATAAAAGTGTAGATGGACCGTTCCTTAACTCTATCTTGCTTCACATACAGATGGCTTGAGGAGGTACAGGGGAGATGCAGGTCTAATAAACAGAATAGAATATCTGCACCAGGTGTGTTTCTCTGCATTGGTGTCCCATCACAGGCCCACCAGTTTATGTGTGATCTTTGACTCCTGCCAGTTCACAAGCAGTCGGCCAGGAAACGGTTTCAGCCTATCAACCACTGAGGAGATAAAGCTTTTGTATAAGGAATGAGGAAGCAATGAACACATTCAGCCTATCACAGGAGTAGCCCTGAGTGTTCCGAATTATAATTTCTTCATGTCACTGTACGTTATTGAGCCCAAGTAGCTCGCCGTGATCGTATAGTGGTTAGTACTCTGCGTTGTGGCCGCAGCAACCTCAGTTTTAATCCGAGTCACGGCATTGTGGTTGGCAATGTCACGGCAGTTGGGTTTTTCCTTTACAGAATTCCCAAATGTACCAGTTGTTTTTGTAAAATGTCTATTAAAAACAGATCCTTTTCAATATTTAAACGATCTAACGACAAATTATTTAAACACACATGATTATAAGATGTAGGTATACTGTACTTACTGACATAAATTATCTTTCTTGAACATATTTGCGGTAAGGGGAGCGGGGCTCTCCCCCAGGCCAATCAGAATGCAGATGAATGCAGTTGCAGTTGAGTGACCTGTGTTGTGGCTGTCTACAGGGAATGCACATATGTAGCTGTCTCGCAGCCCAATCCAGACGTCAATTGAAGACAGGTTTTCATGCAAATAGAGCAGTAAGTGCAGAGAAATGCTCACTCTCTAAAAATGGCATTTATACAATAGTCAGATTAAATCCAACCTCACCAGTAGATAGGATTTATTAATAAATAAATAAAGCTTCTCCTCTCTGATATGGAAGTACCCCCCAAAAAGTATAAGGGAATACCCAATGCTAACCTATGAGAGGGGCAGACCTCACAGTAGTGAAAAATGTAATAGACTGTTTGATACTACTAGGACATACAAACTACCACAGTACATGTCTTACCTTTTACTTACATAGCATGATGCCCCTAGGACTACTTAGGGCCTACCTTAGGGGTTACTGATATGTAATAAAATTGGAGTTTAAGGCTTGGCAAGTAGTTTTAAATGCCAAGTCGAAGTGACAGTACACTGCAGCACAGGCACTGCAGTAGCAGGCTTGAGACAGGTTTGAAATGCTATTTCTTTGGGCGGCACAATCAGTCCCTGGGTATATGGTATACCACTTTACAAGGGACTTTCAAGTAAATTAAATCTGTCAGTCAGGTATACTCCAATTATACACATGATTAGGGAAGAAGCACGTGCACTTCAGCACTGATTAGTAGCGATAAAGTGATCAGAGTCCTAAGGCCAACAAAAAGATACAGCAAAATGCGGAGGTGAAAAGCAATAAGGTGGGGTTGGGACCACCTTAAGAATGCAAGGTCTAACAAAAACGAACTAAGGATAACATGAGTAAAACATCAGGTTTCTCTACAGCATTTGGTGAGACAAGTGGGCCTTCTTTTATCTTCCATAAATGCAATCTTTCCCGGACCCCTTTATTATATAGCTCTTCAAGGAAAATATATAAAGCACTTACAAAGGAGCCTCAAATACTCAAAGATGGTAGACTTCTGTAATATGGGCCATATACTAAAAGAAGCACGAAAACAGAGTGCAATAGGGTCCAAAAAACTTGAGTGACCCATGAGAGTATGCATGCAAGCCTATGGTATTCCAAACTAGAGATATACGCATGCAATTTTTGTTTTTAGGAGAAAATGTGCCTGCTGAAAAATACATTATTTTTAAAAAGTGCATTGCAGAATATCAGGAATGTGCTGTGGGACACCTTGAAAACTTGCATACAGATTATGTGCACACACCTTACAGTCAGTTGTTGTGGCCGAGTGGTTAAGGCGATGGACTAGAAATCCATTGGGGTCTCCCCGCGCAGGTTCGAATACTGCCGACAACGAGAATCTTTTTAACATCGGCTACAATTTCAGAAGTTAACTTTTAGTATTTCTTCCATGTCAGTTTTATAAATAGGTGGCTTATTTTGGTGTCACTATTGCCATATCACATATTTATTATCGCTCCCCCTTTCATATCTTTGCTATAACTCTCGTCCTTCATTAGCGCTTGTGCAAACGCTTCAAATTATTATACCCTGGCTCTCTCGGTCATACCTGTGCATGCACTTGAAACTTACTTTACCAATAAAAGAAGCAAATAGAGAAATAAAATAAAAGTGCTAGCTGGATTAGGCAAACACACTTCATAAAACTGCATTTTCTTTTCTATTCTCCCCCGTGTTACAAGCTTAACTGCTCCCTGTGTAATTTCTCTTAACCTGCTGTCCCTGGAAGAGAATTTCATCTACAAGCTCTTTCTGTGTTTTTTCCTAGTCTTTTCTTTCCCTTTTCTTAGATTTGAACTGTTCCTTTACGTGCTCTATTTATGCGCCATTAATCTCATTTGAGCTCCTTGTACCTGCTGCTGTTTTCTCCACACCTCATACTGTCTTTTCCCTCTTTCTCTCTTTCTCTGCGGTTGGTGGCTACTTTCCAAAGCGTCTGATGCCCCAATGTTCCTTCGTCTTGTTGTCAGACGTGAATTCGAAAAGCAACAAAATGAACAAGCCTTTACCACTCACACATGGCCGGAGTTTATACTTTATTTCAATGAGCTAAGAAAAGTGTGTTGCGGGGCCCCTACGAGCCATGGTGCTTGCTTCATCATAATTAGGCATGCAGTCATTAGCCACAGCTCTGATTATGGGTCACTGAGGTCAGTTTCAATAATTCCTCAAAAACCTAACCATGCAGTCCCCCCTAACTGTGTAGTTATCTTGCTTTACTGCTGTTTGTGTGATTAGCTGGGAGGAGCTCACGGCAGCATCCTCCCAATAAAAGTGTAGATGGACCGTTCCTTAACTCTTTCTTGCTTCACATACAGATGGCTTGAGGAGGTACAGGGGAGATGCAGGTCTAATAAACAGAATAGAATATCTGCGCCAGGTGTGTTTCTCTGCATTGGTGTCCCATCACAGGCCCACCAGTGTATGTGTGATCTTTGACTCCTGCCAGTTCACAAGCAGGCGGCCAGGAAACGGTTTCAGCCTATCAACCACTGAGGAGATAAAGCCTTTGTATAAGGAATGAGGAAGCAATGAACACATTCAGCCTATCACAGGAGTAGCCCTGAGTGTTCCGAATTATAATTTCTTCATGTCACTGTACGTTATTGAGCCCAAGTAGCTCGCCGTGATCGTATAGTGGTTAGTACTCTGCGTTGTGGCCGCAGCAACCTCGATTTTAAACAGAGTCACAGCATTGTGGTTGGCAATGTCACGGCAGTTGCGTTTTTCCTTTACAGAATTTCCAAATGTACCAGTTGTTTTTGTAAAATGTCTAATAAAAACAGATCCTTTTCAATATTTAAACGATCTAACGACAAATTATTTAAACACACATGATTATAAGATGTAGGTATACTGTACTTACTGACATAAATTATCGTTCTTGAACATATTTGCAGTAAGGGGAGCGGGGCTCTCCCCCAGGCCAATCAGAATGCAGATGAATGCAGTTGCAGTTGAGTGACCTGTGTTGTGGCTGTCTACAGGGAATGCACATATGTAGCTGTCTCGCAGCCCAATCCAGACGTCAATTGAAGACAGGTTTTCATGCAAATAGAGCAGTAAGTGCAGAGTAATGCTCACTCTCTAAAAATGGCATATATACAATAGTAAGATTAAATCCAACCTCACCAGTAGATAGGATTTATCAATAAATAAATAAAGCTTCTCCTCTCTGATATGGAATTACCCCCCAAAAAGTATAAGGGAATACCCAATGCTAACCAATGAGAGGGGCAGACCTCAAAGTAGTGAAAAATGTAATAGACTGTTTGATACTACTAGGACATACAAACTACCACAGTACATGTCTTACCTTTTACTTACATAGCATGATGCCCCTAGGACTACCTAGGGCCTACCTTAGGGGTTACTGATATGTAATAAAATTGGAGTTTAAGGCTTGGCAAGTAGTTTTAAATGCCAAGTCGAAGTGGCAGTACACTGCAGCACAGGCACTGCAGTAGCAGGCTTATGACAGGTTTGAAATGCTTATTTCTTTGGGTGGCACAATCAGTCCCTGGGTATATGGTATACCACTTTACAAGGGGCTTTCAAGTAAATTAAATCTGTCAGTCAGGTATACTCCAATTATACACATGATTAAGGAAGAAGCACGTGCACTTCAGCACTGATTAGTAGCGATAAAGTGATCAGAGTCCTAAGGCCAACAAAAAGATACAGCAAAATGCGGAGGTGAAAAGCAATAAGGTGTGGTTGGGACCACCTTAAGAATGCAAGGTCTAACAAAAACGAACTAAGGATAACATGAGTAAAACATCAGGTTTCTCTACAGCATTTGGTGAGACAAGTGGGCCTTTTTTTATCTTCCATAAATGCAATCTTTCCCGGACCCCTTTATTATATAGCTCTTCAATGAAAAAATATAAAGCACTTACAAAGGAGCCTCAAATACTCAAAGATGGTAGACTTCTGTAATATGGGCCATATACTAAAAGAAGCACGAAAACAGAGTGCAATAGGGTCCAAAAAACTTGAGTGACCCATGGGAGTATGCATGCAAGCCTATGGTATTCCAAACTAGAGATATACGCATGCAATTTTTGTTTTTAGGAGAGAATGTGCCTGCTGAAAAATACATTATTTTTAAAAAGTGCATTGCAGAATATCAGGAATTTGCTGTGGGACACCTTGAAAACTTGCATACAGATTATGTGCACACACCTTACAGTCAGTTGTTGTGGCCGAGTGGTTAAGGCGATGAACTAGAAATCCATTGGGGTCGCCCCGCGCAGGTACGAATCCTGCCGACAACGAGAATCTTTTTAACATCGGCTACAATTTCAGAAGATAACCTTTAGTATTTCTTCCATGTCAGTTTTATAAATAGGTGGCTTATTTTGGTGTCACTATTGCCATATCATATATTTATTATCGCTCCCCCTTTCATATCTTTGCTATAACTCTCGTCCTTCATTAGCGCTGGTGCAAACGCTTCAAATTATTATACCCTGGCTCTCTCGGTCATACCTGTGCATGCACTTGAAACTTACTTTACCAATAAAAGAAGCAAATAGAGAAATAAAATAAAAGTGCTAGCTGGATTAGGCAAACACACTTCATAAAACTGCATTTTCTTTTCTATTCTCCCCCGTGTTACAAGCTTAACTGCTCCCTGTGTAATTTCTCTTAACCTGCTGTTCCTGGAAGAGAATTTCATCTACAAGCTCGTTCTGTATTTTTTCCTAGTCTTTTCTTTCCCTTTTCTTAGATTTGTAACTGTTCCTTTACGTGCTCTATTTAGGCGCCATTAATCTCATTTGAGCTCCTTGTACCTGCTGCTGTTTTCTCCACACCTCATACTGTCTTTTCCCTCTTTCTCTCTTTCTCTGCGGTTGGTGGCTACTTTCCAAAGCGTCTGATGCCCCAATGTTCCTTCGTCTTGTTGTCAGACGTGAATTTGAAAAGCAACAAAATTAACAAGCCTTTACAACTCACACATGGCCGGAGTTTATACTTTAATTCAATGAGCTAAGAAAAGTGTGTTGCGGGGCCCCTACGAGCCAAGGTGCTTGCTTCATCATAATTAGGCATGCAGTCATTAGCCACAGCTCTGGTTATGGGTCACTGAGGTCAGTTTCAATAATTCCTCAAAAACCTAACCATGCAGTCCCCCCTAACTGTGTAGTTATTTTGCTTTACTGCTGTTTGTGTGATTAGCTGGGAGGAGCTCACGGCAGCATCCTCCCAATAAAAGTGTAGATGGACCGTTCCTTAACTCTTTCTTGCTTCACATACAGATGGCTTGAGGAGGTACAGGGGAGATGCAGGTCTAATAAACAGAATAGGATATCTGCGCCAGGTGTGTTTCTCTGCATTGGTGTCCCATCACAGGCCCACCAGTGTATGTGTGATCTTTGACTCCTGCCAGTTCACAAGCAGGCGGCCAGGAAACGGTTTCAGCCTATCAACCACTGAGGAGATAAAGCCTTTGTATAAGGAATGAGGAAGCAATGAACACATTCAGCCTATCACAGGAGTAGCCCTGAGTGTTCTGAATTATAATTTCTTCATGTCACTGTACGTTATTGAGCCCAAGTAGCTCGCCGTGATCGTATAGTGGTTAGTACTCTGCGTTGTGGCCGCAGCAACCTCGGTTTTAATCCGAGTCACGGCATTGTGGTTGGCAATGTCACGGCAGTAGGGTTTTTCCTTTACAGAATTCCCAAATGTACCAGTTGTTTTTGTAAAATGTCTATTAAAAACAGTTCCTTTTCAATATTTAAACGATCTAACGACAAATTATTTAAACACACATGATTATATGATGTAGGTATACTGTACTTACTGACATAAATTATCGTTCTTGAACATATTTGCGGTAAGGGGAGCGGGGCTCTCCCCCAGGCCAATCAGAATGCAGATGAATGCAGTTGCAGTTGAGTGACCTGTGTTGTGGCTGTCTACAAGGAATGCACATATGTAGCTGTCTCGCAGCCCAATCCAGACGTCAATTGAAGACAGGTTTTCATGCAAATAGAGCAGTAAGTGCAGAGAAATGCTCACTCTCTAAAAATGGCATTTATACAATAGTAAGATTAAATCCAACCTCATCAGTAGATAGGATTTATCAATAAATAAATAAAGCTTCTCCTCTCTGATATGGAATTACCCCCCAAAAAGTATAAGGGAATACCCAATGCTAACCAATGAGAGGGGCAGACCTCACAGTAGTGAAAAATGTAATAGACTGTTTGATACTACTAGGACATACAAACTACCACAGTACATGTCTTACCTTTTACTTACATAGCATGATGCCCCTAGGATTACTTAGGGCCTACCTTAGGGGTTACTGATATGTAATAAAATTGGAGTTTAAGGCTTGGCAAGTAGTTTTAAATGCCATGTCGAAGTGGCAGTACACTGCAGCACAGGCACTGCAGTAGCAGGCTTGAGACAGGTTTGAAATGCTTATTTCTTTGGGTGGCACAATCAGTCCCTGGGTATATGGTATACCACTTTACAAGGGGCTTTCAAGTAAATTAAATCTGTCAGTCAGGTATACTCCAATTATACACATGATTAGGGAAGAAGCACGTGCACTTCAGCACTGATTAGTAGCGATAAAGTGATCAGAGTCCTAAGGCCGACAAAAAGATACAGCAAAATGCGGAGGTGAAAAGCAATAAGGTGGGGTTGGGACCACCTTAAGAATGCAAGGTCTAACAAAAACGAACTAAGGATAACATGAGTAAAACATCAGGTTTCTCTACAGCATTTGGTGAGACAAGTGGGCCTTCTTTTATCTTCCATAAATGCAATCTCTCCCGGACCCCTTTATTATATAGCTCTTCAAGGAAAACATATAAAGCACTTACAAAGGAGCCTCAAATACTCAAAGATGGTAGACTTCTGTAATATGGGCCATATACTAAAAGAAGCACGAAAACAGAGTGCAATAGGGTCCAAAAAACTTGAGTGACCCATGGGAGTATGCATGCAAGCCTATGGTATTCCAAACTAGATATATACGCATGCAATTTTTGTTTTTAGGAGATAATGTGCCTGCTGAAAAATACATTATTTTTAAAAAGTGCATTGCAGAATATCAGGAATTTGCTGTGGGACACCTTGAAAACTTGCATACAGATTATGTGCAAACACCTTACAGTCAGTTGTTGTGGCCGAGTGGTTAAGGCGATGAACTAGAAATCCATTGGGGTCTCCCCGCGCAGGTACGAATCCTGCCGACAACGAGAATCTTTTTAACATCGGCTACAATTTCAGAAGATAACCTTTAGTATTTCTTCCATGTCAGTTTTATAAATAGGTGGCTTATTTTGGTGTCACTATTGCCATATCACATATTTATTATCGCTCCCCCTTTCATATCTTTGCTATAACTCTCGTCCTTCATTAGCGCTGGTGCAAACGCTTCAAATTATTATACCCTGGCTCTCTCGGTCATACCTGTGCATGCACTTGAAACTTACTTTACCAATAAAAGAAGCAAATAGAGAAATAAAATAAAAGTGCTAGCTGGATTAGGCAAACACACTTCATAAAACTGCATTTTCTTTTCTATTCTCCCCCGTGTTACAAGCTTAACTGCTCCCTGTGTAATTTCTCTTAACCTGCTGTTCCTGGAAGAGAATTTCATCTACAAGCTCTTTCTGTATTTTTTCCTAGTCTTTTCTTTCCCTTTTCTTAGATTTGTAACTGTTCCTTTACGTGCTCTATTTAGGCGCCATTAATCTCATTTGAGCTCCTTGTACCTGCTGCTGTTTTCTCCACACCTCATACTGTCTTTTCCCTCTTTCTCTCTTTCTCTGCGGTTGGTGGCTACTTTCCAAAGCGTCTGATGCCCCAATGTTCCTTCGTCTTGTTGTCAGACGTGAATTTGAAAAGCAACAAAATTAACAAGCCTTTACAACTCACACATGGCCGGAGTTTATACTTTAATTCAATGAGCTAAGAAAAGTGTGTTGTGGGGCCCCTCCGAGCCATGGTGCTTGCTTCATCATAATTAGGCATGCAGTCATTAGCCACAGCTCTTATTATGGGTCACTGAGGTCAGTTTCAATAATTCCTCAAAAAGCTAACCATGCAGTCCCCCCTAACTGTGTAGTTATTTTGCTTTACTGCTGTTTGTGTGATTAGCTGGGAGGAGCTCACGGCAGCATCCTCCCAATAAAAGTGTAGATGGACCGTTCCTTAACTCTTTCTTGCTTCACATACAGATGGCTTGAGGAGGTACAGGGGAGATGCAGGTCTAATAAACAGAATAGGATATCTGCGCCAGGTGTGTTTCTCTGCATTGGTGTCCCATCACAGGCCCACCAGTGTATGTGTGATCTTTGACTCCTGCCAGTTCACAAGCATGCGGCCAGGAAATGGTTTCAGCCTATCAACCACTGAGGAGATAAAGCCTTTGTATAAGGAATGAGGAAGAAATGAACACATTCAGCCTATCACAGGAGTAGCCCTGAGTGTTCCGAATTATAATTTCTTCATGTCACTGTACGTTATTGAGCCCAAGTAGCTCGCCGTGATCGTATAGTGGTTAGTACTCTGCGTTGTGGCCGCAGCAACCTCGGTTTTAATCCGAGTCACGGCATTGTGGTTGGCAATGTCACAGCAGTTGGGTTTTTCCTTTACAGAATTCCCAAATGTACCAGTTGTTTTTGTAAAATGTCTATTAAAAACAGATCCTTTTCAATATTTAAACGATCTAACGACAAATTATTTAAACACACATGATTATAAGATGTAGGTATACTGTACTTACTGACATAAATTATCGTTCTTGAACATATTTGCGGTAAGGGGAGCGGGGCTCTCCACCAGGCCAATCAGAATGCAGATGAATGCAGTTGCAGTTGAGTGACCTGTGTTGTGGCTGTCTACAGGGAATGCACATATGTAGCTGTCTCGCAGCCCAATCCAGACGTCAATTGAAGACAGGTTTTCATGCAAATAGAGCAGTAAGTGCAGAGAAATGCTCACTCTCTAAAAATGGCATTTATACAATAGTAAGATTAAATCCAACCTCACCAGTAGATAGGATTTATCAATAAATAAATAAAGCTTCTCCTCTCTGATATGGAATTACCCCCCAAAAAGTATAAGGGAATACCCAATGCTAACCTATGAGAGGGGCAGACCTCACAGTAGTGAAAAAGTGTAATAGACTGTTTGATACTACTAGGACATACAAACTACCACAGTACATGTCTTACCTTTTACATACATAGCATGATGCCCCTAGGACTACCTAGGGCCTACCTTAGGGGTTACTGATATGTAATAAAATTGGAGTTTAAGGCTTGGCAAGTAGTTTTAAATGCCAAGTCGAAGTGGCAGTACACTGCAGCACAGGCACTGCAGTAGCAGGCTTGAGACAGGTTTGAAATGCTATTTCTTTGGGTGGCACAATCAGTCCCTGGGTATATGGTATACCACTCTACAAGGGGCTTTCAAGTAAATTAAATCTGTCAGTCAGGTATACTCCAATTATACACATTATTAGGGAAGAAGCACGTGCACTTCAGCACTGATTAGTAGCGATAAAGTGATCAGAGTCCTAAGGCCAACAAAAAGATACAGCAAAATGCGGAGGTGAAAAGCAATAAGGTGGGGTTGGACCACCTTAAGAATGCAAGGTCTAACAAAAACGAACTAAGGATAACATGAGTAAAACATCAGGTTTCTCTACAGCATTTGGTGAGACAAGTGGGCCTTCTTTTATCTTCCATAAATGCAATCTTTCCCGGACCCCTTTATTATACAGCTCTTCAAGGAAAAAATATAAAGCACTTACAAAGGAGCCTCAAATACTCAAAGATGGTAGACTTCTGTAATATGGGCCATATACTAAAAGCAGCACGAAAACAGAGTGCAATAGGGTCCAAAAAACTTGAGTGACCCATGAGAGTATGCATGCAAGCCTATGGTATTCCAAACTAGAGATATACGCATGCAATTTTTGTTTTTAGGAGAGAATGTGCCTGCTGAAAAAAAAAACATTATTTTTAAAAAGTGCATTGCAGAATATCAGGAATGTGCTGTGGGACACGTTGAAAACTTGCATACAGATTATGTGCACACGCCTCACAGTCAGTTGTTGTGGCCGAGTGGTTAAGGCGATGGACTAGAAATCCATTGGGGTCTCCCCGCGCAGGTTCGAATCCTGCCGACAACGAGAATCTTTTTAACATTGGCTACAATTTCAGAAGTTAACCTTTAGTATTTCTTCCATGTCAGTTTTATAAATAGGTGGCTTATTTTGGTGTCACTATTGCCATATCACATATTTATTATCGCTCCCCCTTTCATATCTTTGCTATAACTCTCGTCCTTCATTAGCGCTGGTGCAAACGCTTCAAATTATTATACCCTGGCTCTCTCGGTCATACCTGTGCATGCACTTGAAACTTACTTTACCAATAAAAGAAGCAAATAGAGAAATAAAATAAAAGTGCTAGCTGGATTAGGCAAACACACTTCATAAAACTGCATTTTCTTTTCTATTCTCCCCCGTGTTACAAGCTTAACTGCTCCCTGTGTAATTTCTCTTAACCTGCTGTTCCTGGAAGAGAATTTCATCTACAAGCTCTTTCTGTGTTTTTTCCTAGTCTTTTCTTTCCCTTTTCTTAGATTTGTAACTGTTCCTTTACGTGCTCTATTTAGGCGCCATTAATCTCATTTGAGCTCCTTGTACCTGCTGCTGTTTTCTCCACACCTCATACTGCCTTTTCCCTCTTTCTCTCTTTCTCTGCGGTAAGTGGCTACTTTCCAAAGCGTCTGATGCCCCAATGTTCCTTCCTCTTGTTGTCAGACGTGAATTTGAAAAGCAACAAAATTAACAAGCCTTTACCACTCACACATGGCAGAAGTTTATACTTTAATTCAATGAGCTAAGAAAAGTGTGTTGTGGGGCCCCTACGAGCCATGGTGCTTGCTTCATCAGAATTACGCATGCTGTCATTAGCCACAGCTCTGATTATGGGTCACTGAGGTCAGTTTCAATAATTCCTCAAAAACCTAACCATGCAGTCTCCCCTAACTGTGTAGTTATCTTGCTTTACTGCTGTTTGTGTGATTAGCTGGGAGGAGCTCACGGCAGCATCCTCCCAATAAAAGTGTAGATGGACCGTTCCTTAACTCTTTCTTGCTTCACATACAGATGGCTTGAGGAGGTACAGGGGAGATGCAGGTCTAATAAACAGAATAGAATATCTGCGCCAGGTGTGTTTCTCTGCATTGGTGTCCCATCACAGGCCCACCAGTGTATGTGTGATCTTTGACTCCTGCCAGTTCACAAGCAAGCGGCCAGAAAACGGTTTCAGCCTATCAACCACTGAGGAGATAAAGCTTTTGTATAAGGAATGAGGAAGCAATGAACACATTCAGCCTATCACAGGAGTAGCCCTGAGTGTTCAAAATTATAATTTCTTCATGTCACTGTATGTTATTGAGCCCAAGTAGCTCGCCGTGATCGTATAGTGGTTAGTACTCTGCGTTGTGGCCGCAGCAACCTCGGTTCGAATCCGAGTCACAGCATTGTGGTTGGCAATGTCACGGCAGTTGGGTTTTTCCTTTACAGAATTCCCAAATGTACCAGTTGTTTTTGTAATATGTCTATTAAAAACAGATACTTTTCAATATTTAAACGATCTAACGACAAATTATTTAAACACACATGATTATAAGATGTAGGTATACTGTACTTACTGACATAAATTATCGTTCTTGAACATATTTGCGGTAAGGGGAGCGGAGCTCTCCCCCAGGCCAATCAGAATGCAGATGAATGCAGTTGCAGTTGAGTGACCTGTGTTGTGGCTGTCTACAGGGAATGCACATATGTAGCTGTCTCGCAGCCCAATCCAGACGTCAATTGAAGACAGGTTTTCATGCAAATAGAGCAGTAAGTGCAGAGAAATGCTCACTCTCTAAAAATGGCATTTATACAATAGTAAGATTAAATCCAACCTCACCAGTAGATAGGATTTATCAATAAATAAATAAAGCTTCTCCTCTCTGATATGGAATTACCCCCCAAAAAGTATAAGGGAATACCCAATGCTAACCTATGAGAGGGGCAGACCTCACAGTAGTGAAAAATGTAATTGACTGTTTGATACTACTAGGACATACAAACTACCACAGTACATGTCTTACCTTTTACTTACATAGCATGATGCCCCTAGGACTACTTAGGGCCTACCTTAGGGGTTACTGATATGTAATAAAATTGGAGTTTAAGGCTTGGCAAGTAGTTTTAAATGCCAAGTCGAAGTGGCA
The DNA here is from genome assembly GCF_964263255.1 of Lissotriton vulgaris. Lineage (NCBI taxonomy): Eukaryota > Metazoa > Chordata > Amphibia > Caudata > Salamandridae > Lissotriton > Lissotriton vulgaris. The sequence continues at coordinate 1,368,239,657 of NC_141685.1, read as the reverse complement.
GTACACTGCAGCACAGGCACTGCAGTAGCAGGCTTGAGACAGGTTTGAAATGCTATTTCTTTGGGCGGCACAATCAGTCCCTGGGTATATGGCATACCACTTTACAAGGGGCTTTCAAGTAAATTAAATCTGTCAGTCAGGTATACTCCAATTATACACATGATTAAGGAAGAAGCACGTGCACTTCAGCACTGATTAGTAGCGATAAAGTGATCAGAGTCCTAAGGCCAACAAAAAGATACAGCAAAATGCGGAGGTGAAAAGCAATAAGGTGGGGTTGGGACCACCTTAAGAATGCAAGGTCTAACAAAAACGAACTAAGGATAACATGAGTAAAACATGAGGTTTCTCTACAGCATTTGGTGAGACAAGTGGGCCTTCTTTTATCTTCCATAAATGCAATCTTTCCCGGACCCCTTTATTATATAGCTCTTCAAGGAAAAAATATAAAGCACTTACAAAGGAGCCTCAAATACTCAAAGATGGTAGACTTCTGTAATATGGGCCATATACTAAAAGCAGCACGAAAACAGAGTGCAATAGGGTCCAAAAAACTTGAGTGACCCATGGGAGTATGCATGCAAGCCTATGGTATTCCAAACTAGAGATATACGCATGCAATTTTTGTTTTTAGGAGAGAATGTGCCTGCTGAAAAATACATTATTTTTAAAAAGTGCATTGCAGAATATCAGGAATGTGCTGTGGGACACCTTGAAAACTTGCATACAGATTATGTGCACACGCCATACAGTCAGTCGTTGTGGCCGAGTGGTTAAGGCGATGGACTAGAAATCCATTGGGGTCTCCCCGCGCAGGTTCGAATCCTGCCGACAACGAGAATCTTTTTAACATCGGCTACAATTTCAGAAGTTAACCTTTAGTATTTCTTCCATGTCAGTTTTATAAATAGGTGGCTTATTTTGGTGTCACTATTGCCATATCACATATTTATTATCGCTCCCCCTTTCATATCTTTGCTATAACTCTCGTCCTTCATTAGCGCTGGTACAAACGCTTCAAATTATTATACCCTGGCTCTCTCGGTCATACCTGTGCATGCACTTGAAACTTACTTTACCAATAAAAGAAGCAAACAGAGAAATAAAATAAAAGTGCTAGCTGGATTAGGCAAACACACTTCATAAAACTGCATTTTCTTTTCTATTCTCCCCCATGTTACAAGCTTAACTGCTCCCTGTGTAATTTCTCTTAACCTGCTGTCCCTGGAAGAGAATTTAATCTACAAGCTCTTTCTGTGTTTTTTCCTAGTCTTTTCTTTCCCTTTTCTTAGTTTTGAACTGTTCCTTTACGTGCTCTATTTATGCGCCATTAATCTCATTTGAGCTCCTTGTACCTGCTGCTGTTTTCTCCACACCTCATACTGTCTTTTCCCTCTTTCTCTCTTTCTCTGCGGTTGGTGGCTACTTTCCAAAGCGTCTGATGCCCCAATGTTCCTTCGTCTTGTTGTCAGACGTGAATTTGAAAACCAACAAAATTAACAAGCCTTTACCACTCACACATGGCAGGAGTTTATACTTTAATTCAATGAGCTAAGAAAAGTGTGTTGCGGGGCCCCTACGAGCCATGGTGCTTGCTTCATCATAATTAGGCATGCTGTCATTAGCCACAGCTCTGATTATGGGTCACTGAGGTCAGTTTCAATAATTCCTCAAAAACCTAACCATGCAGTCTCCCCTAACTGTGTAGTTATCTTGCTTTACTGCTGTTTGTGTGATTAGCTGGGAGGAGCTCACGGCAGCATCCTCCCAATAAAAGTGTAGATGGACCGTTCCTTAACTCTTTCTTGCTTCACATACAGATGGCTTGAGGAGGTACAGGGGAGATGCAGGTCTAATAAACAGAATAGAATATCTGCGCCAGGTGTGTTTCTCTGCATTGGTGTCCCATCACAGGCCCACCAGTGTATGTGTGATCTTTGACTCCTGCCAGTTCACAAGCAAGCGGCCAGAAAACGGTTTCAGCCTATCAACCACTGAGGAGATAAAGCTTTTGTATAAGGAATGAGGAAGCAATGAACACATTCAGCCTATCACAGGAGTAGCCCTGAGTGTTCAAAATTATAATTTCTTCATGTCACTGTATGTTATTGAGCCCAAGTAGCTCGCCGTGATCGTATAGTGGTTAGTACTCTGCGTTGTGGCCGCAGCAACCTCGGTTCGAATCCGAGTCACAGCATTGTGGTTGGCAATGTCACGGCAGTTGGGTTTTTCCTTTACAGAATTCCCAAATGTACCAGTTGTTTTTGTAATATGTCTATTAAAAACAGATACTTTTCAATATTTAAACGATCTAACGACAAATTATTTAAACACACATGATTATAAGATGTAGGTATACTGTACTTACTGACATAAATTATCGTTCTTGAACATATTTGCGGTAAGGGGAGCGGAGCTCTCCCCCAGGCCAATCAGAATGCAGATGAATGCAGTTGCAGTTGAGTGACCTGTGTTGTGGCTGTCTACAGGGAATGCACATATGTAGCTGTCTCGCAGCCCAATCCAGACGTCAATTGAAGACAGGTTTTCATGCAAATAGAGCAGTAAGTGCAGAGAAATGCTCACTCTCTAAAAATGGCATTTATACAATAGTAAGATTAAATCCAACCTCACCAGTAGATAGGATTTATCAATAAATAAATAAAGCTTCTCCTCTCTGATATGGAATTACCCCCCAAAAAGTATAAGGGAATACCCAATGCTAACCTATGAGAGGGGCAGACCTCACAGTAGTGAAAAATGTAATTGACTGTTTGATACTACTAGGACATACAAACTACCACAGTACATGTCTTACCTTTTACTTACATAGCATGATGCCCCTAGGACTACTTAGGGCCTACCTTAGGGGTTACTGATATGTAATAAAATTGAAGTTTAAGGCTTGGCAAGTAGTTTTAAATGCCAAGTCGTAGTAGCAGTACACTGCAGCACAGGCACTGCAGTAGCAGGCTTGAGACAGGTTTGAAATGCTATTTCTTTGGGTGGCACAATCAGTCCCTGGGTATATGGTATACCACTTTACAAGGGGCTTTCAAGTAAATTAAATCTGTCAGTCAGGTATACTCCAATTATACACATGATTAAGGAAGAAGCACGTGCACTTCAGCACTGATTAGTAGCGATAAAGTGATCAGAGTCCTAAGGCCAACAAAAAGATACAGCAAAATGCGGAGGTGAAAAGCAATAAGGTGGGGTTGGGACCACCTTAAGAATGCAAGGTCTAACAAAAACGAACTAAGGATAACATGAGTAAAACATCAGGTTTCTCTACAGCATTTGGTGAGACAAGTGGGCCTTCTTTTATCTTCCATAAATGCAATCTTTCCCGGACCCCTTTATTATATAGCTCTTCAAGGAAAAAATATAAAGTACTTACAAAGGAGCCTCAAATACTCAAAGATGGTAGACTTCTGTAATATGGGCCATATACTAAAAGCAGCACGAAAACAGAGTGCAATAGGGTCCAAAAAACTTGAGTGACCCATGGGAGTATGCATGCAAGCCTATGGTATTCCAAACTAGAGATATA